>NW_022145602.1:22052410-22652410 GCF_000002235.5 Strongylocentrotus purpuratus | reverse complement strand
AATGGTGCAAACAAACATAATACAATTATCGCTCATTAATGGATACTTTCGAAACGCGATTGCAATTTTGTCAGCTAATTATCAATACAATCCTTTTATTTAATTGATTTGAAAAGAGATGGTTCAATACTTTAATATTCATTATATCAGCGGCACCACATTATAGCAAACATCGTTCACCCGAATAGTAGAGCTCTCTTTTTCAGTGCCTAGCTTCAACGGGCAATGTAAACACAATTCATTCCATAAAGAACTTCTGACTTGAAATAGGATCTGAATCAACCAACTTATACAAGTCTCGAGGATGCCTCGATATTCACATTAGGGACTTTTAGATTTGCCGAACGACAACGTGGATTGCTACGATCGACTTTCTGTTGATGCACTGCCTTGAATGGACGTCACACGTATCAGTTTACGCGAATCTAAAAGTCCCTTTTGCAAACAAACATAATACAATTATCGCTCATTAATGGATACTTTCGAAACGCGATTGCAATTTTGTCAGCTAATTATCAATACAATCCTTTTATTTAATTGATTTGAAAAGAGATGGTTCAATACTTTAATATTCATTATATCAGCGGCACCACATTATAGCAAACATCGTTCACCCGAATAGTAGAGCTCTCTTTTTCAGTGCCTAGCTTCAACGGGCAATGTAAACACAATTCATTCCATAAAGAACTTCTGACTTGAAATAGGATCTGAATCAACCAACTTATACAAGTCTCGAGGATGCCTCGATATTCACATTAGGGACTTTTAGATTTGCCGAACGACAAAGTGGATTGCTACGATCGACTTTCTGTCGATGCACTGCCTTGAATGGACGTCACACGTATCAGTTTACGCGAATCTAAAAGTCCCTTTTGTCGGCTACGGTCAACAAACTGTCAGTAGCAGTAAAATGACGCAATGCATTCGCTTTACAAAAATATAGACTAGAGTGATCGTATTAATCTGATATGTTAACATTGTTTTCTGCATCTTTGATTCAGGATGATTAAAATGCCTCACCTGGTTTGTAGCATTCGACGTATGCTTGGTATTTGTAAGACGATGAGACGAACGTGCAGGTTAGATGGTGTTAACAATAACGCATTGGAAGAGATAGATGTGACACGATAATATAAGCTTTCGCGAGCGTGGTCTTGAATTGACTCATGTAGCCCTAAAAAGTTACCTCCCACTTGCAATCTCTTATGCCTAGGTCACATATAGACCGGGCCCCGTACGATTTTCCGTATCCAGGCGGCTTGCCGTGGATTTAGAGACCGTACGGGAACCGTCCGATTTTCATTTCTACGGCATGTGTGGTCACATATTCTGCGGCGCCCGGGAGGTGCCCGAAGAAAATTGGTCGGGTTAAATGCAAGGCGCCCGTAACGATGCCGGCCGGTAAGCTTACGTGCTCCGTCCGATGAGCAGGTGCACCCGTGGCTCCCGGAAGGTGCCCTGTCGGGGCCCGGCCGGGGTCCTCAAGGCGGTGTGCATATTACCCGGGGCTCTTGAGGGGCCCGTGAGGAAGCCGTAGGGTACACGTACGGCACCCTTTAGCACCGCAACGTGCCCGTAAAGATTTTTCATGAAAATTGACCTCCAAAAAATCGTGAGGGGCCCGTCCGGACACCGTCCGGAGCCCGCACGGGCCGTTCACGGGCTCTCTACAGCCTAACGGTCAGATAAAAACGCCGGGAGAATTGGGAGCAGCCGACTCATCACCACGGCGCCCTTACGGCTTCAAAAACTGTCCCGGCACCCGTAGGATCTTTACGGTAGCCGGCCCGACACCAGCCGAAAATTCCCAAAATGTCTGATTTTACTCGCCGTACGGGCCCCGGAGTGTATATGTGAAAGCCTCATAAGGGAGGAAACTATGGGAAACTCTATGAATAACTGACCAATAAGAAGCGACCTACATTGTCGTTTCTCTTTGGAAAAAGATAAGCTTTTGTAGAACTTTGAATTTTGGTTTTTTTGATGCAAAATTGAATGCAAATAAACATGTTCCAATTTATTTGAAATCGGTTTTAAGCTAACAAAGTAATGGTGTTAATCGTTTAAATTTCATACCAATATCAGCTGTCACGCCACTCAACTATTGTAGTGAGTAGAAATATGTTATTGATTCGCCAAAGACATGATGACAGCTTTTAGTCGGCACGATGGGTTTTTTTAAAGTTAAGTTCCGGGTTTATAACCGGTCTAAGAAAGTGACTATTATAATATATACATGCATATGCATAGATAGAGAATGACGTTATTTTTGTTATGTGCTTCAGTGGTAACAGTTATTATCATTGTCTTCTTTTTTTCCCGGAATTTCTGTCCGCAATTAATGATTGCCATGCGCCAGGAGTGTAAAGTCTGACTGACGCTAGCGCTATGCAAAACCCCACTAATTAGGAAAATACCGTGTGCATAAACAATTGGCAATGTATAGACTGTGGTAAAGGCCCGGTCACACAGGGAGGACGCATGGGGAAGGCACGGCCAGCGCATTGGAAATTTGCAATTTTGGCCAGTGCGTTGTCGTGCGCCCAACTTTTGTCGAAGCTACAGCGAGCTGACACCAAATGGATAGGGTGTTGCTAGCGCGCTGAGCGCATACAGGGCGCTTACAGTGTGCATACAGACCGTACACAGAGCGCACATGATAACAACTTCCACGAATGCACAGCGTGTTGCTAGCGCGCTGGACGAATGGTCCACGCATGCACCGCGTTATACGACGCACGGCCAGCGCATTGGAAATCGGAAAAGGCCGTGTGCCTAACTTTTGTCATGATTTTGGAAAAGCTAGCGAGCTGACAAAAAATACACAGTGTGTAGCTAGCGCGCTGTGCGTATACAGGGCGTGTGCTCCGCGTATGTCTGGCGCTGGTCTAGCGCGCTCCACGCATGTCTGGCGTGCCTTTGGCGTGTACATTCATGCGTCGAGCTCCGCGCACACTTTTGAGCTTGCTCAAAAAAGCCCGATGCACACAGCGAATGACGAAGAATGCATAGCGCTGGTCCAGCGTTGGTCCAGCGCGCTCAACGAAGGAGTAACGAATGATGACGCACGCATAGCGAACGACAACGTATGGCCCAAATTGCAAATTTCCAATGCGCTGGCCGTGCGTCCCCCATGCGTCCCCTCTGTGTGACCGGGCCTTTTGTGTCTAAATATTTCTTTTTGATCATAATTGTTTAAATTTACTGTTGTATTAGTCTTGTATAAATTAGCTCATAACATTTTTTTCAATAAAGATCTTTGACGTTATAATTCTGTAAATCAACGCTGTTGTTCCTCATTCATAATTCTAGCATTGATAAATAAAATAATGGTAGACCTACACTTTCTGAAATGGTCAGAATGCAATCTGTAACGTTGACTGAATTTGACACCCCTGTAAGTTCTTTAGCGTAGGATTGTCAAATATGTACATGATAACAAGCTTTATTTGACACATGAGCTTCCGATTGCTTTTTATCAGAATATGTGAGCAAAGTTTTTTTTTCTTCTATTCAAGCTTTCTTGAATATCTTGATTTATATCAGACAAGATTCATCAACTTCCTCCGCGAAATGTAAACATTGTTTACATGAAACTTGACTGGTGCCACATTGATGCATATCAAATTTTCTGTGATGAATTTGGGATATGACAAATGATCCAATGAAATAAGTACTTATGTAAGGCTTTTACAGGCTTGAACTGTTCGTTAAGATTCAACGATTAATGCAATACAAATTCTTACTTTTCGGGGAGAAAACATATTGGCTGGATAGTTTGTTTTCATTATATATTTAGATCAGTGAATTTTAGATGTACGCAATCAGGTATTAAAGGCATCACATTTGTATATGGATTGTTTGATGGTGTGGCGAAATATCGACAGTTGTACAAATTCGGAAAAAACTGGAATAATAGGGACCATATCTTATTTAATAATCATATTTTGTACACATTTATATTCATACAGTAGACTTGCGACTGCCCCGTGTGAGAGGGGTGGGGGCAACCACAAGCATCTACATTTGTATTTGTTTTGATAATAAAAGTCATATTTACAGCATATTTATAAATTGAATCATGTTGTTGATTTCAATGACAATGTAAGATCGTTGCCATATTTTAAAAGTCTTGGCATCAGCTCAACTCATATGATAGAGATCAAAACAAGTACTTAAGGCTTTGCCAAGATTCTGAAAAAAGAAAAAATTATGCTGGACAACAAGATTATTATCAAGCTTGTCTAAAATCCTTGAAAGAAATGTTTACAACATATTATATAGAATGTTTAACTCAAAATGACTCACTGAATGCAGATCAGTTTTGTTTCAGGAAGTTTCATTCAACTGATTTAACACTATTCCAAATATTTGATAGAGTATCAAATGCCTTGGCTGTTCATAAACATGTCATAGGCATATTCGTGGATATCAGCAAGGCATTTGATACTCTTAATCCTGCTACATTGTCGTATAAATTAAAGCATTACGGTGTACGAGGTAAAGCACTTGATTGGTTAGAAAATTACTTAACATCAAGAAAACAATATACTTTATTCAATTTAGTTACTTCTAACGTATATCGTCTATTATTAAATGTGGTGTTCCGCAATGTTCCATATTTGGGCCACTTTTATTTTTGATATAATATTATGCAAATGATATCTCTAATGTTTCACCACATTTACAGTATAATTTTTTTTCCGATGATACAAATTTATTCTATTCACATTCTGATTTAAATTCGCTAGTTGCAACCATGAACATTGAACTACCTAAGTTATCGAAATGGTTCAAAAGCAACATATTATCATTGAACCTAAAGAAGATAAATTTTACTCACTTTAGAAACACAAGAAATAATAATGTTCATAATTGTTAGGTGCTTGTTTTAATCGAAAAAAAGTTGTCAATCAAATTCTTAGGTGTATATTTAAGTGAAAAATGTAACTGGTATGATCATGTAAACTATATCTCTATACCCCTATTTCTCGCAATATTGGTATACTATTTAAGCTAAAATATTTTTTTGCCAACACTTGTCCTTAGTATACTATATAATACACTGGTTGTACCATATATTTCTTTTTGTAATACCATATGGAAAACTCATAAGTGCAATGCTAATTGTATATTAATGTTACAGAAAAAAGCAATTCGAGTTTGTAACGATGCAGGTTATCGCGACCACACTGACCATTTATTTGCCACGTTAAAAACTTTAGAAATAAGTGATATACACTACATGCAAACATCTCTGTTCATGTTGCGACTTAAATCCGGCATCCCCCCCCCCCCCCATCACTAGTCATATTATTCCAACATAATGCTAATTTTCATTCCTACCCAGCCAGGCATTCCAACGACTATCGCCTATCACCTCAAAACATCAATTAGACATTTTAGCCCTGATACCTGGAATGCACTACCCCCTGACATAAAATCGATCAGTACAATGCTATCTATCGGTGCAAACGTTTCTAATTGCGCATTTTCTTAGAAGCCACAATCAATTTGCTTACTTTCAATCTTTATAAGTTCCTCTCGTAAACCCGTCGTTACAAAACTCGATAATTTTCAGTACTCTTACTTTTTGCTTCCTTTTATTAAAAACGTTGATTATAAATTTCCGTAACCTGGTATGAATACACTTCTAATACGAAAAAAGAGTGGCCTAATTGGGAAACTCCCAAAACCTGTTTTGTATACAAACAAAGTTTTGCAATCTATATAAACCAGCTTGCTGATCTCACATTTCTATTCATATTGTCCTGAAACCTCGTGAGTCTTCTCATTCTATAACATATCCCAAGTTGGCCACCCAATATTCGAATGTGCGTCTTCTTTTGTTATCTCCATATATCTAATTGAAATGCAACTGCGTTGTACCACATACACCTGTGAATCTTGATGTACACTCCCTTTTTTTTTCTTCTTTCTATCTCTCTCTCTCTCTCTTTCCCCTTTTAACAATATTTGTTCCACCATATTCATACTATTATGTATCCATTGAGGGTAGTCATGCTATCAAGCTTTGCTTACTTTGTCAACCCTCCTGTTTGTTTTTTGTCTCGATTAATTCTTTATTCGACATTATATTCTTTTGAAATTTGAAAAAAAATTGCAATGTTTTGTTCGATATATATTTGTATCAATGCAAAAGAAAAAGAAAATCAAACAGAAATAAATAAATCAAAATCAAATTATAATTAATGTTTTATTATCCTTTTTGAAATCAGAAAAATTGTTGAAATTCAGCTTTTGAAGATTAATATTTTTAGTAGTAGTCTTATTTTGAATTTGAAAAGAGAAAAATCGATATTTTTTCAGACCACGTTTTACAATTGTAATTGCTAAAATAAAATATTTATAATGTTAGTCGGTGCATAACACGCTTTATATATTAAATACGTTTTTTTCTTCTTCAGTTTGCATTAGCTGCATGCTGATAATTTATAAAAATTCCAACGAAAGAAACGTTAATATTTTCACATTTATATCCTTTTGGTAAAGTTAAGGAAGTAATTATAGTATTTGATTTACTAGAGCTTAGTAAAAATGCATTGTTATGACTTTTTTGTTCGGCGTTGATGTATATTTCAGAAGACCTGACGTACAACAACACTAACTGATATACACTTGGTTCTCAATTTATAATATATATTCGGGAAATATAGAAACCTTTAACACTTTGGGAACCTCACAAATGGTTGTGATATTAACTAATCGTTAAAACACTTTGGGAGAATATTTATTTTCGCGTTCACATAGTATCATGGTTAATTTCATATTCATTTAGGGTGGGTTTATTATCAGCCCTGGCTTCTTTGTAAACTTGGGTTTACTATTTACTATCTAAAAAAAAAAGTTAATTCTTTATGAAGGAGAGGGGAGGGGGTTACTTAATAATATACGCAATCAAAGCGTTCTAAAGTTAGATTGAATAAGGAAATATCAAGCCTACTTGAGGATGACGTGCAAAATAATGCGTTTGAAAACTGACACACCCACTTCTATCAAAATATAATAATATAAATATTATTGAATCAGTAATATGAATAAGGAAATGTTCAGCCTTTCCATTAAAGATACTATGCCCCATTTGCAGGCCAAAAAATGAAAATGTTAAATTCCAATGGCATTTGAAAGATAATATAATTTAGAACTCCCCTTAAAAAGGGGGGCTTGCAAATGTCTTTAAGTGGGGGAAAAACGACTATTAGTTGTCAAATCGACTTAGGAGCCAATACGTAATAGTCTTGATTTTCAGACCATTGTACCGCATAGTCGTACGTTTTATGATGTGCAAAGATTCAATCAGTTTAATGTTGGCCATTACAAGAAGTGGGTTATTGATGTAGACAAATCCTTTACAGCTCATTTTATGTATATGTTATTACCAAATAAGAAAAAGCCAGTCAGTCACTCAATAGTGTCTGACAGTGAAGTCTAGCAAATAAATGGGTTTCCTTGCATAATTTGAATATTAGGACACTGCTAACGTTTACATTTCACAGATAGGACATACATGACATATTCATAATTCCTGCAGAGTTCTACATAATTAGAGGTTGGCTTCAAATGGGACATTGTACCGTTAAGAAACTAATAAGTACATCGAATTCAAATTAAATATCAGCTAGTAGGCCGAAAGAGGAATGATAAGCTTAAACCATCCATTGGATTAAGTTGTCTTGTAAGTTATTTATCATTGTCAGGCAATATTGTTGTATTATTGAAATCAATTTAAGAAAATGTAAAAATCATAACAATTTCCTGTCATGAAATAATTTTCCTCTAGCTTGGGTAAGATTTTTCAAATATTTTGTATGCGCGCGGCTAATGAGCCAGGCAGCCACCTCCGTGCAAACTTTAAGCAATGACCGAAATTAAAGACATTCTGAGGCCGGCCAGGGTCAAGCCTCAAAAGGTGACCAGAACATAGCGCTGAAGATAGACCCTCAGTTTGTCCATCATTAACATTGCGGTATGAAAAAGTGGTAGGTGCTACAACTCGATGGTTGGGTGGGGGGGGGGGGGGCTGTTCAACAACACAAGAAACATTAAGAAAGGATAAACAAATAAACACATAATGTGAAATATAAGATTATTGCAAGAATAACATATCAAACGCATAAAAGGAATAAACAAAATCAGGGGCTTTCTTCCTGGAGTATTATGTCAGGTTACGTTTCATAAAGGTATCAATGAGGAACGTTTTTCAAGGGGGACAATGTGATTTGTATATATATATATATATATATATATATATATATATAAGTAAGCTTGTTATGCAGTTGGTCGCGAACGCATGCTTCACTGAACTTCCACAGCTCGTGGTAATAGCTCCACCCCCTCCTCCGATCCAATAAAAAGGTATGTCCCTTGATTGAAATAATCCTCTTATCCTCATCCTCCTCCTTCTTCTTATTTCTTTTATTTTCTTCTCCTTCTTCCTTTTCTGCTTCTAAATCTTATGTTTGTCCATGGAAAAGCAGTGCGATCCAACCTATTATTAGAATCACACTCGTCAAACACGCCAACGTTACAAAGAACGGAAGCGAGCATCATAAGTTAGGTAAGAGTCATCTGCTAGATGGGGGCTCGCGAGCTAGTTACAGGCCAAGACGAGTAAGGCCGTGACCTCTCTTTACGTGATATAATTAGTTACAGCTTCCGTATCATACTTTTGTGGTTGTGTGGGGTGTTCTGAAGAGACGTTTGAAGGCGGCTGAAGCATGCAGGCAAAATGAGTAATCCGTAAGGTCGCAATGCGACTGATCATAAATTACTATACCGAAGAACAATTGCTTTAATGGGGTTTTAACCTCAATCCCACAGAAATGAATGAATGTTAGAAGACCTTAAATGTCACATTATTAGATGAATTAAAAATACGAGTGAGAATACCAATGTATTTTCACGAAAATTACTTCAAACATATATAATTCCCAGTCGCTGGAAGTTATAAACACATTCGAGGAACAATTATAATCCGCAGTTTCGGGTTGGAGGATAGTTACCGAGTCAAAAAATATTGCTGTAGCAATATCATTAACATGACTGATATTTGGTAACGTGACCTTCAGTTCTTTGTCTAATTCTATATTCGATTTTAAAGGGAACTAAATTGAATACCTCCGCACTCTGTAAAGTTCAAAAGGACATGGGTTCTAACCCTAGAAATGCCGTTTTGTTCTGCTATCTCAGCAGTTTCCACCCCCCCGGATCGCGGCGTATACGAAATTACTATACATTCTGAAACTGGGAACATGGATAGGGCATCTATTAATGAATAGCAAAATCAAGTGTAATACCTTTGTAACGAAATGTTGTGGAATAATCGATAATTTTTTTTTCCATTCTCGTAAATTGACGATTCTGCTATGTGTTTGGTAGAAAATCCAATTTGCCGAATGTTATCTCTCATACACTTTACAATGAACACTTACGTATTTATAACATGGGTGCCGGTGGTGGCATTTTATTGAATTATGTCCTTGCCCTCATCTCCATTTGCATTGTTTTGGCGGCAAAACAGTGCCAGTTAGTACAAAACGCTGTTCCGATTCTCTCATGCTAGATATAACTCTTAAGATAGCTGTAAAAGGGTACTTTTGTAGGTGACACTTGAAAAGGGGGAAAGAGCATTGCTAAGAAATGAAAGCTAGGCACTAGCCAAGTAAAAATAGGCCTTAATCGGAGTAAAATTTGACACTTTGGGGGCTACTTAAATAAGTAGGAGCACTGTGCCTTCTTCCCCACCCCACCGCCTAGAGAACCACTTCTTAAAATCACATACTTCTTTACCTATACAGAACATACATTCGCCTTTAACGCTTCCATTATCAAAATATTACCTTTTTTTTTAAATTTCTCTCTCACTATAATTCCATGTTTGACCATATGTCAACTATTTTCATCCATGAATTATTATATATATAGTGAATAGCGCTTATAAATTTTTGCTAAATTTACTTAAGTATTACTTCATTTTGTAATCTTTCGTCAGAATTTGTTCGTCTTATTTGCACCTGTTTGTTCGGAGTTCAATATAGATAGCGATCGTAATGATAAAGGGGCTAATTTATATCATATATACTTACAATGGAAACGTATGGTGAGCAAGGTGAGTGACCGTGTACCCCGATTCACCTTCGATTGTCGCACACACAATCACATATCCAGTTCTGTGTTCCCCTTGGCTAAACCAATTCGGAAAATTCATTCTTATTGCATAACCGTTGAATTTTCCAAAATGAACAATTGTTCTTTTTTTTTTCAAATTTAAAGAGGCAATAATCAAAAAGCCTCACCTAATTTGTGACATGCGACGAATCCTTGATATTTTCTAGACACAGTATAAAACGTGCAGCTTCGGTGGTGCGCAACTTCGTAAGTACAGCTGTACATCTACTTCATACTGTACGAGCGGCTATATTCAAAGACATCCCATCATGTTAGCTCCCTGAAACCAAGCTGACGACAGAGGTTCACAATAAACAGGAAATACCAATAATCATGATAAATATTCAGCTTATGTCAACTTCTAAATGACTTTAAGTGTATGTTAAAATATTATTAACATATTTCGCTTTCAGGCATGATGGCTCAGTGGCAGAGCGGTGCTCCCTTTTTTCATCCCACTTCAAGAATAAAATGACGAAGTGACTTGTGTGCTTGGGGAAACCTTAGCTATTTTTCATGTTACAGGACTTAAGAAACTTAACTTGGCTTTCATTATTTGTTTCCGATAGCAGTATATTTTATTATTTTACATGTGTATATTTCTTTGAATTATCACTGTACTAAAATGTTTTTTATTAGTTGCAGAGCATCCATCTGTGCGAAAATATGATTTCGTGTTGGTTATATTATCATCAAAGAGAAATATCTGTTTAGATAACATCAAAAGGGCACTTTTGTAGGTGACACTGGAAACAAGAGAATACAAATGGACACTTATCTCAAAATGCATTTGATAGAAAAGAAAGAAAGAAAAGAAAGATAGATATAAAGAAAAATTGGATTATTACCAAATTAAAAAGGGGATCTCATCTTATTCGTGATAGAACTTTTGACATTTAAAAGTTTACATGCATTATATGTGAAAGCGGATACTTGTTAGATTTACGAAAATGTACTTATCGTAAGGGGAAAAAGCACTCCTTAGAAATTAAAGAAAGTCAGTTGCCAAAGTTAAAGAAACCTTTTTAGAGTAGATATGGGCAGTTTGGAATACTACTGGAATACATATGGCTCCGGTCGTCTCATTTTCGCTCGCCGGAACTTTGCCAGCACAAACCACTGACCTCTACCTCCTAGACGGATCATCGCCCATTCCCATTCACTTTACGTTACGTACTAAAAAGGCTGTATTGTCTGACCGTTTATAAATATTCATGTTTTTTGCAAACCTCGGCAAAATGTTTGCTTTTACTAAATGGAAAAACAAAATACGGGGGGGGGGGGTTGGATGAAATGGACTAAATGAATCGAGCAGAAGTGATCTATGATAATTCATGCTTCTTATTCTTCGTGTGCTTGACCTATAATCTTGAAATCGCTTGGTAAACTGAGTCCAAAGTTCGACTTGTTTAACATGTGTATTATAGGCAATGACGAGCTTGCAACCTATTTTGATCAAATTACGGTGGGTGAACTTTCAAAAGTCAATGATACCTGAGGGTTCCAATTAAAAAGCTTGTGATAACGTACTTTGGGGTGGATGTGAGCTTTTCGTTAAAAAAAAATGAATTGTTAACGATTTGTTGGGGGAAACATTCCATTGGCTAAAATGTTAGGCTGCTGACTCTGACGATAGGGGGCGTAGTGAAATTAGACTAAACGGAGCAATATGAAGTATGAACACTGTGCCCCCTTTCCACTCCCTGGAGAACCGCTTTTGTAATATCTACTTTTCACATATTTGCTCACCTTAAACAAAACAAAAACTTTATGCTTTTAACGATTGCCATATTAAAATCTTATCATCGCGATTTTCGTATTAAGTGCTCGAATTGCTTAGCCTTATGATGGAAAAGCTACTGTCTATCAAACATTGTAATATTATGATCGGCATAATGAACGTTCGTGCACTCCCTCCTCTAAAATGTAACGGTCGATAATCGAAAACATATAATCACATGTCCACTTGTCTGTTTTCCCTTGGCAAAGTTTTTCCTTGGCAAAGCCAACTCGAAAAATTCCTTTAATTGAATTACTGTCAAATTTAATGAAAGTAACAATCGTGTTTGGTTCAAACTTAAAGAGGTAATAATCAAACGCCTCACCTGGTTTGTGACATGTGACGATTGTTTTATTTTTCATTTACAGTGTAGAAAACGTACAGCTTCGGTGGTGCACGACGTCGTAAGTGCAATGGTACATACTGTCATCCTGTATGAGCTGCTAAATTCAAATGCATCCCACTACATTAGCTCCCCGAAACCAAGCTGACGATAGATGTTCCAACTATACAGGTAATTTCTATGGTTATATTCAATATCCAGCTTATTCCAACTTTTAAATGGCTGTAAGTGTACGTAACGACTTTCATATTTGTCATTTACTTATCCTCCTGAATACATGTACATATTCATTTATTAGTTTTTTATTAAGCTACGAGGTTCGACCATACGATGGCTCAGTGGCAGCAGCAGTGGTCTGGTGTTTCGCGTTCTAAATCAAATAAATGCTTTATTGTCGTTCGGTGAGCCATAACTCTTATACAACTCAAAGAGGACTCCACCCCAAAGCAATATAACTTTAGGATCGAATTATGGAAAAAAATTCCCCCACAATTTCGTGTATTAAAAAAAAAAGTCCTGACTTTGTATTCGTTTCTCTTGATTATATTAAAAAATGATTTTCCTTTGAAAAATTCTGATTTAATGTTCTAATGTTATCTTCCGTCCATGAGTAATGTGTTTGGGTTTACCCCCATATAACATTATTCTATATTCTGCTACGCCCACTGTGTAAAATTTTAGAATGAGCAAATATCCTAAGGGAGACATGTCATATGTGTGTATTATGATGGTTTTGTTACTCCAAAAGCCTGGAAACATCCGTGGTTCTTCATATAGAAACATAATATCTCTTAACAGAAAAAGAAAAATATCCAGTAACATAAGAAAATGTATATAACAAATGCATAAACACAAGCTATACAACTAGACAAAAGGGAGGAGTTCCGTTTTAAAGTGAGTATGGCGAAGGAAAGTGTTTGCTTCAAAGCCTCCGCCTTTATGAGGTTCCAGGGCCTTTGAATTGTCCCTGAATTAAAAAAATGTTTTAATTATCATTTTGTGCCAGATTTATTATATGCTGTTGACACTTAAACCTGCACCACTAAATCAATTTTTCGATCTTTTAATAAAAAAGTATATAATTAACTAGACAATGTGTTAATTTGCATACATAATAGTTATACTCTCTTGGACGTATCGAATTGATATTAAAATGGCTGAGTTTTCTTACAATATACCCTCGCGAAGAGACCTACATATTTTAGAATTCAAGAAATATTTGTGTTTACGCAAATTATTTACAAAATAAATTACATCTTCCTATCATTTTCCCACTAGTCCCCGTTAATATTGGTATACATGTATACGTCACCGTGTTTTTTGTTTAATTATTGCGTGAAAGAAGTTAACATGTTTACTGCATGCAATCAGTGCCAGTCACGGGGAGGGGAAACGTCCCTTGAAATTTGACAATTAATGGAAAAAAGTGAGTCAAGCGTCAAGCATCATCGAAAGCTTTTACACATACTATTGAAACATATTATAAAATATCGACGCTTAGTCGCTACGCCCATTCGCTTGACCTGAACTGTATAATATTGTATTAATTTTTTTTTTTTTTTTTTTTTTGTTTTTGTTAACAGGAGTCAATGACATGCATTTAAGCGTTTCCTTTAAAAAAACAAACAGGGCTGCGGAATCCTCCTCTTAAAATTGCTGAAAGGAGTGCCCCTTTTGGAAACATTGCAACTGCCCCCTCCCTTCCTCACCCAACAAATGTCTCAATGATTATTTAAAAGTTAAAGGGCAAGTGTATATTAAAATAAGACGGATCTTTACCCATGCAGGGAAAGCTGATTTTATTCGTGATCGTCAACAACAGGTAATCATAAAAAGAGCCGTGTTTATCAAGTCCCGTGTGACAGGTGATGTTCCGCGGGATAGCGTCAACGTCCAAATGATATTCCTGCAGTTCATCAATGACGTGCCATAGTCCCTGTCTAATGACACCAATGTTAGACTCTGGGCAGATGACTGCCTATTATATTGTAACGTTAACTTGGTTGCTAATTTTAGGAAAATGGGAGGGAAAGTCTATATCAAATGAATTATGTTAATGATGAGGGAAAGGATTTCCGTATTGCCCGTTCTTAAAAAAGAGAAATGCATATTAAGCTGTATTCCTTCAATCTAAAGCTTTAACAAGTTACATGCTTGTATGGTATATGTGGTTTCACCAGAGAGTGTGAGAGAGAATCGGACGGGGTGCTAGCAGATCAACAACTTTAAGTACAGCAACGCAACATTTAATGTTGGTCTTATATTGGTGTAGTCCAAATTTACAAAATGCAAAACACATTTCATTTCAAGATTGAATGAATATTTCATGCTGATCTCAATGATCATGCTTACTTAATTATTATAATGATTGGAATCAACTACTTCATCCTCTTTATTCTTGTCGAAATGACGAGATTGCATGTTTATGCATAACTCAGGCACATTTCAAATCAAAATGTTACAATGATAATGGCCTAAAGAAAGGAAATTGTTGGCAGTTGAATTACTATGTGGCTCCTCTCCAATCAAGCCAATATCAATATTAAATAATACTCAGCATTTAAAATTAGTAAGGTAAAACGTCTCACCTAGTTTCTAACATCTGAAAAGTGTTCGTATCAGCTGTGAGGCAAAAAAACTGTGTCATGTAGTTTGTGTGTCGCCATGGAAAACAATTTCACAATTGCAAGTGTTTACATTCGGCAACACATCAACGATTAAGTGCAAAGCTGTTCAACATTGTAATAAGGTTAGTCAAACTGCCATGTGTAAGCTTGACCTGGACCCAGCCTGAATACTGATCGGGTCCGTCGACTAGTTTAATGCCCGCTTCACTTGGAACTTTACTCTTTTGCATATTCTATGAACATTGTCGACAGCGCGATACAGCCATTAATGAAACAAAAATCGAAAAAAATGAAGAGGCAAATTTAAACAAAAATGATAAGCTAAGAACGGAAAGAAATTATTTTGCTCGCCTTGCAGCGATCGCTACAGCTTTTCGATGAGCGGTAAAGTGTTGTACAAGTGTTTATGTGTGTGTATACCGTGTGAGTCAAAAAAAAGTTTACACCTAGAAAATTGCTAATTATTTTTAAAATCGTATATGAACAGTGAATTATTAAACATCTTATAAAAGAGTGTGTTATCCCAAATCATTTGGTATCACTTTTGTGTAGAATGTGTTCACGCTTGGATGAACGGGAGGCATTTTTTGAGAGAATGCGAAAATCGACTTGCGCCAAAGTGATGCCTAAAGTAGCGGAGTGAGATAACGAATTGAATGTATCAAATGAAATGCATTGCATATGGTTTTTGCAGAAGCAAAAATTACACACAAACACACACACACACACACACACACACAGACACGCGCGCACAAAATGTTCGTTGATATTTGATTTTCGATATTTGATGTGTGGTGTGGTATGATTAATTTTTTGAGAGATGTTATTTGTTTCTGCAAAAACCGAATTAATACCTAAATCCCAATTGTTTTATTCAAACATCACATAAGCAACTTTGGCGCAAGTCGAATTTTGCACTCACGCAAACAATGCCTCCTGTTCATCCAAGCGTGAACACATAACCCACAAAAATGATATCAAATGATTCGGGATAAAACACTTTTTCATAAGATGTATAATAATTTACTGTTCATAGATGATTTAAAAAATAATTGGCAATTGTCTAGGTGTAAACTTGTTTTGACTCACACTGTATGTGCGCGTGTGGTTGTGCGTACCTCAACGAATGGCGCCTAGTTTACACCGATACTCGTTATCAAACAATATATATCTCACATGATATTAGGATAATAAATTACTATCACAGTTTCTGATCACCATTTTATAAAACAAATCACATGTTGTTGCATTAATACAATCGGTCACTCTGCATGGTTGCCTTGTTAACCGTCCAAACTGTCCCACAGATACAGCCTATTAAAGTGGACAAGTCTTACTGACACCTTCTATAAAGTATATTGTTTGTGCATTGGTAATTCATCTCCCCAATACATAAGTGATAATGATAATACAGGGAAATCAGGATTTGTTCAAATGTTGCTGGGATCAATGTAGAATCAACACAATCTTGAGGAACAGTATTCTTAAGCTGGACAAAATAAAGTACTCGTGTATTTATAAACATTTATTTTTACTTAACAATCATTCTATATTCACCGAGACTGAACAAAACCATCAGTTAGTAGGTTTGTCCCTCTTTGAGAAGTCGCAGGTCTAAAGGAAATTTAAATGCAAGTTTTGTATTCACAACATTATATTAATGTTTGTGCTTGTAATTTGTGTTGCGTACGAAAGAAACAATAGACCCACCTTTAATACTGTCTCAGGAATAGTGATACGCACTATATAATTCTCTTTCTCTCAATTCGATATATCTCACACTGGAATAATATGTTTCTCTGATATCTTCCGTAACTATTTCATTCAAATAAATGTACGGGTATTCTTAAACTTCAAACCTCAGAGAAGGCAAAGAAGGATGAGCATTTTCACTTGCGGATAATAATTATTATCTCGACGTAGGGATGGTGGTGATATAAAAAATCGCACGCAGAAATTAAAAGTCGTATAAAGTCATTTCTGCTAATGAACGTAATTTATTTTATATCATTCTCTGTAGATTGACAACTACATATCAACTACTGATTATTCTACTTCTTTACATTATACAATTTCATTTGTCGTATTTCGGTTGCAAGCCTGTGTAAACATATATAATTCACCTGTGTAACGAAGAACAAAGCAACAATCGAAAGATAAACCATTTTCGTGATGTTCAAGTTCTTTTAGTTCTTAAACGCACAAGCATGAAGTGTTGTATATCCTATTATCGTCATCATTAATATCCTTCCATAACATATTAGTAATAGTAATATTAATATTAGTAGTAGCATTAGTATTATCACTATCAATATCATCATAATTATCATTTTAGTTATTAAATTTTTAATTTTTACAATTGTAATTAGTATTAATATTAGTGATACTAATATCATTATTATTATCGCTAACATTAATATTAGTCAATATCATTGTCATTTAACATTAATGTGAGGGAGGTTGCTATTCACTATGATTGTTAAAGGGTGTTTATTTAACCATTTATAAAAATACTGCTTTTTTTTCCAATACCATTATACAGAGGATGACATTGAAAAAATACGCCTATTGTTATTATTATTAATTGTGTCATCATTATTGTTATAATTATCATCATTATCTTTATCACCAATATCATTATCCTTACCACTACCTTCATCGCCATTATTATATGATGCATGTATACATTTATATTTTGCGAGTCATTTTGGTAAAAGATCCAGGGTACCTTGCAAACAAATGATTTCCATTCGGTTCTGTGTTTGTTTATCTAAACATATATTTATATATCTCCTGTTCGTATATATATATTTCTAATTGAATGTCTTAATTATTTGTCACCTACTTATTTCTACACCGAGTTTTTGCAAAATAGGTTCTAGCTAGGAGTGGTACACATTTACAAGTACATTATTTATACCCTTACAACGTTTACATTTGCAAATTTTACTAAGCATGTAAATAATATATTTTTCCGATTTATTTTTCTTTAGAATATGACATATTAAAGCTTTCATTTAAAAAGTTTTCTTCTAAGAGGTTTGTTTAACTAGTCAAATTTGTATTCTCGAGTTACAAAAATCAACAACAAAACAACACTTAAAAAAATACCGAGAAGTATTCTTCTTTTGTTTTCATTGAGGATATCTCCTTTAGTATTAATGGATTCCTTGTGTATAAAATCTATCAATCAGCATAGTATCGGATACTTTGAAAATAACCTGCCCATGTCAAAGAAAGACAATTATTAATATTATTGTCAGATGATACAGCACAGATATGCAACAAGGCAAAAAGAAAGTGGCTTACTCTATCAACCAAAATGTAAGACAACGCAAGGAAATTTGTGTATTGTGTTTGTAGGAACAAAGCTGTGGAATGATCTTCCTGAATCAATTAGATTAAGACATCGAGGTTATCTTTTCGGAAATATCTTTTCATCTACCTTCATGTAAATGACGTGGGTTCAAACCCAACTCACCCCCTCTCCTTTTGTTTTTCCTTTGAATGTACATGTCTTCTTTTTATATATGCACTTGCCAGTTTACAATTATAGTTGACCTTAAGCTTTTACTTTTACGCATATCTGTATGATTTTATTTTTGATTATTAAATCCTTTTCATTTCATGAATGTGGTGATGATTGTATTTGTTCAAAGATTTGTTATCTTTCATTATAATACTTTAGCTCTTAAATTTTTGCGTTTTTCTTTCTTTTCTTTTAGAAAAGTAAACAGGTTACACGATGCTCTATTATTATTTGTCTATATATGTAAATAAAACACAAACAAGATTTAAATTCATATGTACAAACACATTTAAAAAAGAAATCTTCCCAAAGTTTGGAACTGGGCTCGAGTAGCACCTGTGCAAACTTATAGTTCCCATTACTAACTTCACCTGAATATTAGTAATACACATATTTACGTGTATATCTTTTGTATATGTAAAAATATGCAGATATATGCCTAAAATCGTATTTAAAACCATTACTGTTTAATCAACATTACTATTCTGTTATGTTGACATTCATTAGTATTATTATTTGCATTGTATGATTGTTCATATGTACTGTTATTATAACGGATGTTTTTTTTTTTAAAATTTAGATTTAAATTCAAATAAACTAATAAATGCGTGTTTCATCTTAATGTACACCTCTCCTACATACTGTACTTAAAGCAGAACTGGTTTAACCTTGTCTTAAACTTATTTCAATAATAAACATAGGATATTCTTATTTAAAAAATTATGCAAAAAATTCACAGAAACGTGAATTCGTTGTCACAATACAATATTTAGTGGATTCAGTGAATTCCAAGACATCAATTAATGCATTATGAGAAAGAAGAGGGATATTAATGGTATGCCATTTTCATAGGTGAATATTCGTGTAAATTATCGAGAAACAGGGAATGACTGCGTAAAATAACTTCTAACATTTGAAGGAAAGATTAATCAAAATTTATGAGAATAAAACAACAACACAAAATATAACAGCATAAGTATAAAAGAAGGCTAATAAACAAGAGTCGAGTTTTCCTATATGAAGTTCTCATTAAATCTAAAACTGGTAGTAATGTATTCAAGTTGGTTTTTCGTAGACTTCATAGCTTCGAATGGGATCTTCATTTTGTTTGAGGTATGGTTCGACATAGAGTGACTGGTCACCCCCAATGTAGTTGGCATAACCGTCAGGAACGTCGGGAAGAGGTCCTCTGGATCCCTTCTCATCTTGAAGGGTGTCTTTCGATGATGTTGCTAGATCATAGCCACGACTGTAGATTATAACATGAAATTAAAACAAATTTTGTATTCAAATACCATTTAATTTACTATTCAGATTTCAATTGCACCGTTAAATTCATTATGTAAAACAATTGTAAATGTTTGAAGTCGAATATTAATGAAAGAATATCAAATTATGTATTTTTTCATGAATATTTGTTTTCGAACGCTCTTTTAGGGGGGAAATCTTTGCAGAAGTGTCCTTCAAATGACACCCTCTTTCATTTTATAAACATATCTTTATTTTCATTTATTTAATAATGTTTCTAATTAAACACTTTTGTTGGTTTAGCTACTTTTAAAAGATATATCTATACCATAACTCAGACACAAATTGCCTGAATATGTCAACGTCTTTTGAAAAATTATCTAACAAAGTTGGTTAGGATTTTCCCCCGGAGTTTATTAGTGCTGTTATTGTTTTTCCTTCTAAGATGATATATAAAATGCATTAACAACCACGAAACCACCTCATTCCTTGATTGCGAGGAAACGCTTTCCTAAGTACTGGTAGTTTTACACATTATGAGCGCGAGCGGCGGGGTTCAGCCTCCTTCCATAAGTCCCAGCACACTGAGTTAATTAGAATTATGTAATTGATGTAAAAACGGTTAAATGCCTGGAATCAACGGAGAGTTGATTTTCATCATGATATATGTTGTACGTAAAGAGAAAATACACTGAAAACATAATAACAAGTTATTGTACAGATCTAGACATTATAGCGTACCGAAGCTGTGCCATCATAACAATCTTTTTTTTAGAATTTCTCAATTTTTTCTTCATTTTCCAAAAGACCATCAAAATTAATGTTCGAATGTCGAAAACCAATTGAATATATTAAGTATTGGCTGAGATATGACCCTATGAATAAATAAATGTTCTATGGGAACTCAGTGTTATAGTGCTCTGGTTCCTAATGTTATGAACCAGAGCACTACCACACTGAGTTCCCATAGGACATATATTTTTGGTGCCAGGTAAAAATGTCAGAGGTAAAAATGTCAAAAGGAAACAATGTCAGAGGTAAAAATGTCAGAGGTAAAAATGTCAGAGGTAAAAATGTCAGAGGTAAAAATGTCAGAGGTAAAAATGTCAGAGGAAAAAATGTCAGAGGTAAAAATGTCAGAGGAAAAAATGTCAGAGGTAAAAATGTCAGAGGTAAAAATGTCAGAGGTAAAAATGTCAGAGGAAAAAATGTCAGAGGTAAAAATGTCAGAGGAAAAAATGTCAGAGGTAAAAATGTCAGAGGTAAAAATGTCAGAGGAAAAAATGTCAGTTGTAAAAATGTCAGAGGTACAAGCAAAAAAAATGAATGCCGTCATAATATCTCAACACTTTTATCACACAGAATGTTGAGACGTACTGCTACTGCATGGGCTAGTCTATTATATTCCTTTCTTCCATAATGTAAATTTTATAAATGGCTGTGTGTTGTATTTCGTACATGTCCTGAGGATAATACAATGTGGAAAATAGATTTTGAAATTTATTTCGTTGTGATCAGGCTCGCATATAATGAATGTCTAACCTTTTCTATATATTGAATTGGTTGATGTGTTAATGTTTGTGAAACGGACCGGTTTGGCCGGTGGCAGCCTGCAATATTGTACAAAGTCTAAACGAAGAAATGGAAATTCTCGACAAAAGTCAAGTGTTAAAGTGAGTAGTGCATTTAGTACAATATAGTTACATAATCACGATGAATCACGAAAATTTACATATAAGGGCTGGTCGCCCCGAACTCTGCTAAAGCTTTAGCACCTCATGGCGGCAAAGGAATTGGAGTAAGAATAAGAAAATCAAGAAGTCGCTACGAAAAGTAAAAAGTCGCTCCGAAAACTAATAACCCGCTCCAAAAAGTAAAAGACCGTCTCGATTCAGAAGCTCATCCCCATTTTAAACTCTCCGACAATTATAAATAACGATGTAATTTAAACCGAACCTCTGCAAAGCGCACGCTTCTCTAAAATGTGATGGTGCGGTTGGCATTTAAAGATAAAGTTGAGTTCTGGTCATGCGAATGCATTGTGAAAGAAACGGTGTGGAAGCAATCAGAAAAGGTTGATCATCTAGCATAAACATGTAAGTATTGGTGTGTAGTGCAAGGTTTTGGAGTCATCAAAATGATAAAATCTTTGGCCCAGTCTTGGTAAAGTAACAAGCACTGTACACAGAAAGATATTGATATGGGACTACACAAACTTATGGCATACAAATCGGGCCTCATTTTAAAGCTGTTACTTGTCATATATGGGATATGAAGTCATTTGAAATAGATTTTCAGGGAATAACTTTTTTCTTTGATGTTCTTCCACACTTGCATAATAAGAATGATAACAAACGCTCACACATTATTGTTCACCTTTCCCCAGAACTCAACCTTCTCTTTAATTGATGTAACATGGGCGGATTTCTGCTTTGTATCGGAGTAACAAAGCTGCTTATTGATTTTTTCCCAGACTATTTTATACCGCAATAGTAATCGACAATATTTTATTGCAACGTGCGCACTTCGGGAATGTGATGGTGCGGTTAGCACTGATAACATGGCTTTCTGCTTTGTTTCAGCATGGACCCTACTTTCAGAGTATCAAAATACCAAGCCCACAAGAAAGTGGAATTGTCGGAAATATGCATTTATTGGAAATTACATATAATAGTAGTCATTGCCACGCAGTTGAAATGTCCAACTATCTTCAAAAGTGAAGGGAGAAGTGGGGGGGGGGGGGGGGGAGGTTCATAGATATCTGATCCTTTTTTGTGGGCTGTACTGACTTTTCTTTTTATTTAATGATTACACCATGGAGCGACAACTCAGCCTATAAAACATGGCCAAACTTCTCGATTTTAGAAATCTTTTCCCCCAGAAGTTTGCTCAGTGTACCAGTACCATTTGCTTATACAAAAGCATAATATACCGGTATATAAATATTGAATAAGGCAGACTAATGGGACATGCATGGTTGCTACTCCGAGTTTCACGCCTTGCAAGCGATCATCAGACAACTGATAGCATTCGTCAAAGTACACGATTTCTCTACAACCTTGGTACAAATACGCTCAAAATAAGAGCTATACAATACAATAAGACTACAATACCTGAATACAATACAATAAGAATACTCATGAGTAATTCCGATTGTATTTTATTAGTTAAGTCTTATTTTAGGGGTATTTGTACCAAGGTTGTAGGATAACCATGTACTTTAAGAATGCTATCAGTTGCCTGATGACTGCTTGCAAGGCGCGAAACTCGGAGTAGAAACCATGTCCCATTAGTCTGGCTGCTCTGCCTAGGCATTGACCACTGTTCGGAAGGATATATAGCAAAGCATATAAGAGGAAGGGGGAGAGCAGCCGGGTCACCGTGCCCCAGAAGAAGAATACCCCCTCCCCGTCTTCCTTCGACAATAATCGGGCAAAAAGTCACAATTTGGGGCCGAAAGGTAAATAAATTTAAACTGGGAAAGTGGAAAATAAAGCAGCGGTGAAATAATGACTGCAGAATATCCCTCGCTGTTCTTTTTCGATAAGCCTAATATATAACCCGGGTGTAACCATAACAAACTTGTCACATGCTTTTGTTTTTATTTTATACCTCTAACTGTTTTTACCTCTGACATTTTTACCTCTGACATTTTTACCTCTGACATTTTTACCTCTGAGATTTTTTCCTCTGACATTTTGACCTCTGACATTTTTTCCTCTGACATTTTTACCTCTGACATTTTGACCTCTGAAATTTTGACCTCTGACATGTTTACCTCTGACATTTTTTCCTCTGACATTTTTACCTCTGACATTTTTACCTCTGACATTTTTACACCGAGCCATATTTTTTTCAGATGGTCATACTTCAGCCAAAACTAAATATATTCAATTGGTTTTAACCATTCGGACATTATTTGTGATGCTCTTTCAGAAAATGAAAATGAAATTTAGAAATTATAAAAATAGCTTTTTGACGACGTCACTCTTCACCACTCTATACGATTATTATAATAAACATTAACTTACTTTCTCGTGAAGATAACAAACGCAGCCATACACATGAGAACAAGGATGAATAAGATGACAGCTGTAACCAGAAGACCGGTGATAAAGTAATCCCTTCCCCTTTGCTCACTCATAGAATATGCAATGCGCTCTGGAAATGTAGGTTTTCCTCCTGTAAATATAAGTAATTTGATTATAAGCAAACACCAATTATCATCAGATATATTTGTATTAAATTTCAGTAATTGAATTTGGATGCGTATATTTATTCGTAATCTAATTTGTATTTGTATTTGTATTTGTATTTTTGTCTTGTTTTTAATTTGTATTTTCCTTTGAATTTGTATTTGTATTTATATTCATATTCGTATTTGTATTTGCATCATTTCATTTGTTTGTGCATCATTAACATTTGTATTTCTATTTGTATTCTTCTTCGTATTTTTAATCGCATTTGTAAACGTGTTCGTCTTTGTATACATATTATTATTACATATGTGCTTATATTCTTTATTATATTTGTATTTATTTTTCTCAGATATTCGTTAAAAATAAAAAAACAGCAAATTCCCCTACATGATTACAGCAGCCCCGTCAAATATGTTAAACAAAATAAAAAATATAACAAAATAAATGCTCATAAAAAAGTTTTGCGTGAAAGAGATACGTGGAAAAAATAAGTAGGGAGGTAAATAATAAACAATAATAATACAATCCCAAATAGGTAAGTTGATACACTTTTATTAATAATTTGCAAAGAGATGAGCTTAATTTGAAAAGCAGTATCCTTTCTTTCTTTACAATTTGTGTTTCTTTCCAATCTTTTGTCAAAAATGCTTCGGCTTTTGTTATTCATCACCTTGTTTTACTCGGCCTTTAAACAGAGAAATATATATTGTGCAACATAAGAGCTAGTGTAAACTCTCCCTTATTTGAGGCGGCGGAGAGGCATTCTCTCATATTACTTATATTTACATTTAAAGGACCAGTTTACATTTATTACTTTTAATCTGTTAGTATGCTACAATTTAAGATGATAATCATTTACACCATAATTATTATAACTTGAATACAAGATTGTTATCAGTCTGGTACCACATTATCCCCTTATATCAGACATTTCAAAGTGTATAATAACCTCCGGGCGGAGGACAATCAGTTGAGCACTGGACGGAATTCCCTCGCCACAAGCCATCTGTGTGACATTCCCAAGCGAACCAATCAGAGTCGTCGTTACATGTGATGTTGACTTGGTCACCAATCTTGTACCGAGGCTTAACATTTTCCATGAATGAAACGACGGGGATGATTGGTGGATTGCATTCTGCAAATGAAGTATTTAAACATTACAACATACTGATTTATTGCGATTAGGGTATACGTGTACACAAAAAGAAAATTGTAAAATATTTAAAATCAAAGACTTCTCCCAAGACTCTTCAATGATTAGAGCAGACAAATAATTCAGGGAAGCTTCTTTCGAGCGCTTGTAGTTGCCCCAAAAAGTGCAAATATTTGATGATTGAAAATGGGAACTACAAAGTGACTCATGATATGTCTTGATAGAGTTATCGTCCACGTACACTCAGGTGCCATTTTCATTTGAATATCTGCATGTATGAGTGAACACCAGACAATCTTTACAAATTGCCAGATCTCACTTGCGTCAAGTTACTGGGTGAAGAATAAAACAGTGCATTGAACAGAGACAGTCAGACAGACACGCACACACACACGCATATACACGCAAACACACACACACACATACACGCACATACGCACACAAACGCATCCACGCACACGCACACTCGCTCATACACACAACACACACGGTGAGAATTGTTTCACAATTTCCCCTTTTCTGATTAAGCATTTATTTTTCTATCAGGATCGCTGAATGTTTAAGTGGCATCCTTTAGTACACGTTCACTACCACCATCATGTCATCATCATCATTATCATCATCTTAATCTTCATCAACATCATCACTATCATCATCATCGTCCTGAAGCACAGCATCCGCCAATACGCACCAAGAGGACAGCGGCCACTCAACTTTTCGTACAAGAACAAGATTTCCCGATAAAAAGTAACAGTTTGGGTGGGCCTTGTCGAGAATGGAACGCTCATCTGTGTGCGTGTGTGTGTGTGTACGTGAGTGTGTGTGTGTTTGCGCTGTCCTTATACTGTCCTTATACTGCAAATAAGTTTGTGTTTAATTATGTTTATGTCAAAGCATCAATATTGAACACGTTTATTTTATTCAATTGTATGTCATGGTTTGTATTACACATCTGGAGAAATAAAACAAAATTGTAAAAATAAAATAAAAAAAAGTGTATATATTTGTGTTTGTCTGACTGTCTTTGTTCAATGCACTGTTTTATTCCTCACCAAGTAACTTGGCGCAAGTAAGATCCGGCAGTCTTGTAAAGGTTGGCTGATGTTCACTCATGCATGCAGAGATTCAGATAAAAAGGGTACCTTAATGTACTAGGATGATAACTCTATCAAGACGTATCATGAAACCCATGAATAATTATTCACACTTCAAACAATATAACTTTTACAAGGTGGGACATTTTTTTCTGACTCACTCTGTTTGTTTCGATCGTAAACGAAGTTGCCTTGATTATGCACGCTACAAACTGTCCGATAAACACACACACACACACACACACACACACATACTCAAATAGATAATAAGCTCTTTTGAAGGGCACTTTATCACATTAGCTCTTATCATCGTGTCATTTTTAGATAATCATGGTTATTAAAAATAAATAATGATTGAGTTTTCGTCTTGCAATTATTAATGTCCCGGTAATCGTCAGGCACCTACATGTATATGTACACTGTCAAAAATAGGCGATTGCGCATTAATGGCCCGAATTCACAACGGAGGTCTGAGGACAGACCCGGTTTGATCAGACCAAGGTTTGTACAAACCTCGGTCTGAGCTCAAACCTGGTTTATTTTCAAACCCATTCCACAAAGGAAGGTTTGTATAAACCTTGGTCTGTAATTCCCAAACCTCCGACCAAGGTTTGTAAAACTAGTCTCAGCCATAGGGTTTCTAACATAATTTTTATGGGCTAGGGTTTAAATGTTAAGAATTGAAAAAACTGTTAAACTAAGCATTCTTAGTACGATCCGGACATCTTAATGAGCAATCTTGAAAAGATGATGGTTAGAACATCTCTGAAATAAACTTTTGAATTGTATTTTCATGAATTAATCGAACCAAACTGGCGCGCCGATGCAGAAAGTGCCCCACGTACTCACATTTGTGTGGTGCTGGTGAAGCACTCAATCTGACCCAGAACAAATTGACATCGGCACCTGAAAACCTTCGTTAGATAAATACATCTAAGGTTGTCAAGGGCTCTTTTAAATTAACTGTAAGAGTCTTATTGTTTTGGGGGTTACACATTCTTATCAATAAAATCACCTAATAATAATAATAATAATAATGATTTAATATGAATTAAGTTTTTATTGTGATTAATATATTAATTCATTTGATTGCAATTGTTAATTACTATACATCTATATAGTTATTTTGTTAGAATGGTCAATCAGTTATTATTTTAACTAGTTCCCCGTTTGTTTCCCCAACTGGCTATTTTTTTCACATCAAAATTGCAACTGGTAAATGATTTGTTTCCATATAATATTAATTTTTAAAAATTCCTCTATGGCCATCTTTTCTTTCTCTCTCCCTCCCTGTCTCTTTCTCTGTCCCCGTCCCTCTCTCTTTCTACCCATTTTTGTTCTCTCTCCCTCCCTTTCTCTATTAATTCTTTTTCTTTCTCCCCTCTTTCTCTATTCATCTTTCTCTCTCTCCCTCCCTGTCTCTTTCTCTGTCCCCGTCCCTCCTCTCTTTCTATACCCATTTTTGTTCTCTCTCTCTCCTTTTCTCTCTCTATTAATTCTTTTTCTTTCTCCCCTCTCTCTCTCTCTCTCTCTCCCTCCCTTTCTCTCTCTATTAATTTTTTTCTTTGTCCCCTCTCTCTCTCTATTCAACTTTCTCTCTCTCTCTCTCTTCTTCTTCTTTTTTGCAATGAAACACATAATGCAAAACCATGCAAACTGCAAACACACACATCTGCACCCCCCCCCCCAAAAAAAGGGAGAAAGAGAGAGAGAGATAATCTGACACATATCTATTTCAGTTATCTTTGTAAATATATGAAAGCAAGAATATTGTATTTGTATTTTCATGTTTTACATAAATAATTGAGCATTCAACACAATAGTAATCTACCGTTTGTTCAAACAATGCAGTTCACATTTGTAAATTTTGTAGCATGCTTATATGAAATATAGCCCACTAGAGGTTGAGAGAGGCTCTGGAAGGCCAATTAAAAGTCTCACTGTAGCGCTATTAGCAGAAAGAAAATCAGAAATACAACAAAATGGGTGACGAAAATTCAAATTTGCACATAAAAGTTCTTTAATTCTGACTTCGCTTAGTACAGTAAATAATGTTTGTTCGAATACTCTCCCCTAGCTGCCAACCAAATAATTTATATTGACCCACCCCTCAACTCAGCAGTACAATGCTAATTATAGTTAAATCGGGTGCATTTAATCTATAGAGAACACTTAATTACAAATACCGTCAGAGTGACAACAAATACTTATCAACTAAACATAACATCAAAAATATTCAACACCCAGGTTCTTGATGTAATGCTGCATAACTACGAAGTATTGTGGGAACACCAAGGAGGGGCCGTATTTTGAAATACTCTTAGTATTGATGAGGCATTTAATAAATATGCGCTCAATCACACATCTCCCTTTTTTGTGTGTGAAGTGTTAAAGCCCCACTGTACTACTTTTAGCTACTTGCTCCCTCTATATAGAAAACTTCCCCAATCTGTGCCTGTTAATCCCCCATGATCCTCTTTTTCTTATGTTAATTGAGAACTGAATTGATGAGATAGCCTCCCGTCAGTGACCTTGCTGGGTTGTCTAATCCTCTTTGGCTGAACTAGTACAGATGGCCTTTAAAGCACATCTGTGGTCAACCCTCTGAATGAAGAAATGGCTTCTGATGAGGCAGAGAAGGCATGGATACCTGCAAAATTGAATGAACAAAATAAACAATATCATAAACAATATTTTTAATTTCGACTTGTTCATTTTTTTTCTTGGAGGGGGGTGGGGGGGGGGTAATACTATAGAAAGGATACAATGTATTGTACACATAATCAGGAATTATTCAATCCTGTGTCACTAATACAAAAACTATGAGGTTCCACTTGACAACAAACTAATCAAGTTGCATCCAGATATCAAAAACATTAATTGTGATTTGTGAACTGAAATTTAAAAGCACATGAGCTCGTTTGAATTAATTACTTAATGCGAGTTGTTACTATATTACCAAATGAACATTCCTAACATGTCACATGTTGGCCAAATACAAAAAAGGAAACAAGATTGATTAAGAAAAAGAATAAACAAATGTTTTCATATAAAGAAATAATCTACAGTACCTACCCTATAGTCTATCTCCAAGAATCAACTGTTATTCATATGCCCTAGCATCAAGCTGTCAATTCAGTGCACACTCAGAAAAGATCCTGGCATCGTGGCTGCTACCAGTCCAGGCCACCTTGCAACGATACTAGTTATTTTCCCAGCATAATCACAGACAACCTGTCAATATGAAATAACATGTTGGCATTCATTAGTTATGAAAACTCACTCATTTCACACTTCAGATAGGCCGTGAAATGTATAAATTTCACTTGTTATTTATGGTAATTAATGCAAATGCAGTTGAATATGTGATAATTGCTTTTCAATATCTATTCATACAACAAAAATTGGAAGAAAATTCTAATTACCCTGTATTTATTGACTGATGAAGTATTTCTTCATTTTTAACTCATGTTTTCATTGTTTATCTTGTAACAATGTAAACAAAAATAATCTCACTTTTAACAAAACATTTCGAGCCTAAAACAACAAATGCTTTGTTTGTGTGTGGGGGGGGGGGGGGGGGAGGGGGTACCCACTCTCGCATCTTTTTATTGGAAATGAACCTGTTTGTTTTTCTATAGTTTAAAATATATAGTGGTAATTGCCATTGATCAATTTACATGCTTCTCTTTGTTGTTTTTTCTTTCCTTGATCAATGGCAAAAACAGTGGCCCAATTGCCATGGCCATCAACAAAATATCAGAAATCTAGAGGTCATATCCGTATTGCCAATAGAAGGATGGAACAAGTTTTGATTTTTCAAATTTCCCTTTCGTTAAAAAGATATTAACGAGTGTTAGGATTTTTAAGTTTAACTATCCATTGGATATTCTTAACTGTGTACAAAGGCAGTGAAATGAGTACCTGTACGCGAATATTACTTTAATATCCATTTGGCCACTAGAAATCTTGCATTGGTCACCAATGAATTAGCATGGATGTACAACACACAAGACTGGAGAGTGTATATATCTAATGTGAAAATTTTGCAAGGTACAAAAAAAAAAGGTCTAAAGGGAAAGCCGTGCTGGATCCAGTCATGATGTATTCATTTATTCTCACCTGAACATCGATGGAGTACCTGTTCTTCCTATTGAAGTAGTACCTGGCTCTTGCCCCACCAGGGCTCCTGATGTAAACATGTGTCCCATCAACAGCAACTCCTGGAAATCTGCAGTACTGGAAAAACTGCTTCTGAATAGTAGTCACTATTGCCTTGTAACTTGTAGGAAACTTCATGACTTGTCCCTTTCTTCTGACAACAGCTTCGGAAACATCCCTCACTCACTACTCTCCATTCGGCAAACAGATGAATATGACACGGCATGCCACCTCCTCACGGTGCATCCTTTAGATCGAATTACCTTTTTAAAAAAATTAAAAAAACAAGCATTCAAATAAATCATTTTTTTGCTGGTTTATGCTATTATATTTTTACATCCCCAACTGTCACTGTCACTTTACAACAAAAAAAATCCTGATTTCTAGATGTGGTGTGAATCAATTTAACGTAAAAGACAAAATTGTCTATGCCTTTTCTAATCTCCTTCACGGCTTCACCTTTTGAAAAATAAGTTTAAGTAGTTAAGTAGTTTTACACAAAACAAGAAATCACAAACCTGTTTCCAACACATAATCTGAATAATTTCCTCATGTATTAAAGCCAAATAACAGTATTGGGAAATGCCCCACACACAAATTATGAACATTAATGCTCCCATCACCTACAGTACCATGTAAAAGAATAAATATCATAACTAATCTATCAATGTATCGAATATGACAGAAAATGCTTAGAAATTGAATAAATTTATGTAAATGCACATGTGTATTGCATTGGGGGCTTGCACGGTCGTAGGCAGACCAGCGAAGCGGGGCAAACGAACAGTGAATTTAGGCGGTCAACATGAATTGAAATATTTCTGCATTTTAATAACGACACTAGTCTAGGGTTGGATTTTAGAACAGAAGCCCTTTTTTTGTATAGCTATGTTAACAATATTCATCAAGTAGTTTGGCCATGTTTTCAGCAACTTTCCCAATACAGAATTTGAATTCAAAGTAGCCTACCTCAATCTAAAACAAAAGGCTCATCATCCAGCGGGTTTTCCCAATCTCAGACTCAGAGGCCTCTGCCCGGTTGTGCTGCTATATATTGCTCCAGCTCCTCCTTCAGGTACACCAGCTCATTATGCTGAATCAGCTGCATTTCTACCATCTTTATTAGAGTGAAGATAAAATTAAACAAATGTTTAAACAATGTTTTTAAATTAAAGAAATGTTATTACTTGTGCTTGTGACTTTGTGGGTGATCCTTGCTCTGGAGACTAAGCCAGTTAATTAAGACAATCAGAACCAGATCTAAATTTAATAAAACTAAGCTTTGCTTGTCACGACTCATACTAGATCTAGATCTAGTCATAGACAGAAATAACCGTCTGAGTGATATGGGTCATTTCTTTAATAAAAATAATATTAAAACTGACATTTGTTGACATTCTATAATCGGAGGTCTAGTGGAGCCAGGCGTAGTCTCAGTGAACAACCGGCGATATAGAGAGACTGAAGCTTTTGGTCCATGCCTGTCAGTGTGATTCATTTTGGGGAACATTGGCATTGCTGATGCCATTTTAATTTCTATTTATTTAGGTACCAGTGTCAGTGAAACAAGTCAAGTGATGGACATCATTGCCAGGCCTATACTAGGCTAGAGCCTGGTATTATTATCATTATCATGAATTTGTAATAACTAGTGTAGGTCTAGGCCTATTCTAATAGGCATGTGTCATGGCATTGCTGACAACAAGACGAAATTAAACATGACAGTCATACTGACATACTCAGATATAGCGTACTGTAGGCCCGGCTAGGCCCAACTCCAGCCCAGGGTCAGAGGGTGCGAGCTCCGCCGCCGCCTTGGGCGTTGGACTCGAGCTCCCTCGGACTCAGTCCCTGAACTCTGGAATTGAGAGGCCGTCGGATATGTAAACACCGAACATTTCATGGAAAATGGAAAGTTATAAAGCATATCACATATTGAAATCTCAGTAACGTGAAGAGTATGGATTCGACTACATGTACAGGTTTTATACTTACGATTTTAAGGAAAGGATCGAGAGATTGAGAGATTTCAATTGCACTAAAATCGGGCTGACCAGATACTATCGCAGATTGTTTAGGCGGTGAATTATTTGGATAAAATCAATCGAGCATAAATTATCTCCACCCAGTGCTGCATCCTGATTGGTTGATAGCTCTCAAACCAGGTTTGAGAAATTACAAACCTCCTATCTGAGCAGTCTGTAAATTTCGGGTCTGATGACGTACATAAACCTGGTCTGAGGACAAACCTTGCTTTGTGAAATGTAATTTCAGACCAAGGTCTGAACTCAAACCTGAAACGCGTCATATGACGTACATAAACCTTGGTCTGAGGACAAACCGGCTTTGTGAAATGCATTTCAGACCAAGGTCTGAACCAAGGTCTAAAACGTGTCATATGACGTACGTAAACCTTGGTCTGAGCTCAAACCTTGCTTTGTGAATTCGGGCCAATGTGTTCAAAGGATTTAGTAGCGGGATGGGATTCGATCCATCAACCCCTCCACTGAGAGTCAATTGAATGAAGCCCTATACCACGACGCCTCTTCATTTTTATTACATGCAATGACTTTACGACAGGTAGCTTTTTAAAACGTATGTTTTGCTTACCTTTGGGAGGGTCAGGGCAAACTATGTTTTGGCCTATCCATATTCCATCGTCACATGATACGTCGAACCAATCAGAACCCACGTTACATGTCACGTTCATCCTGTCACCGTCTTTGTATGAGAGACGAAGATTCTGAATGGTTGAGTCAATAGGCACTGCTGGTGCACTGCATGAGGCATGTGATGGAGGAACTGTGGAGAGAATATATGCAAATAATCGTATGGTGACCACGAGATACTTTAATAATGGGAAGCGTTGGTTCACATTTTTGGAATTCTTTAGGATATTTAAATTTGTGACGTTCTTAAAATAATTAATGAGTGAAATAATACATACACGTATTGAACAGGTGATATTTAAACCTCTCTCAGAAATACCTGTACGACTCTGCTCAGTAAATACAAGTTTATTAATCACACAGAACCAATAGTCTTCAAAATATTTACATTATATATTGTCATTGTAATGGCAATTCAAGCGTTTTTAAGTTTGGGACACCAACACATAAAAGGAAAACAATATTTATATTTAAAAATTTGCTTTAAATCCACAAATGCTACTAATCACGGTCAAAACTATTCGTCCTTGTCATATGGACAATGGAATAAAATTGATAGGTGGTAAGATTTTATGTTGAAGAAAGTTTGTAGGTTTAGGTGTGCAAAGGGAAATCAGATTCTGGAAATCGAAGAGATGAAAAGAGAAAAAAGGAAAGAAACTGTAATGAAAAACAGTTAAAGTTATAAAACAGGATTGAGTTTTATATGTACTTTGTATTTTTGTTTAACAAAATATCAGGTTCTCTGGAAAAAAAAAATGTTATTCTAGATATCAGTGATTATTGTAACGGATTGAGCGCAAGATGTGCGTTCATCTCAGTGCGTGTTTATATTACTTTTATATTTAAATTGTTATATTTCCCCGGGCCCCATTTATGCCAGGGTTATGGTTATGGTAGTGGTGATAATGAAGAAGAACATGATGATGATGACGATGGTGATGGTGGAAACAAGGGAGTATAAGAAAGAAAAGATTTCAGATACAATACCCAAAATATATTTACTTACATGGAGCTGGTATTACCGGCAATGTAGGTGCTGCACAGGATATATCAGGGCCATCCCATAATCCACTTGCCTGACACCGCATGGTAAATTGATCATTGTTCGTGTCACATGTCACTGTCACTGTGTCATCGTAATTGTAGTTCAAATGATGACTTTCAATCGAAGAATATCTCGGAATATAAGGTGCACTGCACAGTGTTGGAGCTGTCATATTCACAGCATTTTGGGGATAGAAGAAGAAAAAAATAAAAACTGAAACCACTAAAACCTCAAAATAAAACATCACATTATACAGTGCGTCCCCCCCCCAAAAAAAAAAAAAAAAAAAAATGAAACCGAGAATTATCGATGTTTATCATAACTTAACAATATTTATTATTAACATTAATTAAGTCGTTTCAAACACACAAGATAGCAACCAACTTATATAATATATCCCTTAAAATGTCACAACGATCTAGCTTGATCGCCTAAATAAATTACAGCATCCCTAACTTTTAAACAACGGAAATACCACCAGTAAAGTTTCGTTATCAAAAATATAATTTGTGATTTTTTTATTTATTTGTATTTGTTTTATTGTGGTATATATTTTTTTTATATGGCAGCCTTTCGGCTGAACTGAGTGCAATTTACATAATTAATAACACAAGAATACTGCACAAGATGCATTAGTATTAAAAAGTAATTAAAAATAGTACATTCATAATAAATAATTATAGGTACAACTTAGATCAAATAATATGGTGGGAAAACGGAGGTAGGTAATGGATGCGGAAAATAAACGTTTTATGATATGACTTAAGCAAATTCATAGAAAGGATATAACAGTTGAATAAATTATAATAAGTGCTAAGAAAAATAATCTCTTTTGCATGCTTCAAAGTAGGCCTATTGTCATATGGGTGCAAGGTACATGTATATGGAGAACAAAAAATGACATATAATTCGCCTAAGACGAATGGATAGTGGAATTATAGTTTCACTTCCTATTACTGGCTAATAGAGAAAATGATAGGTAATGCGATATTGAAATTAATATAATCCGTATAAACAAAACATGTACCTTCTGTAAACAACATAAGTTTTTATTTAGGCACATCTATAAGATAACAATTGGTGTACGTATATGCTTAGCATTTAAGAACAAGAGATCTGTCTTTACATTAATCAAGTTTTGAATTGAGTAACCTCACAATGAAGGGGAGTGCGCTCTTTCTGTAGCGCTCATTTTTTTCATGAGTATAAAACAATATACATTAAAAAAAAGGGGTTAACTATTAACAAGTAAGATTATGGCCTACTATGAAATTATAAAATATGCTCTAGATTAGTAAGGACAATTTCAATTAAACGAGAGAAGGAGTTAGTTTTATGTGTACAATATAAGACTTTTATATGAATATAACCCAAATAACTATAAGGGGTTCACTATTAAACACAAATTATTTAGGTATATCATGTACAATACAAAATGTCTGGTATATCTTGACCTGAAAGGAAAGGAAATAAAACACATATTGCATATATCGTCGGCCTTATGCCAAAAGGGCCTTAACCCGATTTTGGGGGTTATTGAGTTATTAACATCACCTTGTATATTTCATCATTCTCTTTAAAATGATGTGCTTCACTTGTTGAAATTCGATTTATTTAAGAAGATAATTATGAATTTCAAAAGGGCCTTAACGCGTATCTTATCTTTTTCCTTACACCAAAAAGGCCTTAACCTACATGGAAAATCTATTATCAATGGCAGATTATTTAGTAATTTCCATTTAATTCAATACATATAATGTACAGCGCGTAGAGATGTACAAATGTATTATGCGCTATATAAGAACTGTACTATTATTATTATTATTATTATTATTATTATTATTATTATTATTATTATTATTATTATTATCATTATTATTATTATTATTATTATTATTATTATTATTATTGTCACTGCTCAATGATTTGGTCTAATGGTGTACTTACTAATTCTCTATTACCAGAATTAGTAGTTACCTACTACTAGTACTTCTAGTACTACTACTACTACTACTACTACTATTACTAATTATACTACTACTACAAGTAGTTACTACTATTACTACTACTTCTATTTATACTATTACTACTACTACTACTACTTGTTTTACTGCACAAAGACTAATCGTTATGTTTTCACGGAGGAAGGGGTGGGGTGTAATTCTCTTAAGATTTGTTCCCCTTTTACAGCATTAACAAACTTTGCATTCTAGGGACTACCTCCGTACCATTCGAACATGATAAAAACATGATAATTCTTTTTCGCATACCACTATCATCGACGTCCTTTCAAACTTTGTTTCTAGTTACACAAAGTATCCCCGAAATCGAAAAGTAACGTATAAAGTAAGCTGGATAATGCAATTAAATAGTGAAATTCTCAAATCTTCTATTGCTGCTAGGACACTTTTTTTAAAACCACAACAATACTTTGATAATAATAATACAAAAGGCATTTTAAGCTACCTGCTCTATGGATATTGGTCTGCGTCCTATTGGGCTACGAATCGATTACTAAAGCTATCAAATATATATAATCAGCTTGAAGTAATGAAGCTTAACTTGTGGGAAGTCTTTGTACATAGCAGCAATGTTGTTATAACCTACGTGAAGAGGTGCGCTTATGATATTGCGGACCACCGAAGCTGCACGTATACTTCACAATCATATACTCAGCAAGCATTCTTCGGATGCAACAAACCAGGTGAGACGTTTTACCAAGTCATTGGTGGGCGAACAATTGATAATACGATACATAGTATAGACTTACTTTCATCCACTTTTTAACGACGAAAATTCAACAATAGTTTAGGTATTGATATTATATTTACTATAAAGCTGGGAAATGAACTCGCGTACATAAGAATGAAAATTGAGTAATTCAAATCTATATATTTTGGAGGAGTTTCGTCATGATTTTACTAATATGTTTGTAATAATAATGGTTAATGAGAGAACTTTAAACTCGGAAAAGATGTATAATTTGTCATATTGGTCCTATGCTTAGCTATTTATTCGCGAATCTAAACCTGATTCTTACATTGACACTATCGCAAAACTATGCGTTAGTGCAGTCGTTGAATTTACTTGAATATTCCCCTACCTTCCCGTTTCCCTTACAGCGTCTTGTAAGAATTTGAATTACGTGCAGCTTAACAATTTCAACACGAAACTGTGCAATAAACATATTTCCATAAGTATGATCAACATGAATACAGCTGGCATATTTAAATCGCACAAAATAGCATCTTGATATAACTGACATTGAGTTGAATAATATTTACAAACAATGCAAGATATCCTAAGAGAAATCTATCCGACAATGTACTGCTATTCATTGCGTTGTATGATAAAAAACATATATCTTGGTCACCCTGTTTATACCCTTGGATCGCCGTGCAAACATGAATAAAAAAAGAAGTTTGAAAAAAGGGAACACCATAAATAGGCTAGCAAAAGTCGGTATATAACTGCTCACTCGGAAAGAAAAAAAACATCACGTTTTATAAACGATGGGATAATTTCGAAAAAAATAAACATTGATGCAATTATAACATCGAGAAAAGAGTCAAGGTATCTATGTCACCATAGCAACAAATTATTTGAAAGGAGCCAAATCTAAACAAAATACTCTACCTCATTTTAAACCTGATCAAAACAAGGTGTGTTTTAGACCTAGCTGGAATTATCTTAATCAAAATGCCTGGCCCTATATAAAGAGTGGATGTAATGCCTGGAACCGACAAACATATATTTATCGTGGTATCTTCTCCCAGATCGGAGGTTCATGGCAACATTTTCCCCACACATCTCAGTTATCTCCCATTCTGGTTTACTTTTTACAGTCATTCTAATAAAAATCAACCCCCCCCCCCCCCTTTTAAGTGATCTATACTCCTATTTGTATAGTACTATTTACTTTACTTTCTAATGTCACGGATGGAACCAAAATATTTATCTTTCCTTAGGCTTTCATGTCAAGAGATATATAGTTTAATTTTCTTGTATGTGATATTTGTTTATGTAAATTTCCAGATATTTCCATGATACCCCCATCTCTCCCTTGTACACCAATAGTTCATCGTCTTTTGAACAGTCTCAACTTTAACAAAACTGCATACCTATTGATTAGTTTTATAATAAGTTCGAATTCCGTTTTTCTTGCTGTAAATGTATTTTATCGCCAGAAATTTACTCCGCGCGATTACAAAATATCACAACAAAAGTATTGATTGCATTGTCAGTGACATGATGTCATAGCTTGATGTAAATATTGACATATTCAACGATATGGCCATTTTTTATTTTTCCCTCGAGAAAACCATAGGCTAAGTTTTGCTGACATTCATATGTAGCCCAAACCGTCACATATAACATTATACAACATGCAGTAATAGCTGCATATCTTTCTCACTCCCTACGCCCAATACAGTGTCAACAGCATCCCCTTATTGTTGAACGCCAAACAAGGTAGCAGCAACTCCCATCTTTTAACGTATTTAGGTATGACGCGGCCGGGGTTCGAACCCACGACCTCCCGGTTGTAAGGCGGACGCTCTACTGACTGAGCGAATACTCTTTAGTATGATCTTCAAAAGACTCAGTAGAATAATAGTGTAGAAATATAAAAGCATACTTAATCTAGGTTGATTGGGGATTGGCATACATACATGAATACTATTGAATCATACTCTCTGGCATATTTTAGTAACATTTTTAATTTCAAATAGTTTGTGAGATATGAAGTTTTCCTTTGCTGTCTCATCCGGACTTTTAGCCTTTGAGGATATCTCAATGATTGTAGAGTATGTTCGACTTCATAGACGAAGATGCTTCATTCTTCTTTTGATACACGCATTTGCCGCTGTCGTTTTTTGTACTTCTTAAAATGCTTAATTTCTCTCGTTTGTTCTTCTTTGGTGTATGAAAAATGGTCAATTGTGTGATCAGTTTAATGTGAGCGGTGTCTTCACATTGCTTTAAATCAGGGTCGTCAATTCCGGGAGAGCGGGAACGGGGAGGGGGGGGGGCACGCCTCCCTCATTCTTTTTAAGGAGGGGGGGGGGGAATGTCCCCCAGATAAGTTGAAAAGTGCAACCAAATGTATAGCAAATGCTACGGCACACTTTTAGGCTCTGGATTGCCAAGGAGTTCAGCGTTCAGCTCTCTCGCATAATATCCTTCAAAATGCTCAAGTACGTACTGTCAAAAATCTGTATTCCGTCGGTAGCACGTAAGCACGGAGTGATTGAAATAGATCAGAACCACAACAATTAATGATTAGGCAAAACTATTGTCGCCTAAGGGGAATCAGTAAGGAGTATGGAGCCTCTAAAGTAACATATCATGTTTTGTTTTTGTTCATAACTCGTTCTCTCAACTCATGATTCTTACAAGTTTAGCCATCTTTTAATGTTATGCTCATAGTACCCCACTTGTAACTTTGGTATTATAGAAGAAATTTAATATTACGATGCTTTAAAGCTTGATCTACCAAAAGCCTGACAGAGTGAAATACGATACGACACCGGGCACGATAATTCGATTGGTATATAATACATTACCTATAATAATCAACGGGGAGGAGTTGTATATAGTGGTCATATGCAAAACGTCAAGCTCTGTGATAGTATTTGGAAAGACTATACTATTGGTTCTGGTCATCCTCTAAATGGTCTACATAGCTTTTTGAAGCCACCGAATAGCTATCATCAACTTGGATTCAGGTATCTAAATTGATGGGAATACTTTGTATGGAGCAGCGCGACCAGTATGACAGAGGTTTACAGGTGCGCTTATGTTGTTTCGAATCCCAAAATGCTGCACGTTTTCTTCAACATCCCAAAAATATCAAGGATTCGTCAGATGCCACAAACATGGTGAGACGTTTATATTAATTCTATCTTTTAGACATGCCCATTTTCTGAAACACAATCCACAAACATTCGTTTTTTTTAGAGATTGAATAAAGGCAGTCAGTGGGCCTTTCCAAATGAGTACTGCAATGAGAGGGTATGTGATATAAAAACATCTATTTTCTTAAAGGGCCGCTTCCCTGAAGCTAAAATATCCTAATCATTTGCGTGTATTTTAGATCACAATAGTATTATGTGATGAACATCTTCCAATGTATGCATCACCTCAGGGTATTGCACACACATATATTTGTAAACAAAAGTGAGGAAAAGGCATGATCGAAATTCACACGCATATAGGACATCACCGTCCAGAGGCCGACTGAGTTGATCATGTGAGTCGTAAATTTATATAAGTCCGCTTTGCATTTTTTTTTGTTGTTGCAAATCTAGCCATGTGTGAGTGCCGGTCCCTGAATGCCAAAACGTCTTTTAATGAAAATAGGGCTCTACTCTGGCGATAACATTCCAAAGTTCTTTTCCAAAGTGCATCAATAAATATACAACGATATGGCGTATACTTGGTGTTTGAAGTACCCCGCACCATCATTAAGGGTCTAGTCCTGATGGGCAATTCTCCTGAGCGCTGCGACTAAAATAAAGGCATAACACAAACGAGACTTTACTTCGAGCACGGGGGTTTACAGCTAATTTATAAAAAAAATTGTGATTCATCAAAATGAAAGTAATATCATAATTTGCAAGGCAAAATATTATACAATTAATTAGTACTACTTCTCGCATACAATTTTGAGAATATCTGCTCTCAAAATGAAGATTGGAAAACCCTTATCGGTAAATTAATATTGTTGTTTCGAAACGGACGTCAACCGATGTCAATAGGGACTTTTAGATTTGCGTGGATTGATACGTGAGACGTCCATTCAAGGCAGTGCATTAAAAGGACGTCGATCGTAGCAATCCCTATTGTCTACGTGCGAATCTAAAAGTCCCTATTATTTTCATAATTGTACACCCAGTTCCAAACAAAATTCCGTAACTGGGTAATTTTACGTTTGTGCTTCCATTTGGACTATCAGATTTTCGAAATCTTACCGACAATTTTTTGATTTCGAACTCGGGTCACAACTTGATATAATTGGTTGCATTTTCACAAGAACAGACGGCCCTGTCTACTTGACGTAAATATTACGCCCCCCCCCCCCCCAAAAAAAAAAAAACAAAAACACATTGGTAGCGGACGGGGCGGATAAAGGGGTCCATGATCACCCGTTTTCCATTTACGATTTTTTTTTCATTGCTGAAGTTGCCTCTTATTTGGCATGTTGGGAGGAACCTATGAGTGTCATCTCTTGGGATTGACGTTATCCACTGGTACTTATATTGCCCTCCGGTCTATGTCGCTGGTTCGTTAACAGTTCGTTATCAGAAAGTCCGCAATACCAACAAATAAAGTACCGGATCGAATGGTTCATTAAACAAATACGTTAGAATGAAAAAAAAAATCATTTGATACGACTGAAACCCCACAAACGCCAAAATGTAACATCATTCCATTCACAAGTTAGACGCTTCAATACATTTTCTTTAGAAGTATCACTTGTCAGGTTAGTAAATTTAACTCCCCTTAAAATGATTTCCTCGGAATAATGGTATTATCTTAGCTATTCTACACCTCGTATACCCTTCTCACGAACAGGCTAACAAACAAACAACACAAAATACGTATTTTCAAGGGAATTATAATAGAGAATTACAGAAGATAGATGTGCGTTTTTAAACATACGCATATTTGTTTACATCAGATCACCCACAACTAGACTCGACAACAGACCTGATCAGTATTCAGATTTAGTCCATATAACCATTAGGAGCCAGAGCATATAACACTGAGTTCATATAGGAAATATTTTTTAATTCAGATGGTCATATTCCAGCCAATACTTAACATATTTAATTGGTTTTCGACATTTGGACATTATTTGTTATGCTCTTTCGGAAAATGAAGAAAATAGTGAGAAATTCTAAAATAGATTGTTATGACGTCACAGATTCGGTACTCTATTCATAGAACCATCGCGTTAACAGATTATCTCCAAAGCAACCTGACACGGGAGGTGGGGGATTGGGGGCTTGGCACAATGGGGATAAGCCCTTTGCCATGATGAGAGTTAATACCTTTGTTTAGAGATAAGAGACTGAAATTCTTTGCACATTACCCGTTGCCGTCTTAAATAAGATGAATCTACATTGACTTGGAAATTGGTTGATGTGAAACATAATTCCGAGATTCCCTTCCCTAAGTTGAGTTGATGTCTCAGTCATTATTAACAAACATGATTTAAAAAGAAGAAATGAAGATGTAAACTACCGTTCCATCGAATAAAGTGAATACCTCGTGTACAAGTTCCTGATTTGTAGTTAGAATATACTGACCTATAATTGGTGGGCAAGGTCTACCTGGTCTAATCGTGTGAAGCAGTCGATCATTTATCATCAGCTTGAATTCAGGGAGCTTAACTGAAGAAATATTTGCGTTAATATATCAGTGATATCAGTATGACCTACGTTGAGAGCTGCGCTTATGATATTACTATTAAATTTGCACGTATTCTTCACTGTCACGCACATACCAAGCATTCGTTGGATGCAAAAAAAAACAGGTAAGACGTTTAAGAAAAAATAAGTTGCTTCCTTTTGTACAGCTCCCCTTATTGTATTTTCTATATACAGTTTTAGTTAGTAGAGCAAGCTTTATGGAGGTTCTTCCTAAAGTAAAGGCTAAGATAATGTTGTAATAAGCGTTTAATGCATCAACTCAAATATTTATATCATCAACAGCATGTATAGGTCTTACTAACTTTTATCCAAGCATATGACCCAATGTAAATACTCCACTAATTTAGAAAGGGCCATACCGGCATGATATTTCAAATGTCTTGCCGCAAACTTTTAATCTAAAAAATATATTCATATTATTATGATTTTCTCGCATCTTTGGGGAAATCAAGAATTTTTATTTTGAGGGAGAGTGCTTCTAAAAAAAGAGAGAACAAAAAAAGAAGACAAAGAGAATTTAGATATTTTCCATAATGTGCAGTTAAAAAAAAAGTCGGTCAAAGAGGCTGTGCACACCGGCAGAGATAGCGCGCGCTAGACCGCGCTATCTCTGCGGTTTGGAAGGTACAACGTCGTTTCGGTCCGCACAACAGCGAGCCACGGCGAGCCAAAACGGCGTGCCACTGGAGCACCTCTTGGGGGTGGTCCACGAGAGAGAGCGCGGTCTAGCGCGCGCTAGAAAAAACGGGGTGCTACGATAGACCGCGCTATCTCATTGCGGTGTGAACAGCCTCTTATATGCCTAATTTTTTTACAGATTATATCCACAATTTACCGAAATTTAGGTATATTATATATTTATTTTTTTTGCATCAATCATTCATAGAAAAGTAATTTTCAGGCTGAATAAATGTATTTTAAATGATTTACCAGTAGGGTCATTTTGATTTTTTTTTATTTTATTTTTTTTATTCAAAAATGTTCGTTACATTTGTCAAGGGATAAAATGTAAGATAGAAAATAATTACCAAGTATAACTTTACATGCTCTTTTCTGAATCGTTTTTAGTTGGTAATCCTGCCTTTTTGTGAGATATCAGTTTATAGCTAGAGAACACTGTTACTAAGTCAGTTAGCGGGATGCTGAAACGTCTGTGATTTCTAAGCATGGAAAGTTTGCTATTGCACCATTTCATGATTTGAGTTAACTGAATGTCCTATTTTAAGTTGTCTTAAACTGTAATGCGTAATTTGTTTTGCTTCTCTGACAATGTATAGTTCAACGTTGGCTATGTACAAAGGTTTTTTGTGAAGGGAGTTGTTTACTGAATGTCACGGACGTTGTACACCATTGATTAGGGTTAATTTACACGTTGTTATAAGTGGTCCGTACGCTCAAATCGTCAAGGGCAAGTTAGATGCTTGAGGTCATCAACGTATTCAGGTGTTAAACTGATGACTTTGCGCATGCGTATTTTATCGTAACCAAGAACTTAATAGGCCCGATCCTTGGGCCCTGCGGTACACCAGCGTAAATTCTGTCCCAGTTCGATGACACGCCACCATACCTGACATATTGTTCCCGACATTCAAGCTTATGATCCAGGAAACAAGACACGATCTTACATCAATATTGAGCAAACTTACGAATAACAAATGTTATGGTCAATCTTATCGAATACTTTTGAAAAATGGGTAAAAACAAGTGCTTAAGTTGCTTTAGGGCTTTCGGCATTTACAAGGGCCGATGGTTTATAGTAATACTACTACTACTACTACTACTAATACTAGTGAGTTCTAGAGCGCTCATGTCAGTCAGATTACCATTTTGATTAGGATCAATGGAGTTATCAGATTATACAAAAACAGGTGAGACGATTGCCAATTTTGCTTCTACAACGGCTCACCTTAATATCACTACTCCATGATCCGGTCCATAATTTGGTCTAATGTTGTAGTTACTAATTCACTATTACAATAATTATTAATTGTTTACTACTAGTACTACTGCTACTACTAATTATACTACTAAAAGTAGTTACTACTGATACTACTACTACTATTCATCCTATTATTAATACTACTACAACTACTTATTTTACCGCAGAAAGACTAATCGTTATGTTTTCACGGCGCGGGTGGGGAGGGTGGGGGTAATTATCCTTAAGATTTCCCCTTTGTACAGCATTAGAAAACTTTGCATTCTGGTGACTTCCTCCGTTACATTCGAACATGGTAAAACATGGTAATTTTGTTTGCATACCAGTATCATCGATGTTGTTGTAAACTTTTTTTCTAGTTACACAAAGTATCCCCGACATCGAAAAGTTACGCGTAAAGTAAGCTGGATAATGCAATTAAAAAGTGACATTCTCAAATCGCCTATTGCTGCTAGGACACTTTTGTTAAAACCACACAAATTAGAATAATACAAAAGGCATTTTAAGCTACCTGCACTATGGATATTGGTCTGCGTCCTACAGGACTACAAATCGATTACTGAAGCCATCACATATATGTTATCAGCTTGAATTCAGGAAGCTTAACTTATGGGAAGTCTTTATATATAGCAGCAACGTTGGTATGACCCACGTGAAGAGGTGCGCTTATGATATTGCGGACCACCGAAGATGCACGTATACTTCAGGATCATTTAATTACCAATCATTCGTCGGATGCAACAAACCAGGTGAGACGTTTTACCAAGTCATTGGTGGGTGAAAAAATTGATAATACAATACAGAGTAAAGACTTGCTGTCATCCACATTTAACAACGAAAACTTAACAATATTTTAGGTATTAATATTATACGTACCCTAGTACTTGGAAATGAACTCGTGTACAGAAGAATTAAAATAGAGTAATGCAAATATATATTTTGAAAGACTTTCATCAGGATGTTAGTATTTGGTTGTAATATCAGTGGCTGATGAAATAACTTCTAACCCAGGAAATAAATACAGTTTGTCATAATGGTCCCATACTAAGCTATTTAATCGCGGATCTAAACCTGATTCTTACTTTGATCCTTTCCCCAAAACTATGCGTTTTTGTAGTAGTTGAATTACTTAAACATTTCCCCTACCTTCCCGTCCCCCCTTAGAGTGTCTTGGTGGACTATGAATTATTTGCAGCTTAACGTTTGTTCAAAAAATTGTGCAAACAACACATTTCAATTAGCATGATTAACATGATTACAGCCGGCATATTTACAATGCGCAAAAAAAAAGCATCTCAATAAAACTGATATTGAGTGAATTATATTCACAAATAATGCAAGATATTCTGAGAAAACTCTAGCTGAAATGTACTGCTTTTCATAGCGTTGAATGATCAAAATACATATTTACTGGTCACCCTATACCCTTGGATCGCCGTGCAAACATGAATAAAGAAAGAAGTAAAACAAAAGGGAATACCATAAATAGGCTACCCAAAACTCGGTATGTAATGCTCACTCGGAAAAAAGAAACATAACCTTTATTAAACAAGGGGATGATTTCGAGAAAAAAAAAACATTGATGCAGTTTAATGTAGGTAAAAGAGTGGGAGTACTTACGTCACCATAGCAACTAAATATTAGAAAAGAGCGAAATCTAAACAGAATGCTCGACTTCATTTTACACCTGATCAAAACAAGGCGTTCTTTTCAAATCTTGTGCTTGCATAAGGTAGTTGGAATTATCTAAATAAGGCCGTATATGAAGAGTGTATGTAACGCCTGGAACCGACAAATATATATTTATCCTGATATCTCCTCCCAGATCGGAGGTTGATGGCGACATGTTACCCACACATCTCACTTATCTCCCATTCTACCCTACTTTAGTTATCCGATATCCCTCTTGGTCTAATACCATTTACTTTGCTTTCTGATGTCACGGATGACACCAAAATATTTGTGTTTCCTTGACGATTCCTGTCAATTGATTTTTTGTTTAAATTTATTTTATGTTATAATTTCCAGATATTTCCATGATATCCCCATCTCTCCCTTGTACACCCAAAGTTCAATTGATGTGATTTTCTTTTTGCACAGTCTTGTCAATGTTTCAACTGAATATAGCAAAACTGCGTGACCAGACATACCTATTCATAAGCTGGTTCGAATTCCGCTTCTTTTGCTGTACATATATTTTGTTGCCAGAAATGTGCTCTGTGTGATAACAACATATAAGAACAAAAGCGTCGATTGCATCGTCAGTGACATGATGTCTTATCTAGATATAATTTTTGACATATTCAATGATATGGCCATTTTTTATTTTTTTTTGGTGAAAAATATAGACTAAGTTTTATTGTAAGTTTAAACTCCGATTTTCTTACTGTAAATATATTTTATTGCCATAAATGTACTCCGTGTGATTTCAATTTAGCGGACCAAAACGTCGATTGCATCGTCAGTGACATAACATCCAGTTTTAGTTGCATATATTCCTCATTCCCTGCGCAAAATGCAGTGTAAACATCATACCGCTAATCATTAATGTTTACTCAGTTTATATAAAGATACATTTGTACATGTAATTACCCTGAATGCCATCTTTGTCCATATATTAAACCGAACTTATATATAACTTATAATATACAACCCTGACGTACTTCTCTGGTGATTTATGTACGAAATTCAATCGGTGATTTTAATGTCAGTTGTAAACTCACGTACATTTTGGAGATCAAAAGTATGTTAGTAAAATCGATTATTATTTTGTACAAGCTTATTGTCGAATCATCGTGATGAATACGACAAATGATTACAAAAGTCAATATATCACACAGGTCAAAAAATGATATTTTCGATGTGTATTTGTGTCATTACGGAACCTAATGACTGCAAATTTTGCCGATCTATTTAAAATGTCTTCATAATTGTACACCCAATTCGACAGAAGTTTCCTTACTGGGTAATTTTATGTTCTTCTTTCCATTGGGGCTATCAAATTTTCGAAATCTTACCGATGTTTTGTGAAAGCGAACAATGGTCGAACTACCATAATTATCTTTGAAAACCCTTTGCCTGATTACTTGACTTTGAATTGTCTTAATTTTTCGAATATATTCTTCATTAGGATTACATTAATATAATTTATTGCATTTTCACATGAACACATGACCGTGTATACTTCACGTCAATATTCCCATCCCCCCCCCCCGAAAATCGGTAACGGATGAGGCGGAAAAAGGGGTCCGTGATCACCCGTTTTCCATTTATGAGTTTTGTTTTCATTGCTGAAGTTGCCTCTTAGTTGGGTTGTTAGGAGGAAACTATGAGTGTCAGCTCTAGGGAGTGACGTTATACACTAGGTAACTACACGTACTACTATAACTTGTACTTATATTTCCCCCAGTCTCTGTCGATGGTTCGTTAACAATTCGTTATCAGAAAGTCCGCAATACCAAAAACTAACCGGATGGAATGGTTCATTCAACAAATACGTTAGAATGGAAATACTAAATCATTTCGATAAGAATGACACCCCACTAATGCTAAAATAAAACATCATTCAATTGACAAGTTAAATGCTTCAATACGTGATGTAATGCATTAACTTTCCTTTTCATTTTCTTCTTCACAACATTTTCTTTAGAGGTATCACTAGTCAGGTTAATTATTTAACTCCCCTTATTGTATTATCTTAGATATATCTTACACCTCGTATACCCTTCTCATGAACATGCTAACAAACTAACAAAAAACACGTATTTTCAAGGGAATTCTAATAGAGAATGACAGATGGTAATTGTTTACATCAGATCACCCAAAACTAGACTCGTCAATGGACCAGATCAGTTTTCAGATTTGGTCCATATCAAGCTTAAGCTTGAGCAGTTGGAACAATTTTAAATTTCCTCGTTGATATCAACTACTTAAAATCGTTGATAACGTAATGGAATTTGGTATAAGATTGCACTTCGTTAGTATCTTTGTTTAGAGATGGGAGATTGAAATTCCTTGCACACTGTTTGTTGCCGTCTTAAATAAGATGAATCTCCAATGCCTTGGAAATTCGTTGATGTGAAACATAATTCCTTAAGTTGAGTTGATATTGCAGTCCTTACTAGCAAACATGATTAAAAAAAAAATGAAAATGTTAACTACCGTTCCATCGAATAAAGTGAACACCTCGTGTACAAGTTCCTGATTTGTAGTTAGAATAGACTGATCTATAATTGGTGGGCATGGTCTACCTGGGCTAATCGTGTGAAGCAGACGATCATTTATCATCAGCTTGAATTAGGGGAGCTCAACTGATGAGATATTTGAGTTTACATAGCAGTGATATCAGTATGACCCACGTGGAGAGCTGCGCTTATGCTATTACTATTAAATCTGCACGTATCAATCCCTGTCACGCACATACCAAGCATTTGTTGGATGCAAAAAAACAGGTGAGACGTTTAAGAAAAACTAAGTTGCTCCCTTTTGTACAGCTCCCCTTATTGTATTTTCTTCATACAGTTTTAGTTAGTAGAGCAAGCTTAATGAACACGAAATTTCATTTAAGGGACGAATGAAACAAACAAGAAAACATTGCCTTATGGAGGTTCTTCATATAAAAATAAAGGTAAATCTAATATTGTAACAAGCGTTGTATGCAGTTGTTTATATCATCAACAACATATATAGGTCCTACTAACTCAATGTAAACATCCACCAATTTAACAGTTTGCGGCAAGATATTTGTTATATCACGACGGTATGATATAATACATTTCTTGCCGGAAACTATTAATATAAAAATGTATACTTATTATTCTTATGATTTTCTCGCATCTTTGGGGAAATCAAGGATTGTTATCTTAAGGGAGAGAGTGCTTCTGAATGCAATGCAGAATGTGATGCTCTTATAATGTGTAAAATCGACCTCAAATGAATTTGAAACGCATTTTTGAAGGCTAATGTTTCAAGCCTTGGTCACAAATGCCATTACGAACTGCTACGAACGCCGTACGAACGATTTTCAGACAATGGTAATTCGGGAAGACAATGGAAAACAGGGAGATTCGTAGGAACTTATCGTTCGTACGAACCTTTGTGACCGAAGCAAAAGCCACAAATAGTAAATATCAAATTTTAAAAATCTATGCGAAGGGAAGTCATGTTGCCCTACGCTTCAGTATGGATGTGTACCTGCTGGCCAGTACTGAATATCAAAATGCCATGTGCTTCAGTAGAATGCAGAAGCAAGCTGATATACTGCTTATGCCGTCAACGATGAAACACCTTTTTTCAAAGTAAACATCATGATAGCTTTTAACATATCTGCATTAATACTTGTTTATGTTCATTTGTCTACCTGTTATTATTTGTATTATTGTCTTCATATTTGGAAAAATACAATTTTTATATTTTTCTTTGTTCAGATAATTACAATATTAAACTATGTTGCAGGCAGTGAATCTAATTATTTCGTTAATATGCTATTATGCATTTCTTGCTAAAACTAATACCATAACATTTAACGTTATACCAAAGAGATAGTTCGACAAAATTACGGAAATGAAAACAATACTTAACCTCAAAATTATTAAACCAGATTTCACACAGACTTGTATGCCAGACCTAATTTTTGGTTTCAAATTATCACGAATAATTTGTATTTCTTATTTATTTATACCTAATTAGGTTTTTATTTTAAAAGTTCTGTTATGGAAATTGCTGTATCCATCAAAATAGGTTATCTTTAAAAAAAAAAGGAAAACAAAAGGAGACAAAGCAATTTTTTATATTTTCCATATTTTGCAGTTTTTAAAAAAACAAAGTCTGCCTTTTATATGACTAACTTTCTATGAAGATTATAACCACAATAAATCAAAATCTAATTATGTTATAATTTTGTTTTTGCTTTAATCATTCATAGAAAAGTAATTTCGGGCTGAATAGATGTATGTTAGAGAATTTCCAAGTAGGGTGAGAGTGAATGATGTATTTATAATCAAACATTTTGTAAATGAAAGTGAGAGCAAATATATAAACATGAACGCTAAACTTTGTAGTGAGTTTATGTCCAAGAGTGTAAGGATTTTAAAATAATGGGCACATGGGAGAAATTTATAGAGAACCGGTGCATACGCGGAGAATTTTCATTTATATTAAGTAAGTGCAGTTGATTTTGGTTTTGGCCCTGGCGCCCCACATAAAATTCAAAGCCATTGTTTAATAAAGACCCGTTCTGGTGATGCGATTACATTGTGAAAGAAACGTTGTGGAATCGATCAGAAAAGGTTGGTCATCTAGTATATATGTATTGGTGTGTACTGCAAGGTTCTGAAATCATCAAAATGATAAGAAATATGGCCCAGTCTTGGTAAAGTTACAAGCACTGTACACAGAAAGATGAATATGGGACTACGCGACACGTGCGTAATATATATCAGGTCCAAATAGATATAATAATGTACCAAATATATCAATTAGTAGGCGGTTTTCCGGCAAAATTTGTATCATCACGTATTAGTCAAAACATATTCTTTCACATGATTGGTAATAAGAGCTTCCATATAATTTGTTGGGAGAGAGGGGCGTTTCCAAAACTGATCTTTACCTTCAAAAATGTTTCCAGTTTTACAAATCTAAGATGCATGGCCCTACTTGTTATCAGTGTCTGTGATATGGTGTAATATTGAAGCCCTACACAAATTGTGCTTCAAAATGGACATGAAGTGCTTCAGAAAAGTAAACATCTTTGAGTGACCGGTTTTACCATACTCATTTTTTGCCATTAAACTTCATTGTTTTTTATAACTGTATGGCAAACAGTTTTTGACATTTCTTATCCCAATCATAATTATTTTGATAATGAGACAGGCGATTGGCTTGTAAAAACATGGATTCCTGACTGACCTAAAGTTTATAATTGTGATTGCAGCATGAGTTTAATCGAGAATTTTGTTTGGAATCTGAGGAAATTATACCCAATCCTTTTGAATATGATATATACAATAATATCAATAAACTATTAAGCATGACAGGCGTGTTAAATGGGATATGTTGTTATTAACAATTATTTAGTATACTAACATTCCTAGAAATAGAAGTAGATACCTGACGTTTAGGACTATTCCAATTTTATTTTTCATCGATAATTTCACTTGAAATATGATGGGTTTTTTATCCAACGAGAGGTACATACCGTACATTATCAACACATGTGTTATTGGAAAATTCAGTGACATGATAATGTGCGTGCCTAAAATGCGTGTGATATATTTCAATTATATTGAAGAAAAAAAAACACCTGTTTTATTTAAATCAAGGAGACAATTTTTGTAACCTATTATTGAGTTTACTTATCATTATGTTTAAGTTATGATGTGAGCAGAAAATGCTCGTGTCATCTGCAAATAATATACATCATAACAAAGACGTCGTATTGGTTATATTAGTAGGCTCTACTTTTCAAAAGGATAGGGCCTAATATTAACCATGATTGAACACCACATTTGTTAAAAATGAATTCCCAAGAAACAATATTATATACTACAAATTATTGCCTGTTAAATAAATAGTTTTCTTACTATGACACTGCTGCAGCAACTCGAAGAATTTCATAGAGGTTTTTTTTTCTTTCAATTCGGCATTAGAGCTTTAAAATCGAGTAATGTACCGTGTTCTGCAATCAAGCCGACACGTAGTATTTTTTGGAGCCAGAACCATGTTTTGACAGCCCAGATCTTTTTTAACTTCAACATTTTAGGTATGTCAGTGTATGATGCCACTGGAAAGGAATATTCTGCATTCGTTAACCTGTTGCATTGTTTATTGTATCAGATGCAAAGCTAGCAAAAAGAATAACATGAAAATTAAGTACTGATCCGATTGATCCCTTTACGTGAAGCTGCGGAGAATATTATATAATTAACTTGGATTCCGAGAGTTTAATTGGTTGGACGAGGTACTCTATATCAGCTCTCGAAGTATGGAATTAAAAAATGCAGGTTTAATAATCGAACTAACACAAAAGCACAATATGTTTTAAATCCAATGAAATGCCATGCAATTTAAATTCAATTTAATTGAATAAAGGTCAAATTTAAACGTGTCTCGCAGCCAGTGGCTAGATTGCACATTATGTACATAACAATCATACATGGTGATAAATTTAACAAAATGTATCTACATGTATCGTATGAAACATAACCGTAATGTACACTTTAGCATAGAACAGCTTAACATTGATTAAGTCGATTCAAACACACAACGTAGAAACGAACTTATATAACGTATCCTTCAAAATGTCATAACAATACAGCTTGATTGCCTAAATAAATTACAGCATCCCAAACTTTTTAACAACAGAAGTACCATCAGTAAAAGTTTCTTTTTAAAAAATAACATTTTCTGACGTTTTCATGAGTATAAAACAATATATACATTAAAAAAAAGGGTTAACTATTTTACAAGCAAGATCATGGCCGACAATGAATTTTAAACTATGCTGGACATTACTTGACCTGATTAGTAAGGACAATTTCAATTAAAAGAGAGAAGCAGTTATTATTATATAACTAAAAGGGGTTCACTATGCAACAAAAAATGATTACGGTTTATTATGTATAATACAATATATCTGACATATCTTGACCTCACCAAATAGAAACAATTTCAAATTATACAACGGAAATAAAACACATATTGCATAAATAATGTATTATGTATGAAGTAAGGTAATTTGTTTACAGTAGTTGAATATAATTCAAGGCATATGTATTCAAGGCAACTGATTATTGAGGAAGGCGGGTGAGATATGGTATTGTACTATCCTTGAACCTTTTTATTTTACAGTAATATTGTTAGAATGCATTTGCTGTTCGTAATGCATACAATTATATGGCTCCTCGTCCCTGGAAACCAATCTGTCACAAGTGGGCTACGAACAACACTTTGTGCAAAGTCAAGGCATTGGTTTCTCCTTTGCGATAAAGTATGTTTGTTACATTTGTCAAAAGCTACAATATAAGATATATAATTATTACCAAGTATGATTTAACATGCTCTTTTCTGAATCGTTTCTAGTAGGTACTCCTGCCTTTTTGTGAGATATCCGTAATTCTCATTCAGATTGTTCCGCCCTTTTACAGCATTACAAATCTATTAATTCTAGGGACTTCCTCCGTAACATTCGAACATGGTAAAACATGGTATTTTTTTTATAGCATACCACTATCATCGACGTTGTTTTAAACTTTGTCTCTATAGTTAAACAAAGTACCCCGACATCGAAAAAATAAGCTGGATAATACAATTAAATAGTGATATTCTCAAATCGCCTGCTGCTAGGACACTTTTTTTGTCTAAACCATAAAAATTAGAATAATCATACAAAAGGCATTTTAAGCTACCTGCACTATGAATATTGGTCTGCGTCCTATTTGGCTACGTATCGATTACTGAAGCCATCATTATATAATCAGCTTGGATTCAGGAAGCTAAACTTGTGGGAAGTCTTTATATATAGCGGCAATGTTGGTATGACTTTCGTGGAGAGGTGCGCTTATGATATTGCGGATCACCGAAGCTGCACGTATACTTCACAATCATATAATTACCAAGCATTCGTCGGATGCAACAAACCAGGTGAGACGTTTACCAAGTCAAAGGTGGGCGAACAATTGATAATACGATACAAAGTATAGACTTACTTTCAGCGACTTTAAACAACGAAAACTCAACATAGTTTAGGTATTTATATTTTACTTACTCTAAAGCAGAAAAATGAACTCGCGTACAGAAGAATGAAAATTGAGTAATTAAAATCTTTATATTTTGGAGGGGTTTCATCATGATTTTACTATTATGGTTGTGTGTGTGTGTGTATTTGGTTTTTTACAGACGTGTATCAATCAGATATGATTATTTACGTCTGGGGACCGACCTTTAACGTCACCATCCGAAAGACGTGACTCAGTTTCGAACCTGCGTCCTCGGCTGAATCAGTTTGTAACTTCCACTGTTAGCTGGATTACAGGCGCACGCCACAATTGTAATAATAATGGTTGATGAAATAACTTTAAACTCGGAAAATATATACAGTTTGTCATATTGGTTCTATGCTAAGCTATTTATTCGCGAATCTAAACCTGATTCTTACCTTGACCCTATCGCCAAAACTATGCGTTAGTGAATTAGTTGAAATTACTTGAATTTTCTCCTACCTTACCGTTTCACTTACAGCGTCTTGTAAGACTTTGAATTACGTGCAGTTTAACAATTTCAACACAGAATTGTGCAATAAACACATTTCCATAAGCATGATCAAAATGATTACAGCTGGCATATCTAAATCACACAACATAGCATCTCGATATAGTATAATAATTTATTGTCTTTGGTTTCCACTATAGTTAGGCGAGGCGTCAAAAATATCGATACTAGCAGGCTGCCGCCTGACGTATTGGCGCATCGAGGCTGCAATTACGGCCGAAGCCTGGCTGGGGCAATTATTTTTCTTTTATTAGCCCAGCCGGCTTGCGCCAGGCTGGGATCTGAGGCTCGGTTTCCATTCGAAAGGCGGTAGCCGGCGCATGCTTTTGAATGCTATTTCCTACCGCCAGCGGTAGCCGGCTGAGCTAATTTTAAAAATGCAGCCAGGACGCACAAGTGCAGTTAGCTGCCGCTGGCTGGTATATTTATTGTTGACGCCTCGCCTTACAGAGTATTACAATACAAATATATAAATGAAATATTACACGACAGTGATAAACATACATAATGAATGAGATAATATATGAGTAAGCCACGGTATATATGGTGGTTATAGAGGTAATAGCAGATTCCATTTTACAAAATATAAAGCTAAATTATTTAATATCATTAATTATCCATAGTACATCTTAAAATGATAATAAATACATAAATTATTATTATTATTATTGTATTATTATTATTAATATCATTATTTTTATCGATTACCATTTTCAGTAGTATAATAATTACCGGCATCGTTATTATTGTCAACTTGATTGATGACACATAGATTGTAGTTACTGGCTCGATCGGTAATTGATAGTTGGATGCAATATACATGGCATATGTTTGAAATTTATATTATATTACATTTATATTGATACATTGACATGGTAGGTTCATAGTAATCAAACACGTTTTGCTTTGGAATTGAAAATATGAATGGAGTCGGGGATAAAGGATCTTCGGATACGTTCATGTTGGGTTCGTGGTGTGCACAGGCGTATTCCAGATCTGTTATAATTGAAAGGCTCATTCATTTGGTGCGAGGGGTCATGCATTATTTGTTTTACTTTAGAAAGGAAATTTTTCTGATACAGATATTCTATGGACGTTAGATCGGCTCCTGTGATACGTTTTGCTGCCTTTTTTGGGACGTTCGAGTAGTTTGTTTGGCAGCAATTTTAGCGTTTGCATAATAGCAAATTAGGTTGAAGGTTAGGACACTCTAAATTAGGGACTTAAAGAGATGGTTCATTGAAATGTGGAAAATGGGCAAATTACATCTCTACAGATTGCTGAGACCATTAACAAAATGAGCAAAGTACTTTTGAAGCCCTCACTGTTGTGAGGAATAAATTAAACGCAATTTTGTTACCCTTTCCTGAACCCACTCACTAAGTGAATTGACGGCGTTATTTTACATGCGAAACGATGACGTCACAATATGAACAACCTACATCACACATTCGGGACAATGGTGGATACCCATTGCAATTTTCAGATATGGGTTAATGTTGTTTGTATATTTACCGCCAGTGGAGATATTTCCTCTTTTTGGGGCATTTTGAATGAGATAAACTGAATAAATGATACTTTCTACAAATGTTTGTTTGATTTTTATATTTTTTTTCGTCACATTTTAGCATAAAAATCGGGAAAATAATCACATATTCTGAGGGCACTTTAGCGTGTATGTGTCTGATCTGGGAAGGCAAAGGACATTTTTCATGCTGACCTAACGACTCTTTTGGAGTAAAATAGGCGACAAATTTACATAGAATTGTCCAGATATTCATTACAAAAATGTGTGATTAGGCTGATTAGTTTACATTTTTGATAAATTAGTCGTATAGGACCTGATAAACCGAGAGAAACAGATCAGCCCGGTTCGCGATTCACGGCTAGCTCGAGCGCCGGGCTACGTGCTAGGCTGGCTAGCAAGCTGCTGTGTGATGCGCGCTAGATTGTGATGCATGCGAGGTCAGTGTATTGCACACATAGTACATGCACAGAGTACGCACGCACAGCTACCAGCTACGGGAAACTTGAACGCTACATCGACGATATATTCACTCGCTTTTTGGAAGTTATATACCATTTATCTAGACTAACGTCAGATTAATAAATGACACATATTTGGAAAGATTAGGTCCTCCTCTTTCGGTTGATGCAACTCAAATAATGCATATTTCACGCATGAGTGATTAAAATGAATTTAAAGATAATGGAAACCAAAATGTCATTTGGCGGACCGTAACTGAACTTCAAAAAAAAAATCACATTTCTAGAAAGTTGAGTTTCCGCCTTTCATTTGACACCTCAATCAGGAAAAATGAGCAAGGAATAACACAGTTCTGTTTGATTAAGGTAGTACTTGCATTTCCATAATTTTTTTCGAACGAACTCGTTTCCACTAGCTGCCCGCCGTAGTAACAAGCAACATTGACAACATACTTAACTCCGTTTCGTTGGCAATCAGCCATGCATGAAGTCTTTCGTCTACGGCTGATTGTCAACGAAACGGAGTTAAGTCCTTTGTAGGCAGCTAGTGAAAACAAATATGTTTGATAAAATTATGGAAATGCAAGCACTACTTTAAACAAACAGAACTTTGTCATTCCTTGCTCATTTTTTCTGATTAAGGTGTCATATAAAAGGAAAGAAATTCAACCTTCTAGAAATGTGATTTTCTCCTAGAAATTCAGATACCGTGCGCCAAATGACATGTTGGTTTCCTCTCTTCAAATTCATTTTAATCACTCAAGCGTGAAATATGCATTATATGAGTTGCATCAAATGAAAGAGGAGAATCTAATGAATTCCGAATACACTAACTTGCAATGTCAAGCCTTGGGGTCACTTTCACGATTGTGTGTTACTCCGAAGGTTTTAAATTTGCGAGGATTTGTTATTCTCAAAGATTTGTAGTCTGACGGCTCATAATTTTGAAAGACGCTAACGTGCTATTTTGTTGAAGTTTTGCAATTCTCAATATGAAATAAGGTGCATGATTATAAATATAAAAAAAATTACGTTAATCTCAATGTTTGTAATTCTAAAATTATTAAGTTAATTATAGGGACAATACAAATGGCAATTATGAATCTATTCCACAGTTGCAATTACAAACCATCTCTATTTTTTAAGTTTATAATCCATATAGCATTGTTGGCATTGATACAAAAGATCAAACCTTTGTAGTAACAGTACTTTGGAACAGCCATCACAATATTGAGCCGTCGGACTTACTTTAAAACGTTGAATGTTTTGCATGAAAGTGGCTTGGTACCGATTATATTACTCTATCAATATGTGTTGATACTCGATAAAAAAAAATCGCATAATTTATCCCATGTGCGAATTATCAAATTAACATTTTAAAAAGACGATCTTCTTCTGCATATGACCTGATGCAGAAAAATATAACCTGTCCTGCATTTAATTAATTTTAAGTTAAAGTAAACCGATCACATTGCCAAATTAGTCAGATAAAAATCAAATATCTTACGTTTGGCTGGTTCTTGGCAAGACATTTCCGGTCCACTCCAAATTCCACTGTTGTTACAATGGAGGGTAAAACGATCGTTGCTTGCATCACAAGTTACAATCACGTCATCACCTGGGTTGTAGGTTATTCGGTAGAATGCAATGGTAGAATGTCTTGGAATAACAGGAGCACTGCATTGAGATGGAGCTGATCGTAAAATGTTACATAAAGTCATTGGAGGGTGAGGTTCGATGCAACAAGGAAAACACGTATGTAGCATAAGAACATGAATAAATAATCAGGTAATAGTAAAGACAGCATCAGTAATATAACGAAAAAAAATATACAACTGTCAATAGCATTGTTAAGCCTAGTCTAGCACAGACAACGATGATATTAGAATAAAAATGTGAAGTCAACACTATACACATCTGTGAAGCACCTTACACATAATATTGCCCTTATTATATTGAGCATTATTTCCAGCTCCTCAGCAGGTATTCTCATCAATTATTCACAATGACAACACCTCAATTAAATCGCAGTCTGTCCCAGGTAAAATGATAGATCGTCTTATTTTCCCCCGATAATTAAGTATACAAAATGTATCAATGCTTAGACAAGGATATTGATACATATACATGGCCATGTTGATTGTGTAGTTATAACAAAATATACAGACATCAATAATATTTGTTAGGATCCCACACACATACATACATAATTATTCAATTTCTAAAAATATGTCCTTTATAGTATGGTTAAATGTTATTTTGTTATAGATACATCAGGCATTTGGGACAATTTTAATTGTGTTGGTCAAACTCTTTTTTAAATTGTAAACTCTCACAATTGGTACAGCACCTGTCAGTGTTCCCTGGATCTAATTTCAGATTCATTCTATATATCCCCACTATCATGACCATTGATCTGGGGCTTGTATAATGAGAAAAGCGGTCGAATTCGGAGGGGGGGGGGGGGTAAGTGAATGCAATCAAATCAAAATTGAAAGTCTTACATTGCGGAGGTCTAGGACAGGACACCACTTGGCCTGTCCATTGACCTTTCGTGCGACACCGAAGAGTAAACTGAGCAGTGCTGCTGTCACATGTCACGGTAATGCTGTCATCATAGTCATAATTCAGTTGCAGGTTTTGAATGGTTGCATATCTTGAAACGTAAGGGGCACTGCATTTCTCCGGAACTGTAAAGAAAATCAAGTACAGATGATGGTTGGTACAACAGACATTTATCTACTTTTGAGTATTATCTGATTTTTCCCTAAGCGTAAACGGGGTTAAACGGGTGCTGCTGAGTGGTAAAAGGAAAACAATTGAGAGGTTTCCTGAAATAATCTGTTGACCACAACCACCACCGACAAAAAATATACACGTGAACGCGTAGGAGGATTGGGGTGCTAAATATTATGTATTTATTTACAAGTTAGCAGATGATAGGTGGGTGGATCATTGAATAATGATTAATGATTAATTAATAAGACATTAACCTAACCTTCTATCGGCGGTGAGCAAGTAGAAACGCTACCCGTCCAAAACCCATCTGAGTCGCACTGAAGGGTAAACGACCTGTCTGTATTGCTGTCACAGGTGATTGTTACACTCTCACCGATGATGTAGGCCAAACGTATGTTTTCAGCTGATGCATACTTTGGGATGTATGGACTAGTGCACCGTGTAGGGGCTGTGAATGGAAACGCATACGTATGTTTATTACAAAATCATAAGCAGTTTAGACAGAGAACGTTATGATCAATATCTACAAGTTAGGAGCTGATTTATAGATACCATAATGTACATTGTTGGTCATAAAGATGGAATAATTTTCGTTAACCAAATTTATGGAATGATCTTGACAAAGATTTATTCCCAATAAACCTAGAATATTTCATTGTCAAAATTATTCCAAAAATTGGGGTAAAAAAAATATTACACCTTCACGACTGGGCTCGTATAGTGCGAAAGCCAGTGGACATTTTTTTTTTTTTTTTTTTTTTTTTTTTTGGGGGGGGGGGGTTCAGACAAAAACAATGAATCAAATCAAATCAAATTCAAAAATAAAAAGGGTTACCTGGGATAGGTACGGGACAAGAAACTTCCTGGCCACGCCATCGACCTTTCGTGTCACACCGAAGGTTAAACTGAGCAGTGCTGCTGTCACATGTAACAGTAATACTGGCACCGTAGTCATAATTCAGTTGCAGGTTTTGAATGGTTGCATATCGTGAAACGTAAGGGGCACTGCAATTCTCCGGAGCTGTACAGAAAATCAAATAAAGATGATAGTTGGTACAACAAACATTTATCTACTTGAAATGTTATTTTATTATATCTACGGACGAAAACAGGAGAAACTAAGAATAATGTTGTTGAGTGATAACAGAAAACAATGAAGTGGTTGGATTGAATCTTATTTTGACTACAACCACTAACAACGCCAAGTGTTAGGCTCATTATTTACGTATGCGCGTAGGATCAATGGGGTTATATATGTTCTTTGATATTTAACTCTTATCCTGCCACAGGGCTAATCCCCCCAGTGCCAGATTTATAACGAGATAATCGGATTAACGCGATGGTACTAACAATAGAGCGTGCAAAGCACTAGGCACAGTCCAATAGGCATGAACAATAACTGCTATTACGAATGTTTGCTAGCATGCAAGAAGCAGCGTAACAATAGCGTGCACGCAGCCTCATGGCAGGCTATGAGTTAAAGGTTTTGGACAATAGATAGGTGGGTAAATAAATGAATAATAATTAATGAATAGATGAATAATAAATAAAGCTAACCTTCTTTCGGCTGTGTGCAAGAAAGGACACTACCCGTCCAAAACCCATCTGGGTTGCACTGAAGAGTAAACGACCTGTCTGTGTTGCTGTCACAGGTGATTGTTACACTCTCACCGAGGCTGTAGACGAAACGTATGTTTTCAGCTGATGCGTACTTTGGGATGTATGGACTAGTGCATCGTATAGGGGCTGTGAATGGAAATAAAAAACGTATGTTAATTTAACAAAAAAAAATATTTGTAGTTTAGACAGAGAAAGTTTGATCAATATCTACAGTTTAAAGTAGGAGCTGACTTATTGATACCATGATGCACATGCTACAATTATGGATAATGTCGAATACCTTTACGACAAATATCGCAGCAATCAATCTCGAACCTTACGTACTGGACCTCCTAACTTTAACTATCAATACCTATCTCTATAAATTCTTCGTCTCGAGATAGCCTTAGTTATAATCACAAGTGACGATATATCCGAAGTTCTCATGTTAAGCCCAGTTCAAAATGTTACCTGATAATAAGTCGGGTCTTGAGTTACGTGCCAAACCAGTTTCTCTGTTAATGTCATAACATATTGGGCAATTAAATTGTCGTTGGTTAAACCCTTTTTGGAAATGTGAACTTTTATAATTTGCACAGTTACTTTTCCCTGGATCTAATATGAAGATTTAATTTATCTTCCTCTTTCATCATGACCATTAATTGATGGCTCATATATTGCGAAAGCCAGTCGAAAGGGGGGGGGGGGGGGGGTTCAGGGAGAAACATTGAATAAAAAAATAAAAAAATACAATTAAAAGTCTAACCTGGGGTAGGTACAGGACATGACACTACATGTCCGTTCCATCGACCTTTCGTGTCACACTGAAGGTTAAACCGATCACTGCTATTGTCACATGTCACGGTAATGCTGTCACCATAGTCATAATTCAGTTGCAGGCCTTGGATGGATGCATATCTTGGAACGTAAGGGGCACTGCACTTATCCGGAACTGTAAAGAAAATCAAGTAAAGTTGATAGTTGGTACAACAAACATTTATCTACTTGAAATGTAATTTGAATATATCTTTGGACATAAAAGGGAAAATACACTATAATGTTGTTGAGTGATAACACAGACAAAATTAAGTGTTTCAATGCTAATTTTTTTTTACCACAATTACGAACAACAACAACTGCACAGTTCATTATATTCGTGTGTGCGTAGGGTCATATGTGCTCTATATATTAGGTATTATTTACAAGTTCTTTACAATTGATAACTATAGGTAGATAAATGAATTAATTGTTAATTAATAATATGTATAGCTAACCTTCTACGGGCGGTGAGCAAGTAGAAACGCTACCCGTCCAAAACCCATCTGAGTCGCACTGAAGGGTAAACGACCTGTTTGTGTTGCTGTCACAGGTGATTGTTACACTCTCACCGATGCTGTAGGCCAAACGTACGTTTTCAGCTGATGCATACTTTGGGATGTATGGACTAGTGCACCGTGTAGGGGCTGTGAATGGAAACGCATACGTATGTTTATTAAAAAATCATAAGCAGTTTAGACAGAGAAAGGTATGATTAAATATACAATTTTTAACCTCTTTTACAGATACCACATGAACGTGATAGAATTATAAATAATGTCAAACAGTGTTACAACCAATACTGCAGCAATCAATCTCCATCCCTAAGTACTGGACCTCCTAGCTTTAAATATTAACATCTATGTCTATTGTTGTTGTTCAAACTCTACTGGAAATCAAATCTTATTCGCTCAGAAAATGGCATTTTTCCCTGGATCTTATTTCATTTTTCTGCTATCCCCCTTTACCATCACGGCCATGAATATTGGGCTCGTAGATTGCGAAAGCTAGTCGAAATTGGGGGGGGGGGGGGGGAGTTTCAGACAAAAACAATTAGTCAAATCATATTCAAATCAAATAAATTAAGAATTAAAAAAAGTCTTACCTAGGGTAGGTACGGGACAAGAAACGTCCTGCCCTCTCCATCGACCTTTCGCGTCACACTGAAGGTAAAACCGAGCACTGCTATTGTCACATGTAACAGTAATACTGTCACCGTAGTCATAATTTAGTTGCATGTTTATAATGGTTGCATATCGTGAAACGTAAGGGGCACTGCACTTATCCGGAGCTGTACAAAAAATCAAATAAAGATGATAGTTGGTACATCAAACATTTACTTACTTTAAAACTTATTTGAGTATATCTCTGGACGTAAACAGGAGAAACAAAGAATGATGTAAATGAGTGATAACACAGACAAAATTAAGTGGTTGGATGCTATCGTTTTTTTTGTACCACAACCAAGAACAACATCAATCTATACAGTTAATTAAATACGTGTGTGCGTTTGGGCTTAGGTATTATTTACACGTTTTTTTTAATATTGATGGCTTGGTAAATAAATAACTCATAAATAAAGCTAACCTTCTAACGGCGGTGGGCAAGAATGAAAACCACCCGTCCAAAACCCATCTGCTTTGCACTGAAGGGTAAACGACCTGTCTGTTCCGCTGTCACAGGTGATTGTTACACTCTCACCGATGCTGTAGACCAAACGAACGTTTTCAGCTGATGCATACTTTGGGATATATGGACTAGTGCATCGTGTAGGGGCTGTGAATGGAAATGCATACGTATGGTTAATAATATAGCATTAGGAGTTTAGACAGAGAAAGGTATGATCAATATCTACAGATTCAACTAGGAGCTGACTTATTAATACCATAATGTACATGCTACAATAATGGATAATGCCGAATAGTTTTACAACCAATACCGCAGCGATCAAACTCTTACCGTACTGGACCTCCTAACTTGAACTATTAACACCTATCTCTATATAATGCTTCGTCTAGATATAGCCTTAATAATCACAAGTGTTGATCGATCTAACATTCCGATAATAAGCCACATCAAAATGTTACCTGATAATAAGTCGGATCTTTAGTAACGTGCCGAGCCCCATACTATTTGTATTTTCTAGCAGTTTGGGCAATTGGATTGTTGTTCGTTAAACTCTGTTTGGAATTTGAACAATTACAATTAGCACAGTAACGGGCACTTTTTCCTGAATCTAATAGGGATCTCATATGACGAAAGCCAGTCGAACTTTTCCTGTCAGGGGGATAAGTTTCAGATACAAATGCACATATATGTCGTTATATTGTTCACTTCTTTAAAAACCGCAATGCAGCATATAACTAACTACAAGTCAGCATATTTATTGATATATTTCAGTCGTTGTCAATGTTTATGATCTAAAGTGATCGAAATTGAAGAAAGAAAAAAAACTCGCAAACTTGACTCTTATCGGAGTCCCGTATTTATGTACCGTCTGTGGCAATAATAATAATGGATACACATATGTAATAGATACCTGAGACAGGTGGCGGGCACGTCTGCATTGGTCCACTCCATAACCCAGTGTTTTCACAAAGAAGACTAAACGGTTGAATGGTGGTATTGTCACATCGGAATGTCACACTGTCTCCAAGGTTATAATTCGGGCTAAGGGTTTCGAGCGTTGAGTATCTCGGGACTGAAGGAGCATTACAGTTCGTAGGAAGAGCTAGAGTTGAGGGAAACAAATTATAAGTTACTTGCTTCACAACTGTACTAAATGCCTACAATTTCTAATTTATGTCTGAACCCCTAGTTTTGCGGATTGTGTAAACTAAACTAAACGAAAACAATATGTTTTACTTTCACCAAATTGCGAATACTTTTCACGAAATTAAGTGCAACAAGAAAATATATACTGACTAAAGAACAAAAGAAGCAATCACGTATGCAACAAATTCAGCACTATCATTTGGCAATTAGTGCCCATCAGCTTCACTGACATTGCGAGTTTACAGTGTCTTACCAGCTCAGGATTCATTCGGGTAATTGAGTTGGACTATGGATATGTGTTTATGAACAGAGCGAATTATTCCGTTCAGAACGTTTCGTAATGGGACGAACATATTCACGCATCGTACACCTGACTGAGTGTTAGGGGTTTTGATGCATTTTTTAGATTCAAATCTTAATAGAAGCAAAGTGATCCTGAAACGGGTACGGATTGGAATATTATCTTACCCCTTGCGGTCGATTCAGGGCAGGATACAATCGGTCCACTCCAAAGCCCTTTGTTATGACACTGAAGGTTGAAGGTATCAGAACTGGCATTGCACGTCACGGTAATTTTGGCACCAAAGTTGTAGTTGAGACGAGGATTTGTAACATGTGCGTGTGCGGGAATGTACGGGGCGCTGCAAGGAATTGAACCTGTGAGGAAGGTCATAATCAATTATTTTAAAAGGATTTTGTTTCGTTATTTCTTAACAAGAACAAAATTGTACATTGCAATTTGAGAGTATCTCACCCAATGTAATGCAGTGACAAACTATTTGTTGCGGATAATGAAACTTCGAAATTTAAGAATAATGGAAAATATTTCGACGTTATTTTGATGATTCTTCTTTTGGATTTAATTCAATATGGATCCCTTGAAAAGGGTTGTAGACGGTAATCATTAATAACAATTGTCTTCTGGACGTTACTGCGGGGAAGGGGGTACGTGAGGAAAGAAACTTCCAGTTAAACGCATTACCTAGTTTGTAGCATATCAGTATTTGCTTGGGTCTTATGTGATATTTAATCAAATGTGTTTATTGGGAAGGGATGGATATTTTAGTATGTTTTGTCTCCTTTGTAATTCTGCTTACGGTAATGTTTTCTATATACCAAATGGATTTAAATTAGCAGCATTATTTGTATAATTGCCCTTCTTTTTGTGTACAAAAGTTGTATTGAATCATGAATTAAAGCTCTTTAGGAAAGTAAGGAACAGCCATTTGATTGTTGCTTATTCTGATCTGTCTATAAAGGGAATGTTGGTGAACTGCTTTTAATACAGCATGGCTTTAATACACACTTTATTATTCAGCCTCCCTGTCTATATTGCTTACTTCTTCTACGGAGGTATCGGTTTTCAAACGTTGATTAAACGACTGGCGATGTGCTATTCACCAATTTCAATTTGATAAATTGCATAGAACGAACGTTTGTGTGGATGTTTTTATTTCTGTCCAGTGTTTGGTTTGTTATTTGTTTTACCTGACTGCTAAGAAAGCAGGTGTATGCTTGTAAGTAATCTATCTAAATGTATCTCTGTCAAACGTCTCACCTTGTTTGTGGCATATGATATATGTTTGGAATTTGGATGAGTATGGAGTAAACGTGCAGATTTGCTGTGTCAAAGTTAGTAAGCACAGCTAGACACCTGGGTCATAGTAATTGTGGTGGTAATGTAGTTTTATCATAAATCTGATTCAAAAACCAAATTGTAGACAAATGTTCGGGATATGCTGATTTATATCAACATCATTCTGCCATACATATATATATATTTATATATATATATATATTATGTCCAAGAACCAAATTGACCACTATTCGTTTCGAAATGTCCAGTGTCTTTCCTGCCAATATAAGATACATGAGTCAGTCTTTGTTTTCCCATAATCTTAAATTGCTAAAGTTGTATTTCATTTGACAAAGTTAGAATAACTTGCTAAAGAAAATAACCATTTATCTATGTTCTCTATGTAGTCGCTTTACGCCAGACATTTAGAAACAAACTTGAAATGATTCAAACAATAACCCTTAAAAGTACAATGCTGGCATATTGGACTAAATTGATCGGCATACAACGAGTTAAAATCACTGCTCCTGCCACAATAATACGAACGAAGGTGGTAGAAGGGAGTAACACTGATCTAATTAAGCAGAACATTATATTAACTCCACGTTTTCGTATAATTTCTAAGAGTTTAAAGATGTTTGTCACGGAACTGTTCTTAAAATTTTAGTCAAATGTCTCACCTAGTTTGTGGAATGCGATTTTCGGATTTTCGGATTTTTGTTTAAAGTAGATGAGCAGACTTGGAAGTTTCACCATTCTTAACGATATTTGAACATGAGGGTCATAGTGTACGGGGTGCTCATTCAAGAATATATCGTCACCAGCGAGCTTATATACACACACACACACACCCACATGCACACGCGCATTCTTGTTATTCATGTTTTGCGTTACATAGAACACAATATATGGTATTAAAAGAAGAAGTTTCATGCTATAAATCCAACATCATTTGATAGCTCACGAATGTTCGACATACCTAACGTCTCGTTCAACTCATAAATATATCGACAGTATAGAGGAAGTAAAAATGTAAAACAAAAATATAACTACCCTAAATGATCAAGATGATAGATAGAAATTGAACAAGGAAATGGAGGAAGAGAAGATGAAGTAGTAGGTAATGTATGTTTTAATAAGAAAAGAAGTTTGAGAAGATGAATACAAACCTTAGTAGACTATAGTAAATGTACTTTCCTTAGGTTCTAGTTTGATTGAATGTTAATTAATGTATGGGTTTATATTATACTTCTTCGTCATCCTGATTTCTTAAATTGTCCGGTATTGCCGTAAAAAAACAATATTATCATATTTGTGGACAAGAATAAATAAATTGTCCATTTATCAAAATATTTGTTTATTAAACGACAACAAATAAAGTTTAACAAGTTATATGAGCATATATTGATATAAAACATTACCGATCAGATACATCAATCTATAATCTCCCTTCCCATTTCTTTTCAAACAAAAATAGCTCACATGGTTTGTGGTATCTTATATTATTTGGTTTTTAGGAGAAATTAACGCGTGCATTCCGCCAAAAAGAACAGCTCACCACGATACTGATCTCTATGAGGTCTGAATACTGATCAGGTCCGCCGACGAGCCGCATTCCTGCATCACTTGTATTTTATTATATATTCCAAATCCATTTAAAGCTTTGCAGAAGAAAACAAATGCGTTGGGGTACTTTTTTTTAGTTCAAAAGGAAATATGATCTTTAAAATTGTTTTGGAGAACAACACATTTAATTATGATTAATATCTAATTCATTGATTATGTATTGAGACAGTAACTCAGTTCCATCTGGATTTCATTAGGTACTAGTCGAGGATATTTGTTAATCCGTTTGTATATTTTGTATCTTAATTTGCCTGGAAAGCATATATAACAATGAAAATACATTAGATCAAACACCTGTTTTGTTCTATAACATCTTCAAATTGATTTAAAATGTTTCCAACTGACAGACGATAGCAGTCATTTAAGCTATCTTGCGATAACGATATGCAAAGTCTTTCCCTTAAAACAAGTTTTTGTATTATGTTTCCTTGCCTGATTCTAAGTTCCCTCAAATTTAGGCTGCTTGTTGGTTGCATGCTTCAATTCTAACCTTTGTTCACCTAATATAATTTGGTGTCACTGAAATCAATTATGTTTATATTCAAATTTAGGCGTGTTTCAATACAATTCTAAGTGCGTATTCGTCATTTTTTGCGCCGAATGTGACTGAAAGAGTAATGTTAACATCTATATTGAATGCTCAAATTGCAGCTGCTGAATGCAATCGTATGCTCCTTAAAACCAAATTGAATGAGAAAAACCAAACTTCTGAATGTTCATCTACGCCTTCATTCAATTTCGCACGAAATTGAGAACAAAAATGTTTACTTAGTTGATAATTTCAAGAAGTTGGGAGGATAAACCTATATCAAACTATTTATGTTAATGATGAGGTAAATGAGCTGCGTATTGCCCGTTCTTACATAGATAAGTGTTTAATGAATTGTATTCCTTCAACTTAAATACCACACACGTTAAATGCCATCATGGTATGTTGTTTCGTCAGAGAGATAAATAAATTTGAGAGCGAATGAGAATTTGTGCTAGCAGGTGAACAATAGTATTGAGTAGAACAACGTAACATTTAATGTTGGTCTTATATTGGCGTTGTCCAATTTTTTAAAGCGCCATTTGCCTTGTTGACCTCTACCCAGCCTGTGTACTGATCAGGTCCGCGTACGAGCCGTAAACACACTCCATTTTACAATGGCCTTATTTAAATGTTCATGTTAACATCAGAATTATGTTCATTATTGGAATCAGTTAATTTGTCTTCCTTATATTCATGTTCAAAATTTACGAGATTACGAGCTAAGGCATAAGCCATACACCTTTCAAATCAAGGTTTTTCAAAATGTTAGTGCCTAAAGATGGGAATTCGGTGCAGTAAAACAACCATGCAGCTCTTCTTCCATCTAGCCCATATCACTATTGAATAACATTCAGAATTTAAGAGTCATATAATAGGTTTCTAGCTTCGGAAAACATGAGATATGAAGGGATGTTATCAGCTGCAAAGCAAACCTTAGTGAGTGTCCTGCTGTCATATTGTTTGTATGGCTTTCACAACCAAAGGATGACTAAGTGGTCAAACCACTTCCAAAACACTCCATCTATACTATTCTCCAGCCCAAGGGAGTCCCTCGCTTCCAGCTCCAACTTGGCCTTCTTGGCTAAGCCTCAACCGCCTAATAACAGGTTACGGATGAGGCAATATTGCCATGGTCAATCATCTCACAATCGGAAGTGTTAAATGTTTGGAGTAATATTAATCATAAAGTGTGAAGTCGTTGACTTATGGGATCAGAATATTTCTACTGCCACTTGTAAGCTTGACCTGGACCCAGCCTGAATACCGATCAGGTCCGTAGATGAGCTTAATGCCCGCTTCACTTGGTACATTATTTCATTAAATGTGCTATTATCATTGTCGACAGCGTAAAAGTGCCATTGTAGAAAAAAAAGAAGTGACGATTGTTTTTTTTTCTATAAATGATAACAGTTTACTTTGATAAAAATGACTGGCTAAGAACGGAAATATATTATTTTTTCCTGAAACCCATTATTGTTTTTTTCTTCATTTATCCCCCTATAGAAAAATACATGATAACAAATTTAAATAATTATTATGTACAAGCAATGCAGTCTTAATGAATTGCATTCATCGAAAGCTGGGCACATACTAGTACGCCGTATATTTTAAATACATTTATTCTCTTTTTTTCCAAGTTTTTTAATTTTGATATAAGTATATACAATTTGTTTTGTTATTACGTTGAATTTGTTTGCAACAAAATATTTAAAACGAAGCTATTATAGGGAGAACGTTTAAAACAATAAAAGCATTATACAGAAAATATATTTTACCGTAAAATGAATACCCTTCCTTATCAAAAGTGTTTTGAAGATATTAAGTTAACCTATGTTACTAGCTTGTCAAGAAAAGAAAGAAAACAAATAAAGCAATGTACGTGTGTAATCTTGCATTTGTTTCAATAACTTAAATCCCGTCAAATCCTATAAAATGTATAACACGGCTCCAACGAAATAATGAGCACCAACGTTTTCCAACAAATGTTTTCAGAATTCTCTAGTATCGAGTTTGTGCTGAAGCTAAGGTCGTACGAGTAAAACGTAAACTTTTCCCCATAGTTATGGATCTGCAATCGACTGCTAGGAATACAACAATAATTTGGTGCAGTTTGATAGGTAGCCAAAGTTTGAATTCGTTGTATAAGCCTTAACATGGCGAAAAGGCTATCAAAGTCGACCACGGGTTTTTAATGAAACGTTGGTGCTTAGTCCTCTATGAAATAAGAGTATTACATAATATATATATTTACATTGGATATTTCTTATCGTTTATCGTGAAAAAAATTCCAAGGTCGCAGAGTATGAAGTTCTTATCCAACCTTTTCAAATGTCATGTGATACGCGCTGTTCAATTCTCTGTCTCTGTCTCCTCTCATACTGGAATTGTATGTTTCTGTGATATCTTAGGTAATTTCATTCAAATTGATAATAGGGTATTCTTAAACTCAACCTCACAGAAGGCAAAGAAGGTTGAAACTATTGGAGTGCGCATAAAAGTATTATCTCAACGTATTAAGGGTAGTTGCATACGAAATCGCTAACAGGAAATAAAATTCATATACAAAAATGTTATGCTAATGTAAGTAATTTATTTTCATACCACTCTCTGTAGATTCATAACACAATATTATATTACAACACTTCCGTTGTAGCATATGAAGTGCAAGTCTGAGTATAGATTATAATATATAGATGTAACGCATAAAAAGCCGAACATCGTTAGATAATAATAATAATTACAGTGCTTATATAGCGCCTAACACTTACTTTGTCAGAAGTCTCTAAGCGCTCTACAATAATGCAGCATAATTACCCTGGCTTTAGCAGTGCAGCTGTTACGCGCGCTGCGTTTCAAGGAATAAATTCCAACCAGGTACCCATTTACTTCACCTGGATACACCACTTTCTTATTAAATGTTCTTAGTCCTCTTCAATTCTTCGTATTCGTATTGTTATTTTTATTTTTTGTACCATTATTATCATATTTTTTTCATTATGCTCATTAAAATTAGTAACAGTGTGTATTATTATAATTTATCATTATTGTTATAATTAATATCATCATTCTCTTCATGATTTTTAGAATTCCTGTTTTCCCTGTTTATATCAAATAAACCATTTATGAACGGACTTCGTTTGATTATATACAACGTTATACAAATGAACATTGTGATCTACGCTTTTTTATTAATTTTATTTTCACTATTGCTATTACAATTACCATCGTCATTAAAAGTATTAGTATCATTATCATAATTATTATCATTAATTTTATTATGATTACCATCATCATTAACATTTTTAGTTTCATTATCATCATCATTATCATTATCCTTATCACCACCTTCATCGTCATTGTTATTTGATGTATGTATGCTTTCATATTTAACGAGTCAGAAGAAAAAAATGCAAGGTAGTTTTGTCCACAAAATTATTTCCGATCGATTCGGGATATGTATACAGTCATATTTAATTTTTCACCTCCTTATAATAGCACATCTTTTGTCAAGGTTGATTGACATTTATTTACATAAAAATCAACGTAAAAAATACAGGGACAACACTGATTCTTCTTAATAATAGGTTATTACTGATAGGGGTACAATTCCATGATGTTAACAATACGCTAATTACGCTTAAAAAACAACAAGCATGTGAACAATCTATTTGTAAGGATTAATTTTTCTTGAGAATATGACATATTAAAGCTTTTATCTCACACAAATTAACAAAAGCGTTATTTCAACCAGGCCTACAATTCTTGTTTTACGAAAAACAAAGAACGCATCCAATTTACAATGGCGGTAAAAACAAACAAAAAGTTTTTACTTTAATAGTGAAAGTTACAAAAATGTATAGCTAGATGAACGGACTAAAGTTAAAATTGAAATCGAAATTGAATTCGAAAAAAATGGATTTAAAGTCATGAAAGTAGTAGACCTAAGTTTTGTTTTGTTTTGTTTATTTTCATTGCAGATATCTCTTTTGGTATTAATAAATTTCATGTGTATTAAAGTAATCAATGAGCTTAATATCGTACACTTTGATAATAACCTGGACATGTAAGTTGAAGGCAGAAAAGTATTCACATTATGAAAAAATACATGTAGAATCATACTGTACACATTTGATATATATTGTATGTAAAGCGATAAAGGTTTAACCTCGTCTTAAATTAATCTCAATATTTAACATTTCTTACGCGAGAGAAAATTGTGCTTTTCATATTTTTACTTGAAATATTTAGAAATAAAATAAACAAAAACGCTAATAAACATACATTTCATTGTAACACAAAACAGTGGTGGATTCAAGACAATAAGTAATGCATTATCGGGGAGGAGAGGAATTGTATGCTATTTTTATATATCATATAATTTAGTAAGTATATAGTAGGGAATAACTGCGTGCAGGTAAGAACTTCATACATTTGTAGATAAAAGAGTATTAAAATTGTAACAACTGAAATTCAATACAAAGATTATTAGGCGAAGGTGCATGTCCCATGTTCAACTGAACATTGCTAACAACTAAACAAAAAACAAATATTAACATGATTGGTACAAAAGAGGGAAAAGCAAGCTGAATCTAACACTGATAGTGATTAGCTGTTTACATTGTCGAGGATAAATTAATCAAACTGGTTTTTCGTAGACTTCATAGGCTGGAATGTGATCTCCATTTTGTTTGAGATATGGTTCGACATAGAGTGACTGTTCACCAGCAACGTAGTTAGCATATCCTTCAGGAACGTCTGGAAGAGGTCCTCTTGATCCATTCTCATCTTGAAGAGCGTCTTTCGATGATGTTACCAAATCGTATCCACGACTGTTTGATTATAAAATGAAATTTAAAAAATATTGTATTGGAATCAGATTAAAGTTTATATTCTGATTTTCATTCGATCGTTATATTTAGAACTTTGAACGTCCGATTTATTTATGCAAGTGTTGCATAGCATGACCATTTTGTTTCTAACCAAATCTTAGGCTCTGTTAAATTCATTACGAAGTTTATAAGCATTTATTGAAAAATCTATCCAATTTAACACTTTTGTCTACTTTAAAAAAAATCTATCTTTACCGTATTACAGAAAGAAACTGCCTGATTATTTCAACATTATTTCTCAAATTATCTGACCGAACAAAGATAGTGAATACTTTTCTTACAGCAGAGTACATTAGTGGTTAAATAATTTTGTTTATCTTCAAGATGTTACCTAAGATATAATGGTATCATGAAACCATCCATAGCCTGATTGTGAGGAAATGCTTGGTACAAGTAGTGGTAGTTTAAAGAAATCCTAGGTAAAGGAACGGGGTTAATGTTAAACGCGGTTAAATTCCTGTCATCAACTGAGAACTGCTTTTAATTACGGCCTTAATACAATAAAAGAGACATTTTGCATAAATAGAAAACAATAACGAAAATATTTACTTACTTTCTCATGAAGATAACAAACACAGCCATACACATCAGAACAAGGATGAATAAGATGACAGCTGTAACCAGAAGGCCGGTGATAAAGTAATCCCTTCCATCATGCTCAGTGTTAAGTCTTGTAAGGCGCCCCGGGGATGAAGGTTGTTGTCCTGGAAATACAAGTAATTTGGTTATCAGCAAAGACCGCATTCATTGTTGTATTAACATACATCTTTGTATTCACATTTAACATTTGCATTTGTACTCGTATTCATATTCGAACTGGTAATTGTATTTTGTTTTTTCTTATTTGCATTCATATTTGTACTCATATTTCCATTTACATTTTTTGTTTGTATCTTTATTTCAGATATCTCTATTTTTGTTTTAACGAACATGCAGCCAAATCCCGTATATAACTTTAGCGGCCCTGTACACAAAACAGTTTTTTGTTTAAGATAACAAAATATTATAAAAACAAGGTGGGCATGAACTAAAATATATGTATAGAAAAGTCCGGATCGTAAATTATAGACGGTATTAATATCAGCGCAAATAGGTAAATCGTTCCACAAATATTCATAATTTACACAGAGATGAGCTTAATTTGTAAAGCAGTATCCTTTTTACGTTTTTACTTTTCGTTTCTTTTACACCTCATGTGAAAATGCTTTTGGGTCCTTGTAATTCATCATGTTTTATTTGATCTTAGAAATAAGAAATGTATTGTGTGAAAGAGCTTGCAGAAAGTCTGCCTTTTTATGTGTTCAGGTGGAGAGACATTTTGGTCACAAAGCTTTATGTTATATGTAAAAGGCGCAGTTAAAATGACATACATCTATTAGTACTCCACATTCAGAGGATAAATTGTTTACTTTATAATTTGTTATATGATCGTATCATAGTCTGGTACCAGATTATCCCGTTTTATCGGATATGTTTAAGTGCATAATTACCTTCAGGCGATGGATTAGTACGAGAGCATTCGAAGGGAGGCCCACGCCACAATCCATCTCGTTGACATTCCCAAATTAAAGAAACAGAATCGTCGTTACATGTGATGTTCACTTGGTCACCATTCTTGTAGCGAGGCTTAACATTTCCAATGTATGCGTCGACAGAGATGATTGGTTGATTGCATTCTGCAAATGAAGTATTTTTAAATAAGAACAAACTGATTTATCGCGATTATAGTTTACTTGTACAAACAAAGAAAGTTGGAGAATATTCAAAATCAATTTTTTTTCTCGAAGGCTTTACATTCATTACAGCACAGTAAATATTCAGGGAAGCCTCTTGCAAGCGCTATGAGTTGCCAATAAAGCGCACATCTTTGGTTATTGAGAATTAAACTACGTTTCGATCGAAAACGAAGCGACTCTAATCATGAGTTGAACAAACTATCCTACACCCTCACCCCCCTCCCCCCACAGACACGACAGAATGAGCTTTTTTTAAGGGCGCTTTAAATCTCTATATAAAATGTTAATTCAAATTGTCACATCACCTTGCATTCTCGTGTCAATTTAGTGTAAGCGTTTGAATACCGATTTATTATTAATCAATGTTGTTAAAAAATATTAATAATTGAGTCTTCTTCTTTTAATTCGTGTTGCCCCAGTAATTGTCACGCACTTATTTATACATGTTCAGAGATAGACAAATGTGCATAGATGTGTTCAAAGGACATCAATAGGGATTCGATCCCTTAACACTTCGCTGAAATCAATATACGACCGGTAGCTTTTTTACCGTTAGGGTTATTTCAATGTATGTTTGGCATACCTATGGCAGGATTAGGGCACACTATGTTTTGGCCTGTCCATATTCCATCCTCACATGTCACGCCGAACCACTCAGGGCCCTCGTTACATGTCACGTTCATCCTGTCACCGTCTTTGTATGAGAGACGAAGATTCTGAATGGTTGAATCAATTGGCACTGCTGGGGCAGTACAAGAGTCAACTGATGGAGCACCTGCGAGGAAAAATGAAAAGCGGTGATAAATATTTGAGAAATTTTTCGAATATGCATATCGCACTAGTTTTTAGATAAATTAACGTTTGAACAATTAATAACAAGAGTATATAAACAGGGGATTGGAATCTCTCTCACTATAACTTTTACGACTCTTGTAGAGTCTTTTTGTATTTATCACACTGGCAAAACATTGGCATAGCGATTGTATATTGAAAGGGAAATTTAAGCCTTTTAGAGTGTATGACAGTAAAACATAAACGTAGTTAAAATGAAAAAAATGATAATGATTAAATTCCAGATAACTTACGGATATGATCATATGGAACAATATTGCAGGTCTGATTTATATTCATCAATAAAAGGGATTTGATGAAAAGTAATGAAACGCTGTGGTTTTGATGTTCTAAAAATGGTACTAAATGATTAATGATTCATTTCTGTAATATTTCCTTTGAAAACAGAATCAGCTTATATCATATTTTTACAGGAACTAAGAGGAAACCTTACTCTTTGGTTCGGGTTCGGGACAAGACGCAAGCGGCCCGCTCCACAATCCTTTGTTATGACATTGAAGGGGGAAGATAGCATCACTGGTATTACACCTCACATTCACACTGTCACCAAAGTCGTAATTCAAACGGAGATCTTCCACCATAGCATGATGAGGAATATATGGAGCACCACATTTTATTGAACCTGAAAGAACAAACAAATTGATAGAATAAAGTGATTTTGATTATTTACGCCATTAAATTTAGTGTAAATAAATGTATACTTTAGATGGGTTTATAGACATAAATATAACTACCACGCGTCCTTAAAAACTGGTCACCCTGCCATCATTTTAAATATGTAGATCAGGGTTTCATTGCTTAGAAGTAAATTGAAGTCAAGAAGGTTATGTTCATTATTATTAAAAAGATATATCGTGGTTATGAAGATGATTATTATTATTATTATGAACACATTAATACAACGAAGAGTGAGAAGACAAGCAATAATCCATTCAAAGCTTGGAATGGCTGTAAAAGAAATAGGCTGTGGGAGTGCAAACATGTTAGTATGAGTGTGTAGCGGGGAAACATGACATGTAAAGAGTAGCTAAAGAGACAAAACTGCTCAAAAAGAAAATTCACTATGACACAAATAAAAAACATTGCATAATGGAACTTTCATATCCTGACAAAATGTTTTTGCATTCATATTTTAGAAGATCCATATCAGCATGGAATTAAATCTTGAAAAGCGCATCAATAGATTGAAATTTATTTCGAAAAAATCAGATCTAAGGTAAATATAATTTAAATTAAAAGATCAATACTCCAATATCAAAACCTCTCAATTGATATTGCATTTTAAGATCGTGTCAACAAAGTAATCAACTCCTTTATTTTTGATATTCTGTTCACGATTCCTGAACACTTGGCAATCACAATATGCTAAGCAAAATATATGTTTTGTTTAAACCAAGTCTTCAACAAAATTAAAAAAAGACAACCATATGCTTCAATTCTAGTGTAGGAAGAAGATAAGAAAGAAATTCGGCAAGAAAGGCAGAATAAAAAAAAATCTGTAGATATAAAATGGAAATGTAAGCTTAGTTAATTGCAATATAATATTTTGAATCATTTGTATCTTTACATTTATTTTCGTTTTTACTCGATCGAAAACGTTGCAAGTTTTTACTTCATTTCTCAAACAAAACTTTCCTGTTAATTCGTTAATTTTCACTTATTTTTTCAAAGTGTTATTTGACACAGAATGTATCTGAGTTTAATTTTAAACCGATATTAGTTAACATATACCACAAGTCGAGCCAACTTTCCACCCTTATCGACTTGCTCCTTTGCTTCAAAGCAATCTGGAAAAATGGGCTCGAGATATGGGTCAATCTTGGGGATGATTTACAGACGTTCTTTAGAACATAATAGGCGTGGTTGTATTTTGGTATTGGGTATCAATACATTCCCTTAGAACAAATGACGTCACCTATTTTCAAAATACATTTACCAATTCAATCATAGCCTTTTATAGAAACGTACAGAGATATCATCAGACTTTAACACAATTATGAGTTTAAAATGTAAAACTTTATTATGTTTCATCGTTATATCTGACTTTTTCTTACACTTTACTAATAATGTAATTATTACAACATTTTGGATTGATTTGATTAGATTTATTTTCCACTCAAATATCCACAAACTAAATGACATATATTCCATACAGTAATACAGTATATAATAGAACAATTGAATTATAAAAGTAACGAAATACTGACAAGTATGTTCGTAATCAAATAAGTTTACAGAGTACCTTTACGTTTGAGAATTAGACAAAGTATTTTATATCGCTTGATTTAATTGAGAGGGGGGAAAGGGAATCTCAGAAAAGCTAGGCTTGTTGAAAGAGATTCCCATTATAAATTAAATAATGGACCATCAACAACGTGCATCAAATTCTGCACATGTCCGCTCCCATAGAGACCAGAGACGCGCGAACCAACCCGCCCGCGCCAGATCCCCGGGTCTCCCCCGCCTAGGCCCATTCAGCGTAAATCAATCTACCGTTGCCAGGTCGAATAAACTCAAGGTCTTTCCGACCTAGCAACGAGCAACATAAAATATTGCGCACCGAACAAGCCCCGACAAAAGAAACACAAATATCTGGCATAGGCAGCCGAACCCGCGCGTCCGGAGACTCTCCGGGAACAAACACGCAAAAACTAGACAACACGCCGAAGATGGTCCAATAGTATTTTGTACAAGCGTATAATTAACATTGATTACGATCAGAAATCACCATCATTTCTTGGGCCATGGTTACTATCGACTTCGTTACAAATTATACATTCCATACGTTCCATTTAATCAAATAACCGGTGGATAATGATAACTAAAATTTAAAAAAAATCCATGTATTAAGCCCCAAAATGTGTGTTCTTAAGCACCACATTAATAGGCAATAGTGGCTATGTTGCCTAGTCGATGGCTTGTTAAGACTTTATATCACAACGAAACACTTTGAGTGAACTTAACATCAAAAGTGGTTGTGCATGGAAAAAGGACAGAAGAAAAAAAAATATTTAGCTCTTTGTCTGTTAAAATATGTGACTGGAATACATTTTTTTCTCACAAGTGAGTATCTTATAATTTACCTTGAACACTTAAGCCAAAGTTGTCCCTTTTTTAATAAGAATTACATGGATTGTAAAAGACAATTTATGTCATGCATCCAATTTTCGGTAATGGTTAGAGTTATCGAATCAAACATTCTTGATACTGAGGTACGCTCCTCTAAATTGTCTTGGAGACCCATATTATTTCAGATCCTCTAGTTGCATAATGATTGGCGTTTTTGTTAAATTTAGTAATATACATTGGCATCACGGACGTCAGTAGGTAGATTATTCCCGAGTTTTGGTGCGATTCGAAGAGAAGGCGTGCTCTCCATATCGAGTGCATGGGGGTGGTCCTGGCGTCTGTTCAAGGCGTGCATGGGGTGTGGATGTTAGTCTAAGGGAAGAAGTGAACAAAGCGGGAGAAAAAAAAGCAGTGAAGCTTGTCGGAGCTAGAAAATTTTAAAAAGCTTTAAATGTTAGGAGCAGAATCTTAGATTTAACTAATTACTGTGCAATTAAAAGTCAGTGGAAAGGCAGGAGTTGGAGTTATGTGTATCATACATCCTCTATGCAAATCTTACTTCCTGTTTTCAACTTAATTCATTTAATACTAGATGAAAACCATGTCACATGCCTTTTATGTAGATGTGTAGCCTAAAGTTTCTTTGGGTCGAATACACTTGGCACTTCCCGAAGAAGAAGCCCAGATAGAATTTAAGTATCGACCATAACCCTCAAAGATTGAACCATAATAAATATGGAACATAAGCCCTCAACTCATCGATAAAGCAACATACATATTAATCTACTCTATTTCGATGTGACATTTTGACATGTGAGAAATTAACGATACGATCATGCGGTAGAAATAACGTTTGGTATAATCTGGTAAAGGTCTCTTAGAAACGAAACGTATTCCTAGCTCTAAGGTTACTCTCTTCCTAGAACTTAAGTTTGTAATATAATTGAAGCTAGATTAACAGTTATTTTGAGTCTTGAAGATTAATAAAGGTGATCATAGAATTCAAAGTTCAAAGAAAATTTGTTTTTGGCTATATACATATGTCAGGGTTTATAGCTTATCGCTAACTGGATTGTGTGTTTACAAAGTTTCAACACTATATATTTTGGGACTTGACCTTTAAAATTAAACCTGAATTTTAAATATGTTGAGGGATTTGAATTAAAAGTCTTAGAGAGCCTTGCTTTAGATCAAAGTCCGTGGTTTTTCTATGTTTTAAAACTCTTCTGGACTAAAAAGGTAACTATTTCGGACATGCAAATAACTCTAAGAAATAAAGAGTGTAGAAGACTCATAAGTAAGGCTAACACTTAAAACCTAGACCCTATTTAACTAACTTTTGCCTAAAAAGATCTAGATCTAATCCACATATAAAGACTTAGCATCTAGATGTGTATATTCATGTCTTGTGTGCATGGAGTAGATCTAGGTCTCATCTTGTTTTTAGAATTTACATACAAATGAACGCTTTGTTGCTCATCTCAACCAATCAGAAATCATAAGTGTAAAAGATTAACCTCCTAAATGTACAGACAGTCAAGTCTTACTTTATTAGTTTCTTACCTGTTCACTGTTTATTACTTGAGCTGAACACAGTCTGACTGTGAGTCATCGTCTACTAAACTCGAGCTGCATTTACAATGCAACCAAAATCGTCTATTTGTCTCGAATTCCGGTGTTTCGCAAATAGTTTTTATAGCAATTGCTGCTAATCGCAAGAAATCGAAATCGAAAACCCTACCCATGGAATTTTTTTTTTAACGCTCTCCGAAGTTTCGCCGATTTTTTGAGTCGTAAAAGCAAATTTTCGTGAGTTATCGATTTTTCGTCATGTGACACACTGACAGGATTATGAGTATGAACATTTCCTTTTTTTTAGGACGAAATGATTTGTCTAATCATAGCTTTTAATGAAATTGCCTTGTTTATCCTGTAATTCAATTCAAAACAGCTATTTGACTTTGTTGAGGTTGTTGTTATAAATCCATAGTTGAGGATGGAAAGATAACAACTTAGATGAATGAAAGTCATGTTACTTTGTCAAGAAAGCCTTACTATAATTTGAAAACTGTTTTAATCCTCTACAACAGCAAACGATCTAGCAACACTCAATTATTATAGAAATTGAAAGTGACCAAAAAAGGAAATAGAAAAGGTCATTTAAAATGTAAACAGTGAAAGCTTGTTGGTAATGGATGAGTATCAAATGTTCAGAAGCCTTGTAAATTATCATGCCCTTTTCCTAAGTGTACGGCTTCAAAATTCATTAAATCGTAACAGGTCTCCTCATGCCCGTTCATAAAAAAGTGTTGGAAATACATTTCAAGCACAATTTCAGTCCTATCTCTTCTCTGCGATGTCATCAACACATAAATGGCTGCCACCAACGTGGGTAAAAATGGAAATAATCTTGCTTGATTGAAACTATGTCCAAAACCATTAATGTCCTGACACAACTGATACAAGGGCCATGAGGCCCGAACACAAATCCAAAAACAGAGGCCAAATGAAAAAGAAAAACCAAAAAACCAATAAATCCCCTTTTAAAATGGATCGACAACGCGATATCTTAAACTGTAGTATTAAGGATGCATCCGAAAAGGTGGACGGGTGGAGACGTACTTTACAATCTTGCCGAAAGGAATGACAATAGGGTTCTCTTTTATAAATTGTAATTTGTTGATAACAGTTGGTGGCAGATGGTATATTTAAACAAATGTGTTCGCAGCAAATCGAATGCAAATATTTCAGGAGTTTATACCAATGACTGAAACCCAATATTAATAGCAAGATTAATAAAAAAAAACAGACCTTTTGTTTGCAATATAACCCCGTTTTGTGATTTATAAACATGTTATAACGTCAAACAGAATGAGTGTATCTTTAAATTAACGTTTATATAGTTATTTGGTTCAAGTCATGTTTCCTAAGTCCTATCAACATGAAGAGTCAAACGCCTCACCTGGTTTGTGGCATCCGATAAATGCTTGGTATCTCTCTGACACTGAATAAAACGAGCAGCTTTTGTTTCGTAACAATCTGTAATTACAGCTCGTTATTTGTGTCATACTAACCGCGCTGCCATAATCATAGACGTCCCACCAATATTTGATATCACCAAAATTGAAGATATGTTGGTTATTAATATAGGTCAAACCAATTATACAAATCATACAGTAGAACCCAACTGCCACCCGCTAGTTTGACCCGTACCTCGCCTGCATATAAATCAGATCCGAGTACGAGACGAATACCTGATGAGATAAACCCTAGTCAGTATTTTAATATTCTAAAACATGCTTTATAATCTTCAAGGCAATTTAAGATTTCAGCAACAGCAAACGATCCAGCAACACAGAATTATCATATAAATTGAAAGTGACCCCCCCCCCCCCAAAAAAAAAAGGAAATAGAAAAAGCCTTTTTAAATGCAAAAAGAAAAAGTTTGTTAGGAGTGGAAGAGTGTGAAATATGCGGAAGCCTCATACATTGTCAAGCCTTTTTCCAAAAAGTAGACGGCTTCAAAGATCGAATGACGCGAAAGTTGAAGGAACTTAAAGTAAAATATTCGTTCGAGTTTTACAACTCCTTACATTCATTAAATCGTAACAGGTCTCCTCACGCCAATCGATACGAAGAGTATTGCAAGTAAATGTCAAGCAGAAGTTCCAGTCCTATCCAGACATCAACACATAGATGACTACCACCAATATTGGTGAAAATGGAAATAATCTTGCTTTATTTGAAATTATGTCCCAAACCATTGAATGTCCTTAGGCAAATTGATAACAAGGGTCATATGAGACCTGAACACAAATTCGAAAACAGACGCCAAATAAAACAGAAACAATCTGCTAGTTTGACCTTTACCTCGCCTTCATATAAATCAGATTCGAGGATAAGACGAATACCCAAAACTCAGTCACATTGGAGTTAGTTTGGAGGCACAAACCATGGTCAGTCGTTGTGAGTAACATTAGTAATATTCAATGTGAGATTATGCAAATAGCATACTGAACTGTACTTTAACAAACACACCAGACGGTGCGAGGCTATGTTTAAAGGCACTGTGTCCTATTTGAAGGCAAACAAATGAAAAGGTTAAATTCCAACGGCATTTGAAAGATAATACTAATTTAGAACTTCTCAAAAAACGGGGGGGGGGGGGGGGCTTGAAGGTGTCTTTTAGTGGGAAAATAATTACTATTAGTTGTCAAATCGAGAAAATTGTAACAAATCAGTGAGTAATAGCCTGATTTTCAGACCATTGTACCGAATGGTCGTAGGTTGTGTGCTGTACAAATATTGAATCAGTTTAATTTTGACCATTTCAAGAAGTGGGTTATTGATGTAGACAAATGCTCGTGTAGGCCTACCCTTTACAGCTCATTTTATGTTTCTTATTACCAAAGATGAAACAAAGTCAGTCAGTCACCCAAAAGTGTCTGACAGTTAAGTCTTCGTAGCAAATCGAATGCCAATATTTAAGGAGTTGATAACAATGACTCGAACCCGTTATTGATAGCATTTTTTTTTTTAAACAGACCTTAGGTTCGTATTAGAACCCCATTTTGTTGTTTATAAGCAGGTTTTAACGTCAAACAGAATGAGTGTACCTCTACATTAACGTTTGTATATTTATTTGGTTCACGTCATGTTTCCTAAAACCTATCAACCCGAAGAGTCAAACGCCTCACCTGGTTTGTGGCATCCGATAAAAGCTTGGTATCTCTCTGTCACTGAAGCAAACTTGCAGCTTTTGATGCAATCTGTAATTACAGCTAGTTATTTGTGACATACTAGCCGCGCTGCCATAATCATAGACATCCCACCAATTTGATATAACCAAAGTTGAAGATATGTTGGTCATTAATATAGGTTAAACCAATTATACGAATCATACAGTAGAACCCAACTGCCACCTGATAGTTTGACCTGTACCTCGCCTGCATATTAATCAGATCCGAGAATGAGACGAATACCTGATGAGACAAACCCTGGTCAGCAGGGGCGTACGCAGGATTTTTTCAAGGGGGGGGGGGAGTTTTAAAATCTGGCCCTAAATATTTTGCTCCCGAAAATTTGAAAATCGCGCCGGCCGAAAAGTCGCTCATTGGGGGGGGGGGGGGGGAGGGGGGGAGGGGGGTAAGTGGACACTTTTAGGGGATTTTTTTTGGTAGCCCCCAAAAAAATCGCAACGACTCAGCCAACCGAAAAGTCCCTCAGTGGGGGGGGGGGGGGGGGGAGGGGGGGAGGGGGGTAAGTGGACACTTTTTGGGGATTTTTTTGGTAGCCCCCCAAAAAATCGCAACGACTCAGCCAACCGAAAAGTCCCTCAGTGGGGGGGGGGGGGGGGCGAGGGGGGGGGTAAGAGACAGACAGACAGACGGATTTGAGCTTTGTTTAAGGCATCATGAATTATAATAAAGTGACAAAGTAGAGTCTGTTCCTGCAAACTTCACTCAAGTGAATTAATTAAGCTTATTGCCGACGTCTGACAACCAAACAAAGCTGCACTTATCGCAAGAATTAATAGTGGGCGATCAATTGCCGATCGGTTGAAAGGCATTTGTCGATTGGTTGTCTAAAGTTGAACGAAAATTGTCTGATCATCAAAGATTTTCGTTAACTAATTTGCGAACACTTGACGATATATTGTTGAATGGTAGGCATTTATTTCTTCAGAAATTGATCGGCAAGCTGTAAAGTTGTGAGAGGAGTGCTAACACTGGTTGAAACATGCATACGAAAATTCTCCCTCATTATTAGTCAATATATCATTTTAGATGAGGTAGGACTTCATTTATAAATATTTTACTCTGCGTTGCTTTGTACAGTTCTTTAAAAGACGAATAGAAAAGGATTGCATTGAAGGAGATTATCATGAATTGATCATAACAATGATAACCATTGTCATGACAAAGGGAGAGGTGGGTTGAGGTTAAAGTGCTAGTGCTTTAAAGTTGATCATTCGTGGGTCAATAGAGGGCAGGACACTGAGCCAACGAGTATTACGCTCCCGTGCGTACTAGTGTCCCTGTATGCGTACGGGAGAGTAATACCCGCTGGCTCAGTGTTCGCCAAGTTGCCTTCTTTATGGACGACTATAATACCCTCGCATGAACATGTTTCAGCTTAAAATATGATAGCAAAGCAGCCAGTAGATGGCAGAATGAAGGCCTTAGGTAATGGACAAAAAAAGAGGATCGGCAACTGGTAATTCCAGGTTTCCTCATATGCTGATGGTGGTAAAGTTCGCACTGAAAACCTCCATCGGCAGAAGCCTTCCTGGTCGTTGATCAATTGTCGACATGTTAGCGTCCTGACGGTAATTGGTGTTCAGTACGTGCCGGCGATACAAGAGCAATCGGCAACTTTTTTTACACGGACACCAGTTGGCAACAAATGAAGAGGGGATTACAAAGAACAAAAGGACACCAATGAACATAGTAGGGCCAACAATGGTTAAAAACATGAAGAATATGTATCAAATCGGGGATTAGATTTTAACCAGTGAAAAACCTTTTGCCAATCGCACAATGATCGAATTCCCACGAATCTCTCATCTTTAATGAGTAGCAGCGGCATCTAGTTTATGGCAATTAATGACACGTATCAGTCTAACCGATTGGCTTTTTCTTCCTGCAACTTATAAGTGACCACTCGCAAAGTAAACCCCTCGATGGTTGACACTTCACATGTTTGTCCGTTCACCACTATTGTGTTGCTTAGCATTTTAGTTGGTATATCCAGATGCGGCAGAGTCACTTCTACATGGGGGGGGGGGGGGGAAACTAACACACAATAGGCACTTTCTAGAAAAGAAAAAAGGCACCTTCAAAGGGAAATCTCATAGCGGAAATAAACAAATATTTATACATTGGTGTATACACATCATACAATATTTTGCTTAAGCATCATACTTTGCAGTTGAGTCTGATGTCCAAATATTCTTTTGCGAGCGAGCGAAGCGAGTGAGGAAAAATGAAATATTTGTGAGGGTCGCAGTGCGAATAAATACATCTTCTAAAGAGGAAAACCCCAATCCTGATGAGATTATAAGCACAGTCTCATGAAGAAAAACAGAGAATACCTTTGGTTGGTAACATAATCATATCATCTTTAAGATTCATGCGAGTGAGCGTAACGAGCCAGCTTTTGGGGAAATTGCTCCTAGTTGTTTTAAATTAGGGGCATGTTTAATGATGAGAGGAAAAAAGGTACACTTATCAAAAGGGATAAGACATTTATTAGGAAAAAAAAGCACTTGTCAAAATACAAAGGATAGTTATCAGAGGTAAAAATAGGGCACTACTTACACGTACAAAGATGCACTTATGAAAATGGTAAATAGGCATTTGTCATCAGAAAAGGAGCACCCATCAGATTCTGATGGGTAAATTTAAAAGAGGTGAACAGGTGAGTTCATGAAAAAAGAATATTTCCCTTATTAGAAAGGAAAAGGATCACATATCGTTTTTAAAAGAAAAATTATCAGATTTGAAAAGGATCATGTACTACACCTGAAAGGGACACTGACCAGATATAAAAAGGGACACTTATAAAAGGAAAATGCACTTGTTGAAAGAAAAGGGGCACCGATCATATTTTAATAGGGCGTTTAGGGGGGATGTGGCCTTTATTTACAAGACAAAAGGCACATTTAAAAAATATACGGGACATTTATTAGAGATTTAAAAAAAGGATTAAGTATGAGAAGGGGAAGGGGCTCTTCGTTTTAATGGGGGCACTTATCATAAGAAAAAGTGGCACTTATTAGAAAGGAAAATGGGGCACATGGAAACAAGTTGCGCTTATCCAAGTTAAAAAGAGGTAGTTATTGAAAGGGAGAGGTGTACTTCTTACAAAGAAAAAGGGGATATGAACAGATTTATTGTATAAAAGCCGGATAGTTTCATATTCAAAGCCATGATATAAATATTATGATCATCCGTCGTCTCAGAGCTCGTTACTAAGCTTATAATAACACCCTATCTAATATCAACTGCCAAAACTTTTGTGATGAAACATTTCGTCACATGGATTGTAATGACACTAGAATATTTGTGTCATGGTTGAGTGGTTTTGTTAATTGAAATTGATTGAAGTTAGTAGGTCGTGAATGTGAGTCTTGGCACATATTTGTTATGTCCTTGAACACGTCATTTTATCTGCATTGCTTCTCTTCAGGAAAGTGCTAAATACTTGCCCGGTAGGAAAGGCATGAGCGCACCCGTAAATAAGGGCAATTTGCTATAAACATATGCTTCTCGGAGATTGGTAAATGGAGGCTGCAATCCGCAGAATCACAGGAGTCTCTGACAAATGGAAGTGTTCTAATAAAGTGTAAACTATGACAAGCAGAAAGTTTGTCGATTGGGTCTCGTAACATGTTAAACAAGTGTAATGCACTTAACTTAATTATACAGGGTAAGTGCATCAAACCTCAAGAAAGTGTAAATTATCTTGGAGTTATAGATAAGCAATTGGAATGGGAATAAAAAATAGAACATACATCTGCAAAAGTTAGTAAGCTTATACATTTTTTTGTTTTTTTTTGGGGGGGGGGGGCCGGCTTTGTCATTATTTGAATGAGCCTAACTTAAAATTGATCTATCATTATCAATCCATTATTTTTCTTATGTTTGATTATGCTGATGTAGTGTACGACTTAAGGTAACAAGATATAGCACTCAATTGCAAAAGTTACAACATAGAGCAGACAGAATTATTCTTGGGATAAGTCCTTTTGAAAACACATATAAAATTGTAATATTCACCAGATGTTAATTTTGTAATCTTTGGTCCATCGTTGCTTAAAAGATACAAATTCCATGTTTTTTTTAATCCTTCATGACCTCAATGCCCCTTATTTAAAGGACTCCTTTCACTTTGTTAATCACAAATATTCGTTATGTTCCATCGGAAATTTATCTTTACCTAAACCACATACTAAATCATGTCGTAGAATGTTTTCATATCATGGGGCATCGCAGTTTAACGTTTCACATTTTACTTTTAAATCATCCCGAAATTACAATGATTTCATAAGATTATTAAATAAACATACGTTGAATACTATCTCCCTTTAAAACAAAATCATGTAAATATTGATAAATAATAGGGTGGGTGGGGGTTAGGGGTTCTGCTCTTGGGTGGGTGGGGGCACGATGCTGTGTAAACGATGTTGTTTTTATATCATACCAATATGGTAGAACAGCTGTGCTGCACTGGCATCGCTGAGCAGGTAAATCCATCCAATGTTATTTTCTCATGTTATCATGTAATTTTTATCTATATGTTTTTATATTGGTCAACCAAATCAAATCTAATCAAAATCGCATGGTTGGGGATCGGCAACAGAACAAATACATCACCCTGACGTTTTTGCGCGATTATTGGTTTTCCTCTTACCTATCCAAACTAGTTGAAACTCGATGCGATATTTCCTCATTTCATTACATTCACAACCATAAATAATTGTTCAGCACACCCTACAGTACTTTGTGCCATGTGAACTAACTAAAGGTTGATCAAGCTAGGGTATCCAAGATTACCATAGATCTGCAAGAGTGCTTGGTTGATATGAATGTGGATTTGAACATAATGCTGTAAAGTGTTAAATAAATGGAATATTTACTGGACAAGTTCATAGTTCACTGGGAGGGGGGGGGGTGTATATCAACTGCCGTCCATGTCGTTGAAGAGAAGTGGCAGTAATCCAAACGCCTCACCTGGTTTGTGGCATCCGACGAACAGTTGGTATTTGGTTGACTGTGAATAATATGAGCAGATTCCAAGTCCACAATTCAAAGATCAAGGTTAGACAATCTAGTCATACTGAGCGTGCTGTCAAGGTCAAATGTATCCCATCAATATCGGCACAGTTTGACGACAAATGTGTGCTTTATAATGATAATATGCAGACCAATCATAATATGCATACAGTCTACTCCAACTGCCATTTATCAGCTTGACGTGTACCTTGCTTTCATAGTAATTAGGTCCGTAAATGAGACGAATATCTGCATCATTATCAACACTTTTGACAGAAATCGTTACCACTATACCGATAGTCTATACGTTGTCCTCTTGTCAAAATATGGTGGTATTATGGTGTGTTTGTACAGTTTCCGTCATTATATAATTTTGACAATATTTCAGATAAGATAAAAACAAACAAATCTATAATAATGGTCCTAGTATACAGACAACCAAAGAGACCGATAAAGCCCACACGCACACACTGCCATTACGATCCGCCCTCTCCCCCCATAATTCGCCAACGAGCACGGAGGCACGTACGACCGTTAGTCAACGACACCAACCTTTAAAAAGGTCCACATTACTTACATCACCAATAGGGCAAAATATAGACGATATAATAAAGAACGATATATTTCCAACAAAAATTTAACGAGACTGATAACAAATAACAACATATATGCCCTTATTTACCACCCTCCCCTTTCGACAAAAAAGACCCACAGCCCGCGAGACCGACAACCAACATAGACACGAACTGCATAAGGAAAAACAAATAAAAGGAAGAAAATTTCCTCGGAAACCCAACGAGAACATCGTAACGGAAATGTACATTGCCTGTTAAAATGGACCCTTTGTATTGACAAAGATATGGTGCTTGTTAGTCCAGCCATCTACCGAAGTCAGGAAGAGTATCTTTGGTTTTTCAGTCGGTACTTTGAAACTACGATTATAAATAAGTCAGTCAATTTAATAGTCATACGCCTCTTTTATTTAATTCGTTTGAGCAGGAATGGTTTAGAATGTCCATATTCATTCTATATATATTAGTTGAGCTCTCTGTTTCAGTACCTAGCTTCAAAAAGCGATGTGAATACAAGTTTTTTTCATGTAGGACTCCCTACTTGAAATAGAATCTCAACCAATCAATTTGTCGCGGATGCCTCGATGTTCAAATTGTCGATTCCGATCGACATACACTATTATTTTAACCATGGACCTAGTACTAGATTCAAGTTTTTAACTAAGTAAGACCAATCCGACTGCCTAACAGACCTTTGAAGACCGAATGATACTTCTGTTTGCAAATGTCTGACAATTTTCTATATGCAAACAACATATTTAAAATTTATTCCTTGTCAAACATAGTATAGATATATTGACTGCTATGAGAAGCATTGCTGCTTCTATAGGCTCAAGGGGACGTTACATCCTGATATGACCCAGAGTTGCCCCATCTGCAATCTCTATGGGACGGAACTATTCGAAGTTTCATAAAAAAACTGATCTATCATGAGCCAATCTCCATTGTGGTCATTCTATGCAAATAGGTAAGCTCTAAAATGTAGGCAAACGTTTTCAATTTTAAATTAGTTTTTGTTTGAAAATTGGATTTAAAGTTCCGTTTGATGTTACATTGGCGTGTGCAAAACAATGGTACTGTGCATCTGATGTTTCTATTAATATTAGCTGCAAAGGGTTACTAGAATGAAACCGCTATAGTGAGTAAATACATGATGAGGATTCGCCACGAAGATGATAAAGGCCTTTAGTCTGCACGGTGGGGTTGTTTTAAGTAAAGTTCAGGGGTTTTACTCCGTCAACAAAGTGAGTAGTACACATAAGCATATGAAGAAAAAGAAAATGATGTGTTCTTATTTTATATTTTTTATTGAAATATATGTATGTATGCATGATATCAGGTTTGACACTACAAAACAAAACAGAAATACGTCTGCCATTCGCATTAATTCCAATATCATAGGATTCCTATAATCTTTTAACCCTAAAAAGGCCGGGCTATTTGAGGTCTTAGTACGGCCGGGGAGGGGGGGGGGGGGGCATTATGCCCCACCCCCATAAGATCTCGGCCGCAAAGCGACTGACCTCCGCGAAAATTTGCACGCATGTCAAGTGAAGTGTATAGAATACTATGATAATTTCAATTTTTTTTGAAAAATTTATTCATTTGCATATTTATGTTAATTTATGCAAATAAGGTCATACAAATAACATGTTTACCCATAAACCATATATAATTCATATTTAAGCATTCTTGTTCACTACATATATTCATTAGACCATTCTGAATAATAATACGCCAAAACAAATCGGAAGTGCCAGCTTATTCTTTATGTTATCTCTTGTTTTTCATAATTTCTTATGTATTTCTTTTTTTGTTAAAACTTATGTTTTTTATTATTTTCGTTGTTTTATTTTATTTCTAGATACAATTCATGTATTTTGACTCCCGAAACAACCACCTAAACTTTAAACAAGACCCAATCACCTATGTTTGATCTTTTTTTTTAGGAAAAATGACTTTTCCATATGTTTTGTACTCAAATTTTCGGGCTGACATGCAAAGAAAAAAGGTCACGTGACCTTGTAACCGTAGGTCCGATTCCCAAAAAATACCAAAATTTCCAAAATCAATATGCGTTCCCGAACAATCAGAAAAATCGTGGAGGGGGGGGGGGGCATGATGGCCCCCCGGCCTTATTAGGGTTAAAGGATAATATATCTATATCATTAGCCGCATTAGGAAAGAGTTCTAATTGTCATTTTAAAATGATGGAATGTCTTACATGCTTTATTGGATGGATGCAAATATATAACAAATCAAATATTTTAGTATTCTGTTGGTATGGATATAAAGTATGTATATACAAAAAGATGTAGTTTCCATATCTACGAACCAAACGTAATCTAATTTTAAAAAGGCAGTAGACCTCATATCCCCGCTACTTTTACTATCATTAAAAACAAATATTTGTAAAATCCATTCATCAATTTGTCGTAAGCATTCGAATAGTGGGATAATAATGGGATCTTGTATAGCGCTCATGTCAGTCAGATTCGACCATCCTGGCGCTCCCGATTATTACCCTGGCTTTAGCACGGCTGCTATACGGCGCTCTAGCATATCAAGGAATACATTCCTACCAGGTACCCATTAACTTCGCCTGGGTGGACTGTGGCAAATGTAGATCAATGTCTTGTCAAAGGCCATTAGTGCGGCGGCGGGACTCGAACCGCGGACCTTGTGACCGACAGTACGGTTTGGCGACGTATCCACTCGACCACAACTCCTCTATATATATTTCGTTGTAGCTGAGGCATTTCTGAATACAAACATAAGTTACAGTGACTTAAAATGAATCATTTTAGTTAATTAAGGGATGTCAGCGCTTTTTCTGTACGAGACTGCAACCTTTCCCGTTGATTTTGCAATATAGGTGTCAATGACGTCTTGTTCGCACGTTTCCTTTAGTTATATCATAGGTCCACATTGTAATCGTCGCAGTCTCACTTTGGTAAGTTTTTAACGTTAATAATTTTGTATAGATTCAATGTCAATTAAAAAGTAGCATGCATAATTAAAGCACTAACAATCCCGATTACACAGTTAGTATCATGCATTGAATAATAAGTATAGGTTATGTGTATTTTGAAATATCACAATCTTGCAACGTGGTTTCAAATTGTATCGCTAGTGACGTTCTATAAAGTCCACGTACTTATGTTACGGGATACAAAACGCTGTATAGAATGAAAGCTTTGAACATTTTTATTTCTTTCCTTTTTCTGGGGGTTTAAATGGCTTTTGGGCCAAGGGGGAATCAAGTTTATTTTGTACAGCGCATGAAAAATTAGATCTGCAATTCATGTTTGGGTGTGTGTGTTTTTTGAATGGTTAATTTACGTGCGTGGAATTTGATATCCTCTTCTGTTAAATGAAGTTGTAAATTACGAAATTACCAAAAAAATCTCCTTAAAGAATTATTGTGAAGAAAGATCGAAGGTCAATTTGAAATCAAGAGCTTATATTGTTATACAATTATTCACACATTTAAGTGGAAATAAAAGAGAACAATATAGATATACGAATACAAGAATAAATAGAGAAAGATGATGGTGATGATGATAATAATGATGAGAGTAAAGACCTTCGGCTCTGACTGCAATACAAATACACCAACACACATACACATGTACAACACGCACTTCCAAATATCTAGAATATATGATAATACAATTATAATTTTAGAAAATCTTATGTGATGATATTGTAAATAAAAGTAATTACAATCCGATGGCTGTATTTCATAGTTCGTTTCTTTTGTTTACATAACGGAAACAATTAAACAACATCATATTTACACTGGGTACATGATCATGTGCCATCAACCACAATCTAACTATCGCCTGCGGCCAGCGAAAATGTAATACCAGTATTTTGTGAGTGATTGGTAGAGAAATAAGGAGGAAGATTTGACAAATAGGTGTAGGACCCGATCCCCCCCCCCCCCATTCAGTGTTATTTAGAGTACGCATTTGCGTGCTTCCAGCATCCCCCTTTTCAGCAAAGGTCCGTTGTGTAAAGTCAATACGGGTAGACCTTTTTATTTTGTTATACGAGCCTTTTCAGATCACACCCCCCCCCCCCCCTTTCAGCATAAGTCCGGTGTGTGTCAAAAGTCAATACGGGTAGACCTTTTTCTGTTGTAACAATCCGGAGATTTTGGGAACACGCATGGAATCCCTCCGTTACCGGAGTGTGGGGGGGGGGGGTGTAGGAGTGAAAAGGAAAGGCACTATAACCGAGGATAGAACTTTTAATGAAGAAGAAGAACAAAAAAGATACGTACAGTAAAAAGGTAATAATATTAAAATTGAAAGTGGTTTGGGTAATAACTGATAAGTAATATATATTCCATCATATCAAAATGTCATCGCATTATGTGCTTTCAATCAGTTATTCCTCAAAACAGTATCATATATGGAGTTCCTAAACTAGAACATTTAAATCATACACTCTTTTTAACAAGCAAACACCTCACATGGTTTGTGGCATCCGTTAAATGCTTGGTATGGGGTTGACCATGAAGAAAACGAACATGTTTTGCGGTTCGAATCCCATATGCGCAACTCTGCACTAATGTCATAATGTGCGAGGTGGTATATATTCAAAAGAGTTTTCACATATCGGTCGCGGCCCAAATTGTATAGTTAATAATACACAAGATTTATTAGGCGCTTAATACGGTTGTTTTAAGCGCATCATTATCTGTCTAAATATTAATAACCAACAATTATATTGAGCACACGAATTATAAATCTATTTTTTTAAAGATAAATCATGCATATATAATAATATAAATGAGATCAGAAATAAGATCAAACATTCAATGAATAAAATGTTCTACACCTCTTTTGAGCGACTCACAACTGAGCCCGAGTAGAATGTCATTTATGAATTTAAAAATGTGTTATTTAGCATGGTTTTAAACTGATCATAGGAATGAGTAATATAATATAAGCTTGTAATTTGTATCAAAGGATAAGGGCAATTATTGAAAAAGCTCGATCGCTATATATTGTATGTTACCAAGTCACTTTAACTGCAAGGTTGATGACGATCGAATAAGTCCTCTATAACTAGAACAACGTTAGGAAATAAAATATGAAAGATATTTAGGGGCTTTGCCATGGAAAATTGTGTATGTCAAAAGAAGAACTTTGAAAGTTATACGATATTGGGTTGATATGCTTTAATTTTCTCGAGAGAGTAACAAGCCTTGCACCAGTTTTCTGAATTTGTTTAAGTGGAATTAGGTTTGAATCAGGAAGGCCAAAATAAATTGAGATTAAAACAAAAAGGTAGGAAAACAAAAGGCATAAATAATTTTGAAATGTAATTGTTCAAGAACTTTGTCCATCTATAATAGAGGATTACTAAAAAAACGCTATTAATATATAAATAAAGAGCACTGATAATTGTCGCAGAGAGCGCGACACAAAACATTTTTGTTAGTGAAATAATGACAAACTGAGTACCACATTTGAAAGAACATATAATTTAAATGGCAAAATCATCTTTGTTTAATCAATATCAGATCAGTGACGGCTGAAATATCCATAAATATAACCTTGTTTTCGTGTTGGTTATAATTCGCACAACCAGCCGGCCCGTCTATCGTTATTATTGATAAATTAATTGAGTAACGGTCACGGTATTTTTAGTAAAGTGGAGCTGTATTGGTATGATCGTATTTAATCTAAATTCACACAATTTGGAGGTCTAAAACTACTTTCAAAGCAATATGTCATAAATAAGAATAATTCTGTATCAATAACCATGCACTTTGGAAGGCGTTTTAAACAAGAATTCTACTATCCCATTCACGTTAACTCATAAACTATTTTTTATTTTGCGATTATTAACTTGTTCAGAGTTCGACATGTTCGACAACCGTTGGTGTCCTTGTAATGCTTTTATCTTTGTTTGTATTCAGGATCCTAATAAATAATAGACATTTCAATGGAGTTCATCAAACAAAAACTATCTAATTCGTTAGAAATTAAGAATGACTGAGCGCTTGTATTCAAACGTTTTTGTGTGGTCAGTACAATATGCCTCTTTAAATGATTAGTACGGTCTGTAATGCATAGCTTCTTCATTTTTTTAAAAATTTGATATAGGTACTTATTCACCAGGAAATTTTAAAAAAAATTCCAACCTTTCCGTTTCACTTATGTTGATTTCCTTCCTACTTAACAAGGGAAAAAGTATTTCATGATATTTGCATTGAACAAGCTATGGTTTTGTAACTGGATATAAAACTTTGCACATTTTCTTTTATAGATTATGATGTGTATTGCTATGAAGCAGGTTCGGATGCTATTATACAAAGACTGATTACAATCACCTGCTACATAATCGATTTTTAATTGATAATAACGCCGAGAAAACATCTTTGTTAGGCATACAGAGGTAAGAATTCGTCATTTTACAGTTTACCATACAATCATTTTACTGACAACAAATAGACTCAGCCTTTAGTTATGTTAGGTTCTCCAGTTGAAAATAGGGACATTTAGATTTGCGTGGACTGATACGTGTGACGTCCATTCAAGGCAGTGCATTAAAAAGGACGTCGACCGTAGTAATCCACACCGTCTTCGTGCATCTAAAAGTCCCTAATAATAATTCAACAACAACTTGTTGTTTGGGGTAATATCCATCCCTAACCACTTTATTTCAGTATAACATTCGCCTCACCTGGTTTGTGGCATCCAATGAATGCATGGTATGTGTTTGACAATGTAGCATACGTGCAAATTTGATGGTTTCATCATCCATTTCAAAAGTGCAGCTGCGCACGTACGTCATACTGATCGCGGTGTTATAGTCTAACATGTACGTTAATACATAAAGGCTTTCAAAACCAAACTTGTTTTTCTTTAATTTATATTACATTTCAGTCAAATTTAGTTCATCGCCCAATGTGTATGCTTCTTATCATTTGACATTTATACATCTAAGTTTTGAACATTATTTTATCATGTATGATTTTACATTTCAATAATGTCAACAGAGCCGTGTCGAAGAACACCTTTCTATGTGTTACATTTTATAATAAGTCATTGTTCATTGATTATATGTCTTATATTTAAATCGTTTGAGTGCAATTCTCTATCAGCTGAACAGGCTACTCTGATTAAATTGATACATGTATTAAACAAATACCCAATCAATTCCTATTTATGGATTTCTAGCTTGTAATTGTTAACAAAATTGTTATTGTCCACTTGCATTTGAACCAATCGTCTACCTATTTAATGTAATTTTCATGATTTCATAGGATTAGGTTTTCCAAGTTCAATAGTTCGTGTCTCTTTATCATTTAAACGCCTCACCTGGTTTGTGGCATCCGATGACTGCTTGGTATGCGCTTGACACTGTAGCATACGAGTAAGTTATTATGTTTTCGTAATTTTTAAAGCGCATCTCGTCACTTTAGTCATAATGATCGTGCCGCTATCATTTAACTTCTTACCAGTCGTTATCATAGTGATGTATAGCACCATTGTATATGAATATTTAACCACCATACACTTCGTACAAGCGATGAATACAGTTCAACCTAACCGCAATGATCTGAAAATAGCTTACATATAATGATTAGGTCGGTGTAAATAACCCCTACTGACGCACTCACTATAATTGTGTATGATTTGTACTCCATAGATACGTCGCACGAAACAAAATATAAATTTGATTAGAAATGCCCTACCCGCAATTTATATAGTAAGATATCGATATACATGTACGATGTCACATAAAAGATCTGTCATTTAAGGGGATTTCAAAGGATTGTCTGGACCTAAATAAATTATTGCTCAAGGAAAGTAGAAGCCGCGTATGTTCAGCTCAATGACCCCATTATGTTCGACAGAAAGTGTTCGTGAGGACTCTTTTACATAAAGGGCTGGCATAACGTCTACACTGATTCCTGGCAACCAATCACAGGCCGTACTTGTTTGGCGCGCCGTGTTCGTTCTTATTTTCTAAATAAGGCTATTTGTCCATTCTAGCGATTTGCTCTGATCAGTGCCGAACGACAGGAAGCTGCAGTATGTATCTATTCGTTGCTAATCTTTGTTGTTCAAACCTAACGTAAACAGTGAACATTTTGATTAAAATTAATATAGTTTTACACAATCGTGAGCTATGTTATTGAATCATAATAAAAAAAAATTATTTCGCCATTTTTCAAATTTGGGAAATTGTGTTTTCGTCCTCAGATTTGTTAGGAGAATCTAATTATCAAACCCAACATGATTTATTTCTTAAATATATTCAAAGTGTCATACTATACACAAAAATACTATAATTATATTGGAAACTCTATGCAGATTTAATTTTCTTAAAAAATAGTTGTTTCTCGTGCCAGGGACACATGACGCACATTTCTCCAGGTTCAATCGTTTGTTCGTATCTAATTCTAAAGCATTCTTGCAACATGAAATGTATATATAAGTTATGGACATGCGATTGCAATGTGAAAGAAACGTTGTGGCCGGAAGCGATCAGGAGAGGTTGATCATCTTGCATATAAGTATTGGTGTGTACTGCAAGGTTCTAGAATCATCAAAATGATAAGAAATTTGGCCAAGTTTTGGTAAAGTTACAAGCACTGTACACATAAAGATGTATATGGGACTACGGGATATATATCCAGTCAGGATAAATATGCTATCCGAGCCATTGACGTATATGCGTTATTATGGACTATGAGTCATAGAGAAGGATAACTGATATATGCTTTAACGTGGCTGAGGCTTCCACATTTTGACGCATCGCAGCCGGGTGGTTGGCATTTGCATTAAATCAGTTTCTCAGAAGGGAACAATCATCTGTTTTTGTGTGTTATAATCTAATAATATAATGAAAACTTCTCACATAGGTTGTGTCACCCGCCTTTATTTTATTTTTAGACAATAGAAGCATTTATGTTTTGTGGTATGAACATCCGTAAGACCAATACACACTTTTGTCACACCAATTGCGATGATGTAAACATAAAGCTCCCATAATTAAATTAAAAGGTGTTTATTTTGTTTAGGTTTTCTCGATTTATCATAATAAAGGGTAAGGAGCTTTCTAGTAACTGAGGAATAATTTGAATTAGCAAAATCAACATCGCTCATTGATTACGACAATATTCTAATTTGTGAAAGGCTCAAAAATACGTCACGCGAGTCAAAATATTCATGTATGACAAACCTGTACAATTCGAGACGTCTGTCAATCAAAATATCAACCTGCAATTTTCAACCAAATATTGTTATGTAGTTTAAACCTAAATATTATTACGCATTAAAGAAGCACGCACACGGTAAAGGTTTTAGTTACTGAATAATAATGTTAAGTTTTAAATAATTTAATAACCACAATAGTGACTGAAAATTAGTCATTTCTCTTGCGCAGGGGGGCGCTGCCCCCTTGTAAACACCCCCTTTAAACATGCTCGTGTTCATATGCAACTCTTGCTAAATAGACATGATGCAAAGGGCAAACCATGTTCTCTCCATGTTATCTTTTCTAGAGATATATCATTTAAATCCAAGGAATTTATATTCAGTATCATTAATATACATACATTTAGTCTTACCCAATCAAAGGTAAATATGTATTTATTAAGCAATACTCGGCCGGTACTTGCATGGTTTACCAATGCATGCAACAGATGCGTAATCTTGAATCATCGACCTTTGAAATTATGAACACAGCCTGGTTAATTAAGTTGCTTCCTCGCTGTTGCATTACCTTATACAATTTGACGATTCCAAAAGATTCCAAAATTTTCCTCGCTCTTTTCGCTTACTCGCCAAAATGAGAAATACAAATATTTATATTCCCAAATTATCTCTCATTACCTCCCTTATACTGGCAAGCCTAACATAATAATATATTACCGCGTTTTTGCTATGCTTTTATTGGTCAGCAATATGTAACCCGGTTACTCCGCTCCTTGACCCTCCAGCTCCTACGTCCGTGACCTTTATCACGATTCCCGTATCTCGGTTTAATGGTAAAAGATTAAGAATAAACATATACTTTAATTTGATATTGGATGGTACATTTTTCTATTCGTATCCCTCTCTATGCAAATATTTTAGAATGGTGTTTACACGCGCCAGGTTTTGAAAGTCATTGTCATGTAGTACACCATGATTTTTTGTTAATTATTTAGTAAATTGATAAAGTTTCATCTTCGGCTAAAGAATGTTTTTGTCAGTGTTTTATTATTCATCGCGAGACGAAAATGTCCATTTAAGCATAAAAAAAACATTCACTATTTTACAAAACTATATTACCTTGAACTAAAGTATAATTTTGAAGCTGTCACTGTTATAGAAGCTGCAATTGTTAATTTACTTTTGTTCATTACTTTTTTGTTGGCAATATAATTTATTCTCAATTATTTCCTTATTCATATTACGGTTTTATTAAAAGAAAAAAAAAGACATTTCAATTGGTAAATAAAGTGTTTATTTTTTGTTTAAGTGGGCGTTGTTGGCTATCTCCGAGTCACTCTATTTTTTTATTATCCTTATCATAGCATTTCCTTATTCATGTTACGAGTTTGTGTTAAATTATACATATGGCTGTATCATTGTCTTTTGAACTTTTTTGTAGTGCAATTATACACAATGTCGCAACTAACAAATGTTTGCTTCGATCCTCATAAGAAAAATGACGAATATTTTTAAATTGTTATATATTCTGTTGTACTTTGTAGAGAGTCTAATTTTAAACAAAAATATATCAATACAATTGACAACCGTGTTATGTACGAATGTGCAACTGAATAAGTTTGTTTGTAATATGACCCAGCTTGTTTTTGTGTTAAAGTATGTTTGTTTTCCTGTATTCATGATAAACAATCACAATATATAAACCCCGTTACTCTCCCACTTGGCATCAAGGCAATGCACTATGGGTTTTATATGGTAACAAAATAAGGCCTGGTCTAACACAAAGTTTTTATAAAAGATTGCAGTCACAATAATGGATTTAGAGTTGAGTCTACGAATTCATTACCTAGTGTTAGCGATTGACTACACAATAACATGAATATGCATAGCTGCGGGCCTAAGGCAAGGCGTATTGTATGTTCTTATAATATCATAACGATACATTATGTGCATTTTGTATTGAATTATCTAGATTTAACTCTCTTTTAAAAAAAATAGTATGATTTGGTTTCCATGCTTTCACCGGCATAGTATGAATTGTCTGTCTTTCTTTTCAAGACATAAGGTATATTGTATTTATGTAACTGTTTCCGTATAATATCAAGATCGGTGTTTACATGCACGATTTCCTGTTTATATGGTATAATCATGAGCTTGCTGTGCTATACTCCTGGACAAATATGTTTCTTATTTAGAAAAAAAGGTGAAACCATGTCTAAGATTACGCTTTAAAGAACATTCAGGCCTCAGACCGTTTGGAGTTTGGATTTTATAAGAAGAATACAGAAACGCCTCGGGATTATTAGGAGAAGGCGGGCCCTAGATCGGACATCTTACTCTGTTTGTGCTAGTCGCCTGTATTTCATTATGTTATGAATATTTAAAGTGTAAACATCATCAAATGTAAACTGATTGAGTTTTCAAAAGCTAGAAGATCTCATGATATAGCATAAAGTTGTTTTCTCATATTGCTATTACCAATTCTAACGTTTGGATTATCAAACAATTTAATGTCTTCCGAGTTGAAACATCTGTCAATGTTCTGTGATTAGAAAGAAACAATTTTAAGCTGGGTAGGTGTATTTGGAAAAGTTTAGGGAAAGTCAAGAAATTAGTTTCATAAATCATAGACCCGTTCCTTCAAACTTCTCATCAGGTTTGTGGCACCTGACCACTACTGAATACTTGCCTATATGAAATGGCAACAGTTGACATCAGTAGCTCGAAATACATGAGCTAAACTGCGTTAGTGACCGCGGGGTGCTAAGTGTATGCTTTTCCACCAGTTGATATCTATGAATACAAGCTAACGACAAATGCTCCACAGCTTCAGGTAAGAGGATCAATCAGACCAATGCAGCTGGTACAGTCTACTCCAAAAAATATTTGCATTGAACTCTAAAATACACGTACCTCTAGAATGACTACGTCCACGGTATATGTTAAACATCGGTTCGTTAAAATATGTCTTAATAATTGATTAAATTAACTTGAAATACTTTTTGTCATATTAAAAGAAAATACTGATAGAAAGATATCACATGTATGTGACGTAAGATGCCTCCCAGCCGCAAAAAAATAAAATAAATGTGTAATACTTCAAGTTACAATGCGTGGTTTTAACTCCCCTGTATTTTGCAAAATTTGCATTTCTCTGTTTTATATAAATATATATTCATTTGATTAAAGACAGTTCGAGACCTATCTTTTCAGGAAACTAAACAAGTCATCAAAATCATAAAATTTAGGATAAAGCTAAAATAACGTCAAATCCTTAGAATGTGCGATCATATCAGAAGTTGACAATTTGTTTAGATTAGATTTGAAACAATATCTATTCGTTATGTTTCCATTTGTCACATTGTAACGTCTCACCTAGTTTGTAGCATCCGACGATTGCTTGATCGATGGATACAAATGTATAACAACGGAAAATGTCGAAGGTCAGTCAACCGTACAGTTCATATTATCAAGTTTGTCATACTGTAAGACCTGTCATGGACATATACATCTCATAAGTCGAGCTTCCCGAATTCTAACTGACGATACATCTCCGAATGTTTCAAACGAATAGACCATACTTAAATACCATTTAACTATAAAAGTTCAGTGCACGCCAACTGCCACCTATACAAGCTTGACGTTCACTAGGTCGTAGTTTTGATTAGGGCCGCCCCAGAGTCGTAAACACTGTACTCTTCTTTCCCCGTGGACAGTAGCAGAAACATAAACATGTCCTTTTTATTTGAGCCTTAGTGAATTGCTTCAGTGATTTTTACCAAAACATATTCAGTTCCCTCAACTATGCAGTACATAGTACTAGATTTGATAAGCCTAACAGCCCAACCGCACAAAGCACTTTTGGGTATCTCTTGAAAGTATTTCGCAAAGTACCTTCGTTTATACTAGTTCAGATAAATCAAAATTGTGTATGTTATACGTATCATATTTTTATTATATTTGCTCTAAGCCGAATTATGATTGATGACTGAAAAGTTGATTCATTTCTGTTTATGTATCGTAAATATAAGGCTTTTGATTTGAGATGACTGCTTTTTTCCTGTATTAATCATTTGGAAATAAAATCATATTTAACTCCCCTAAATAACTAAATACGAGTTTTACAGTTATATGATGAATTTTGATTTGAATCGATTATCAGTCATTTTCTAGATTACATAGTTTCCTAGCATATATATTTTATAGTTTGTTGATGAATTGATTTCGTGATTCTAACCACATGTTTTCTAGGCAAAGGGCGTCTTATTTTTTTTTCAATGCATCGTTAAGTTAGCATTTGAACTTTTTCAACAGGCTTAAAAGTGTGTGTTTAATTTTGTTGGCTGTATTTGTTGTTTTTCTTTCTTATTTAATTTATCTATTTATCATATGTTTTCATTATGAAGCACTTCATCTTCAGAGTTGCCTTCATAACTTCCTTAAAGGATCTTATACCTTAGTACGTTTAATTCTGTATTATCGTATTCGTTTGTACTTTGTCTTTGTTCATGGGCGCATGGGTCTTGTATTTATTCATAGTTACATTGAAGTTGGCAGATGTAACTTTACACAAAAGGTTTTAACGGAACAAAGCTTGAATTACCAATGTTAAAGTTGTCAATACCCCCACAAAGCAAGTGAAACACTTGCATCATAGATCTCAATATTTATAGAATTTTCATTATCAGTAATTAAGTTTCTCGAATCCTTGCTGACAAAAGATGATCGACATTTTCAATAGTTTAGCCAATAACCAGGAATGGTAAAAGTACAATGAACTTCAACCATAAAGTAGATTGACGTCACCTTAAATCTTGAATAGGGCTGCCCCCCCCCCCGAGTCGTTAAACTCTTTATTTTATCTACAGCACCTAATTTCTGTTTAAATTGAAGTAAATCATATTTGATTAGCGAAAGCATTTTGCGATTAACAAGCAGTTCTCAACTTGACTGCCCTTCAACCCTCCATACCTTGGCTTCCTCCTCCTCCAACCGTATATTGGCAAGAAGACTACACACGTCTCAAGAGGTTGATTGCGCCAAAGGCTAGGCATAGTACACATGGTCCGATCAAAATCCGATCTCTTGTTACCGCTAACCACTATTTTCAACGACTTTCTTCGCAGTGGCCACTTCTCAAGCTGTTGAAAAACTGCATCAGTTTGCCTTGTACCAAAAAATGATCAGCAATCCTCGAGTACAGTCAGCTTTGACCTAAGTATTTCGATCACATCGATGTATTCTTACGCTTTCTGACAAAATTGGTGATGCCTGATGACAAACATGAACATGATCAAATTGATCAAAAGCAATTTCGTAACATTAAATAAACCTCTGTTTCACGTTATAAATTATTCTCCTGGGTGATTTTCAACGGGCCTTAATTAACTAAGCCATCATGCCACTCTTTGTATAAACGATACATTTCGTTTAAACATTGAATTATTTCTCTGGTGTAAATTGTACAATCCGAAAGTTTTAATATAACCAAATTTAAACAGCTATTTATACAATACATTACATTGCATTGACTTACATTTTCTTATTTTTCTACTTTTCTGAGCTTTTGTAGTTGCAGCGGATTTCCCTTCATCAAAGTACTTTAAATCGGTTATTAAATCTCAAGCACTCACAGTTTTCTGAAAAGATTGCATGATTGACAAAAATGCAGTTATGTCTTATGTAACATCTTTGCAATCCATTCAGATGACATTTATAGGGTTTTAATGTAGGCAATCCAATTAGTTAAACGACATCACGTAACATTATTCTTCCCAACCACGCCTTGACGCTTGATAACCCACGTCTAAAAACAAAACTGCAAGGTTTAGATGTACGTCAAATAAAAACGTGATTAAATGCACGTATTTGCAAAAGGCAATGACAGTGGTGATGCACACATTGAGACGCCCATTAATTTGTTTGGCATTTGATCGCATTTCGTTCTTGCTTTTGGTTCTCTATTGCACAAAATGACGATGTAATAATGACGATGTCATTCATCCCTATTATTTGGGCATAATGCATTTCTTGATATAATGACATAGACACAGAGAGAGGATGGAGGTGCTCGTATCAAAACGTCTCACCTGATTTGTTGTATTTGACTAATTCCTTATAATTATGTGACAGTGAATAAAACGTGTTCATTTTATGGTTCTCTATACCGTAAGCGCAGCTGTGCACGATCGTCATACTGACATAACTGCTTTACACAAATATATTTCGTCAACTTGCATAGCTCCATGAATCCAATAAATGACCATATCAATGCTCGACGGCTTCAGAGCAAAAGCCCAGTCAGACGGGGACCACCAATTATAATATAGTTGACTCTAACTAACATTTGTAAGCTTAAACGGAATACAGCCTTTATAATTACCTCTTAATAATGGAATGCCATGGTTAATCAAATCATATTCCTATGTGTTCATTAGAATTGTATGCGACAATGATTTTTATGGCATTCCTATGATGTAGCACTTATCAAGTTACAGGTTTTTTTAATATTAATCCACATGTAATATATGTTGTCATGCGAAGTATTCATATCCGTGAAGTAGAAATGTTATATATATATATATATATATATATATATATATATATATACATATATATAAATATATTATCTCTATATACAAAACAATATATATATATATATATATATATATATATATATATATATATATATTTATACAAATGAATAAATAAATATTTCTTTAATATACACTCAACAACAACAAATTAATGGACATCATCTTTGACTTAAGAAGAAACAGTTGGAAAGAAGTAAACCATCAAAGTCTCCGCTATCTCAAATTTGTAATCTTCATTAATGTGTATTTGTTTTGGTTCCTGACCCATCTATGCCATACTATATTATGAACGTGGTACCATGGAGAGAGCAACGTCTTGTCTTACAGACATTTTATTTTGTAGTAAAAGTAGCACTGAAACGCAAAAAAATGAACCTTTAGTGATCAGACAACGTCCAAAACTAAATATCCATGGAAATACCTTTCATGCATAGGCAAATACAGTTCAAATATTATCTTTAAAAATACCAACATAATGCCAAAAGGGCAATTGTAATGAAGAAAATCAAAGACCTGAACGACCCCAATTATTGCTTATTACGTATGCACGAATCACAGTGTTCATGAATACAAAAGTAATTGATTTTAAGATCTAAGAAATACATATTAAGATTGTGTGTGTTACTCGGTATTCTGTGGCTTTCTGTTTGTCACTTAAGAAGAAACAGTTGGAAAGAAGTAAACCATCAAAGTCTCCGCTATCTCAAATTTGTAATCTTCATTAATGTGTATTTGTTTTGGTTCCTGACCCATCTATGCCATACTATATTATGAACGTGGTACCATGGAGAGAGCAACGTCTTGTCTTACAGACATTTTATTTTGTAGTAAAAGTAGCACTGAAACGCAAAAAAATGAACCTTTAGTGATCAGACAACGTCCAAAACTAAATATCCATGGAAATACCTTTCATGCATAGGCAAATACAGTTCAAATATTATCTTTAAAAATACCAACATAATGCCAAAAGGGCAATTGTAATGAAGAAAATCAAAGACCTGAACGACCCCAATTATTGCTTATTACGTATGCACGAATCACAGTGTTCATGAATACAAAAGTAATTGATTTTAAGATCTAAGAAATACATATTAAGATTGTGTGTGTTACTCGGTATTCTGTGGCTTTCTGTTTGTCACTTCATTTTGTTTTGCGTCATTGTCTGTCATTTGAGGGTTGTATTAAATCCTAGGTCGTTTCATCCTATGCTGTCACTAATACATATAGTCGAACATACGGACACGTTTGTAAAACGATGATACCATATTCCTGCTATTAAGATCAACGGAAACCTATAGTAATACAACCTTTTAAATTCGTTTACGAAACCATTGTTTTTTGTTTAAATCATTTTTAAAGGCAGCTTATTTAGTGTCGTAGACAAACGTCTCACCTGGATTGTGGCATCCGACAAATGCTAAGTATTTGTTTGACGTTGAAGAATACGTGCAAATTGTGTAGTTTTGCAATACCGTAAAAGCAACTGTACACTCTTGTCATAGCGGTAGAACTGCTATATACATAGAGTTCCCACTATTTGAGCTCCCTGAATCCCAACTGATGACAGATATTTGACGGCTTCAAATACCTATTCGTGGCCCATTTCGACGCAGTCCAGAAATTATAGTACAGATATATCACTTTAAATACCATCAGAGAACTTAATATCTTCATTGTTTAGGTTCGTTTAGCGCAATACTAATCTGAATCTCATAAATATAAAAAAATATTGCTAATAGTTGTCTCTCTAACTTGGAAAATATAGAGCAATATACATCTGCCTCGCTACAAGAAATTCATCTCGTCTTGTTATCCGTATAATTTATTGGGGAAAAAGGGATTAACATAAAGATTTCTTTATCAATCATTTCTTATTTCCTTGTTTTTGTTATGTCTTTCAGAAGAAAAAATACCGAGGAAATTGCCCTATATAAACAGATTTAAGGACATATTCAGCTTTCGACATCTGAACAAGGGTGTAAATAACAATGTTCACTGAATGACAGCTGATTTATTAGGTATGATGAACAAAAAGAAGAAGCTTAAAGCATAAATTATTGCTTGCGCACATCTTTTAATGTAGGTGATACTAAGATATGTATTAATGACTATGTCGTAAATCATCTGCTCGTTTGTAAAAGCTTGGTCAGAATCCGACATGCAATCGTAAACCGCCGCTTTATAGCTTTTCAAAAAAAAGTTCTTGTTTTTGATATTTTACGTCAGTAGGCCCTTTATACGTTTTTATCCATACAATTATAGAGTTTATGCAATAAACGGCCGTCCCAATATACTCGTTGGAAGTCTCCTCCGTCTATCAAGTTTCCTTGTTGCTTTCATTTTTTCTTTAACAGAAATGTCGTGACAATTAAGCACTCTAATAATTGACATATTGTGACGTTAATAAAGGAGGCTGTAAGTAACAACTTAGTTTCCTTCAAACGTCTCACCTGGTTTAGTGAATCCTATGAATGCTTGGTACGGATGTGACAGTGAAGAATACGTGCAGATTTAATCGTTCGTAATACCGTAAGCGCAGCTGTACACATGAATCCCAATAAATGACAATATCGATGCTCGACGGCTTCAGCGCAATAGCCCCACCAGACTTTGACCATCAATTATAATAGTGCAGTGGACTCTAACTACCATACATAAGCTAGAAAAGAAAACACCCTTTATAATGACCTCTTAATTAAATGCCCTGATTAATTTAATTATATTCATTTTTGTCATTATACTTGTATGTGACAATCATTTCTGTGGCATTCCTATCCTGTACCACTTATCAAGTTACACTGTTTCAATATTAATCCACATCTAATAAATATTTTCTCATGCGAAGTATTCAAATCTGTGATGTAAAAAGTTGATATATATATATATATATATTTAACTCTACATATACAACAAATAAAATCTGTATACAAATTGATAAAAAAATGTTTTTTTAAATATTCACTAAACAACAACAAACGAATACAGATCATCTTTGTTGTTTACGAAGTGTTATTTGATAGTGAAAGTAGCACTGAAATGCAAAGAAAATGAACCTTTACTGATACGCCATACGGGATACAACTTGTTGTTTACAAAACGTTATTTAATAGTGAAAGCAGCACTGAAATCCAAAGAAAATTAACATTTATTGATCCGCCAACGTCCAAACCTAAATATTTATGGAAATAACGTTCATGCATTGGCAAATAAAGTTAAAATATTATCTTTGAAAAGGACCAACATAATGCAAAATGGGTGGTGCAATGCTGAAAATCAAAAAATGGAACAACCCCAATCATCGCTTATTACGTATGCACGCATCACATTAATTTTAAGATTTAAGGAATACATATTTAGTTTGTGTGTGTGACCGGTATTCCGTGGCTTTCTTTTCGTCACTTCATTTTGTTTTGCGTCATTGTCTGTCCTTTGAGTTTGTGGTATTGTATCCTAGTTCGTTTCATCTCATGCTGTCATAATACATGTTGTCGAACAAAACCATTAAACAAAATGAAGACATTTAGTATCGTAGACAAACGTCTCACCTGGTTTGTGGCATCCGACAAATGCTACGTATTTGTTTGACAATGGAGAATACGTGCAGATTATGTAGTTTTGCAATACGGCCATAAGAGCAACTGTACACTCTTGTCATACCGATATTGCTGCTATATTCATAGAGGTCCCAATATTTGAGCTCCCTGAATCTCAGCTGATGACAGATTTTTGACGGCTTCAAGTACCTATACGAAGCCCATTGCGACGCAGTCCATAAATTATAGTACATATTTATCATTCTTAATAACATCAGAGAGCTTAATATTGTTCAGGTTGTTTAATTGTTTAGGTCTGTTTCGCGCAATAATAATGATGAACTTTATAAGTATTTATAAATTATCGCTAATAGTTGTCTCTCTTATTTGCAAAATATAGAGCAATATACATCTGCCTCGCCACACGAAACTCGTCTCGTCTTGCTTTCAGTATAATGTACGGGAAAAGAAGGGATTAAAAAAAAGATTTCTTCATTTATCATTCCTTATTTGTTTGTTCTTTATTTGATTTTCAAACGAAAAAAAGCAGAGAAAATTGCCCTATATAGACAGATTTAAGGACGTATTCAGCTAACAACATCTGAAAAAGGGGTAAATAATAATATTCACTGAATGATAGCTAATTTAGAAGTTATGACTAAAACAAAAAAAATGGAAGTTATAAATTATTGCATGCGCACATCTCTTAGTGTAGGTGATACTAAAATATATGTCGTATATCATTTGCACGTTTGTAAAAGCTTGTTCAGGATCCGACAAGTAATCGTAAACCGCCACTAAATAGCTATACAAATCGTTTTCGCCATGCAGTGTAAATAAATGGCGACTCGGCGCAAACAGGATCTTATTTTTGTTTAAACTTTTATGGCCTTATAAGTATTATCAATTTCATTAAAAATAAACAATGAAGGCACATTTTGTATTGATTTTTTTTTTATCTAGGCCTACAAGTAAAACGATTTTGGCCTATTGTCCATAACTCATACATAAAGTGAATTGTTTTGTGAGATGGCTGGCTTTAGCCCAGGAGAACTATGCCCTTTGATCAAACTAAGGAAGGACTATTGAATCATTCAGGGAGTAACCTAATTTATCAAAATATGGACGTCTGCCAAGGCACCTCTGCTGTATATTGCCCATGGGGTATGTTAAAAAAACGAGGTACAGCTTTTTAACTAAATGCATGAATGCCATGACGCACGTAATGGTCCATGCCATACAAATGTTCTGCTTCGTTAATAGCCTTTAAACAAGGCCACATGTCTGATAGACGCCGAGCGACTAAAAAGAGACTAATCGCGAAAACCCGAGTGAACGACAGATCGAGTAGCGCATCATGGCTACCGCCATTCGATCGCGCGTTCACCACGGGTCTCTAGATTAATCTCAGCTGCTGATTGGGGTGAAAAATAACCAGAATTACTAGGCCTTGTCAAAAGGCTACTTCATTAGTGACTTTCAGACGCCAACACATATGTAACCCAAATGCCCTTTTTTTATAGGATTAACCTAAGGTAAATATTCAAAGTACCATCAAACTCATTGGAGAATTTCCATAACAGCAAAGAAATATAAACAACATAGATCTCTTTGTGCGTATTTATTGTCTTGAATATTTCCTTCGTCATGCTTACTTATAACATTTGATGCTCAATGTATCCAACCGAATGTCTTTAAATGTTGTATTAATATTCAGGCATGATATAATGCCCTGCTTTTCCTTAAGTATTATATTGTTTATATAAGTATTCAAATCCGTGAAGTAAAAAGTATATATATATATTTATATACGTCTCTGTATATATACAAACAAATATATTTGTGAATACACATCATCTTTGACTTAAGAAGAAAAAAATGAAGCAAAATAACCGGCAAAAATCTCCGATATCTCATATACTGTAATCTTTAATCATTTTTGTTTGTTTGGTTCCTGACCCATCTATGTCATACCATATCATGAAAGTGATACCATGGAGAGAGCAACATCTTGTCTTACAGAGTACAATATTAATTTGTTGATGCCTTATAATCCTCCCAGACGCTTAAGATCATCCGATTCTCAATTGCTTGTTGTTCCTAAGAAATCATGGGGGGGGGGGGGTCGGTCATTTGCACACGCTGGACTTCACCTATGGAATCAATTGCCACAAAATATTCATTATATTTCAAGTGTAGATTGCTTTAAACATGCCCTCAAAACTCATTTGTTCAAAGCAGCTTCCCAGTAGCTTTAGATTTACTTTCACGTTGTTGTTCATTTGTGCGTGTATTGTGTGTACTTATAGTTGTTTTCTCCATGCGCCTCGAACACATTAGTCATGTGGATTTAGCGCATTGCAAATACTCTACATTGCTATTTATTATATTTTGTTGTGTACAAAACGTTATTTAATATTGAAAGCAGCACTGAAATTCAAAGAAAATCACAAATATGTCAACCAATGTATCACTAGAAACTGGTATTTTAAAAGCTAACCGATGGCCATCGTACAAGTTTTAGGTCAACTACATATCGGGTGATTTATAAAAATACAAAAACAACCACCTCCATAGCAGCTGGGATATACGAGAGTTTCGCCGGAAAAATAACGATGTTTTAATGACGTCACTATATGGACCAATACTGCCCAAGCAGACGACATCCCATAAAGAATGAACATAATTGAAAGCTATTATTTGACAAATTATAATGACTTTAGTGTATATAAATGTAATGGCATGTCAAACCATTCAAAAGGGGATATGACCCGATTCTGATAACTAAAATCTTTAACTTGCAAATACACAGGATAGGGGTTAATTAACAATCAAAGAAACAAGACTTTCAAATTGAAAAAACCCGGGAATTATATTAAGGACGGCATTTGTTCCCTCTTGAAACGCCGAACATACCGCGGTGTGAGCAGCTGAATAACCAGTGCGTCTTATTTTGTTTACACGCGACAGATTCCTTTTATTTTTGTATCGCTGCATTTGTCATCAAAATAAAAACATGTGAGGGGTTTAGAGTAAGGCAATAGATTATACATTTAGCCTGACGGTAGTCAATTAAGAGAAAGAACTCAAGAGAAGATGAAACACAGGCACTGAAAATGTGTGAGATGTCATGGGACATCGTCTGTTTATGCAAATCATGTCCATACTGTGATCTCACACATCTCAGCAGCGTTCGGAGAGCTCTTCAGGTGCTATGCCGGGGCTGTATGTAAGCATTTTGTAAATTATAATAATCATTACCTTGGAATGTTTCCAAGCATTAAATTTTGATAACCTTGGCGAATCAAAGTTTCAACATTGCAATAATGCAAATAAAGTTAGTTTTTAAAATCAATGAATATCTACTTTAATGATCCGCCAACGTCCAAACATTAAATATCCATGGAAATAACATCCATGTGTTGGCAAATACAGTTCAAAATGTTATCTTTAAAAAAGGCCAACATATTGCCAAATGGGCGATTGCAATGATGAGAATCATTGGATATAACATATGCACGCACCACAATGTTTATGAATAACAATGTAATACAAAGATTTAAGAAAAACATATTAAGGTTGTGTGTGTGACTGGTATTCCGTGGTTTTCTTTTCGTCATTTCTTTTTACTTTGCGTCATTGTTAGTCCTTTGAGTGTGTGGTATTATATCTCAGGTCGTTTCATCTCATGCTGTCGATAATACATGTAATCGAACATGCGAACAAAATTTGTAAAGTGATGGTACCATATTACTGCTATTAAGATCAATGGAAACATAAGAGTAATACAACCCTTTGAATTCGTTTGCAAAACCATTCCTTTTGTTTAAATCAATTTTGAACGCAGCTTATTTAGTGTTGTAGACAAACGTCTCACCTGGTTTGTGGCATTCGATAAATGCTTGGTATCTGTTTGTCGTTGAATAATACGTGCAGATTGTGTAGTTTTGCAATACTAAAGAGCAAATGTACACTCTTGTCATACCGGTATTGCTGCTATATACATGGACTTTCCACTATATAAGCTCCCTGAATCCCAACTGATGACAGATAACTGACGGCATGGGTGTCGATCCTTACGTAATACCTATTCATCAGGGGGGGGGGGGGATGAATGAATAGATCATTCCCCCCCCCCCCCGATGAATAGGTATCAGTTACGGATCGACACCCATGACTGACGGCTTCAAATACCCATTCGCGGCCCATAGCGACGCATACCAGAAATAATGGTACAGATAAATCCCTTTAAATACCATCAGAGAGCTTAATATCTTCATTGTTTAGGTTCGTTTAGCGCAATACTAATCTAAATCTCATATTATTGCCAATAGTTGTCTCTTTAAAGGTCCCTTCTGCAGCCAACATCAAATTATGTAGAACTTTGCAGGAATTATGAATATGTCATGTACGTCCTATCTGTGAAATTTAAACGTTATCAGTGTCCTAAAATTCAAATTATGCAAGGAAACCCGTTTACTAATACTAGACTTCCCTGTCAGACACTTTTGTCAGTATTGAGTGACTGACTGGCTTTTTCTTCTTCTTTGGTAATAGCATACATAAAATGAGCTGTAAAGGATTTGTCTACATCATTAATCCACTTCTTGTAATGGCCAAAATTAAACAGATTGAATCTTTGCGCAGCATAAAACGTACGACCAAGACTATTACTTACTTATTGGCTCTATAGCTCCTAAGTCGATTTGACAACTAATAGTCGTTATTTTCCCACTTAAAGATATTTTCAAGCCCCATATTTTTAAGGGGAGTTCTAAATTAGTATTATCTTTCAAATGCCATTGGAATTTAACCTTTTAATATTTTTGGCCTGCAAAGGGGACATAGTACCTTTAACTTGCAAAATATAGAGCAATATACATCTGCCTCGTCACAAGAAACTCGTCACGTCTTGCTACCCGTATAACTTATGGGGAAAATAAGGGATTAACACAACGATTTTTGTATATATCATTCCTTTTTTTCTTGTTCTTTTTATGATTTTCAGAAAAAGAAAAAAACGAGGAACTTGCCCTTTTTAAACAGATTTAAGGACGTATTCAGCTTTCAACATCCGACCAAGGGGTAAATAACATTGTTCACTGAATGATAGATAATTTAGTAGGTATGATAAGTAAAATCAAAAACAAGCTTAAAGCATAAATTATTGTTTGCGCAAGTTTAATAGTGTAGGTGATACTAAAACATATTAATGAATATGTCGTAAACCATTTACACGTTTGTAAAATCTTGATCAGAATCCGACATGCAATCGTAAACCGCTGCTAAGTAGCTATGCAGAATAAAACCGTTCTTGTGTTTGATCTTTGTCATCAGTGTAAACAAATGGCGACTTGAAGGGAAAAGGGTCTTATTATTGTTTAAACTCGTATGGCCCTGTAAGCATTATTGATTTCATTGAAAATAAATAGTGAAGGCACATTTTGTATTGATTTGTTTATGTAGGCCTACCTGTCAAAAGACTTTGCATATTGTTCATAACTCATACGTAGTGAATTGTTGTGTGAGAGGACTGGCTTTAGCCCGGCAGAACTGTGCATTTTGATCAGACTAAGGAGGGACCAATATATGAGTATTATAACATTCAAATAGGAACCTAGAATATCCATATATGGACGTTTGCCAAGGCCCCCTTGTGCTGCCTATCACCTCTGTGGTAGGTTAAAAAGGGCCAACAAATGCATGTGCTAAAACAAACGAGGTACCACTTGAAACACATCTAACCAAATAATGCCTGAATGCCACAACCCACGGAATGGCTTACGCAAAACAAATCTGGCCCAATGGCCTTGTTTGTAGTATTGACCCAAATTAAATATTCAAAGTATCACCGAAACTGATTTAGAATTTTCCATAAAACAGCAACGAAATATAAACGTGGATCTTTATGTCCGTATTAAGTGTCTTGAAATAACTCATTCGTCCTGCTGACTTGCTCAAATGTAAGACTTACTGTATCCAACCAAAGGTCATTAAATTGTATATTAATATTCATATTCAGGCATGATAATGCCCTGCGTTACATCAGTGTAATATTGCTTGAGTATATTAATTATTTTTTAATTTTCTAAAATCCTTATAAAAATGTATGAAGTAAAGATTAACGAAGAGTAAGAAATCAAGTGATGACCACCACAAAAAAGTATTTTAATCTTGTGATTGAGTTATTTCTTAGTCAGAATACACATGCATTTTCGTTAAGCTTGCATTCATATCCTTTTTTACCTATTACCGAACTACACGGTGTAAAATTAGACAGCACTTGGTCCCGTCTTAAAAATACATACGAGTGATCCCAATCAATCGTAAGTCCTCAATTAATGTAGTTTGCAGTCTCGTATCTTGTATGTACATAGTTGCGATCGATATTAACTCTTTATAAGATAGGGCCTTGGTTATACATATCTATATTGGTTAATAACTTCAGTTCTCGGTACATCGCCATGAATGTATATCGCACTCTAACCGATGTAATAAGTATTTTGTATGTTCTACTAATGCTGTACCATAACGCGTATCATCAGGTTGGAGTAATTTACGTGGGATCTCACGCTTAGACGAACGTCAGTAGGCCCTTTATACGTTTTTTTTTTATTCATACGTATATCCTAGTTTATGCAATAAACGCTAGTCTCAATATACACGTTGAAAGTTTCTTCCGTCTATCAAGTTTCCTTGTTGCTTTCATTATTTCTTTAACAGAAAATATCGTGTTAATTAATACACTCTAATAAGTGACATATTCTGACGTTAAAAAGGAGGCTGTAAGTTAAACAACTTAGTTTCTTTCAAACGTCTCACCTGGTTTGTTGCATCCAACGAATGCTTGGTACGGATATGACTGTGAAGAATACGTGCAGATTTAATCGTTCCTAATACCTTTAGCGCAGCTGTACACGTTTGTCATACTGACATAACTGCTATACACAAATACATTTCGTCAACTTAAGTAGCTCCATAAATCCCAACAAATAACAAAATCAATGTTCGACGGCTTTAGCGCAATAGCCCACCCAGACGGTGACCACCAATTATAGTACAGTGGACTCTAACTACCATGTGTATGCTGGAACAAAATACAGCCTTTATAATGACCTATTTAAACCATATTCATGTTTATTCATTATACTTGTACGCGACAATGATTTTGATGATATTTATATCATGTAGCACTTATCAAGTTACACGTTTTTAATATTAGTCCACATCTAGTATATATTTTGTCATGAGAAGTATTCAAATCAGTAAATTAAAATATATATATATATATGTCTCTGTATATATATACAAACAAATAATATACGTGAATACACATCATCTTTGAATTAAATTGCGGGTTCATAGAAAATCATAAATATGGCAAATAGCGTATTACTAGAAACTGGTAAGCTAACAGATGGCAATCATGCAAGTTTTAGATCAACTACATATCGGGTGATTTATACAAATACAAATAAAACAACCTCCATAGCATCTGGGATATGCGAGAGATTCGCCGGAAAAATAACGACATTTTAATGCCGTCACAGTATGAACCAACCCTGCCCAGACAGACGGCATCTCATAAAGAATGAACATAATTGTAATGCTTTTAATTCTCAATATATTATGAGATTACTGTATATAAATGTGATGGAATTTTTAACCATTCAAAAAGGGATATGAGCCCCATTCTGATAACTAACTTCTTTTGTTTGTAAATACACATGATAGGAGTTAATGACCAATCAAAGAAACCACACTTTCAAATAAAAAAAAAAACCTCCAGAATGATAGCATGGACGTCATTTGTTCCCTCTTGAAACGCCGAACATGCGGCGGTGTATGCAGCTGAAAATACATGCGTCTTATTTTACAAGCGACGGATTCCTTTTTATTTTATACTTGCATTTTTCATCACAATGATATCATGCACGGGGTTTAGAATGAGGCAATAGATTAAACATTTCGCCTCAGGGTATTGAAGTAAGAGAAATAACTGAAGAAAAGATGACAAAACAGGCAATAAAATTGTGTAAGATGTCATGGTATATCGTCTGCTTGCACACATCATGTTCAACATGTGACGTCATATCTCAGCAGCGACCGGGAAGCTTTTTCAGGTGCTATGTCGGGGTTGTTTTTAAGCGTTTTGTGAATGTTAAAGTGACTTGGTAACATTGTTGAAGGTTGATAAAAAAACTGCTTAATTTTTGTATAAAATGTTACTTACTATATTCCTTCTACTGTACTAACCCTCTGACATGCAAAAAATCCAAGACAAATTATCGAACCACGAATATATCTATGGTTTTCTTTGAAGAAGCCGATGTTTATATGACACCCTCTAACAGTGATTAATAGTAAATTCTCCCAACCTTTTTGTATTTTCCCAACTGTTTTTCCATGAAAAAAAGACATATAACAGGCTATACAAAAATCTGTCAACACTTAATTGTCTGGAATGGAATATAAAGCCATTGTATTGTTTATTGACGATTTTCATTCACCTAAAATTTAATTGAATTGTAATAATATAGTTGGGAAAATTAAGGAATCGATCAGATCAGTTTTTCCCAATGTGTACCATGAATAATGGTCCGTTTTCACTCAAATTTTCAGATTATCTTTAATTGTACATCTAGCATTAAAGTCACTACCTTAACACCCCTATCTCTCATCTAAACAATTACCAGTTACCAAGTCCCTTTAATAATCATTACTTCGTATGTTTCCAAGCATTGGCTTTTAAAAACCTTGGTCAATCAAAGTGTCATTTTTGCAATAATGACATTAAACTTAGTTTTTGTTTAAATCAATGAACATTCTCTTTAAGAAGAAACAATTGAAAAGAATAAAACCAGCAAAGTCTCCGCTATCTTAAATATTGTAATCTTTATTCATCTTTGTTCGGTTCCTGACCCATCTATGCTATACTATATTATGATTGTGATACCATGGAGAGAGCAACATCTTGTCTTACATAGTACAATATTAATTTGTTGATGCCTTATAATCCTCACAGACGCTTAAGATCATCCGATTCTCAATTGCTTGTTGTTCCTAAGAAATCATGGGAGAGGGGGGGGGGGGGTCAGTAATTTACACACGCTGGACCTCACCTATGGAATCAATTGCCACAACATATTCATTATATTTCAAGTGTAGATTGCTTTAAACATGCCCTCAAAACTCATTTGTTCAAAGTAGCTTTCCAGTAGCTTTAGATTTACTTTCACGTTGATGTTGTTCATTTTTGCGTGTATTGTGTGTACTTATAGTTTTTCTTCTCCATGCGCCTCGAACACATTAGTCATGTGGAGTTGGCGCATTGCAAATACCCTATGTTGCTATTTATTATATTTTGTTTTGTACAAAACGTTATTTAATAGTAAAAGCAGCACTGGAATGCAAAGAAAATTAACTCTTACTGATCCGCCAACGTCCAAACATTAAATATCCATGGAAACAACTGTCATGCATTGGTAAACAAAGTTCAAAATATTATCTTTAAAAAAGGCCTACATAATGCCAAATGAGCGATTGCAATGATGATAATCATTGGATATAACGTATGCACGCACCACAATGTTTATGAATAACAAAGTAATACAAAGACGCAAATTGATTTTAGTTTTAAGAAAAAATATTAAGGTTGTGTGTGTGACTGGTATTCCGTAGTTTTCTTTTCGTCATTTCATTTTACCCTGCGTCATTGTTGGTCCTTTGAGTGTGTGTTATTATATCCTAGGTCGTTTCATCCCATGCTGTCGATAATACATGTAATCGAACATGCGAACAAAATTTGTCAAGTGATGATACCATATTCCTGCTATTAAGATCAACGGAAACATACGAGTAATACAACCTTTTGAATTCGTTTGCAAAACCATTGCTTTTGTTTAAATCATTTTTGAAGGCAGCTTATTTAGTGTCGTAGACAAACGTCTCACCTAGATTGTGGCATCCGACAAATGCTAGGTATTTGTTTGACGTTGAAGAATACGTGCAAATTGTGTAGTTTTGCAATACCATCAGAGCAGCTGTACACTCTTGTCATACCGGTATAGCTGCTATATACATACACTTCCCACTAGTTAAGCTCCCTGAATCCAAACTAATGACAGATATTTGACGGCTTCAAAAACCTATTCACGGCCCATTGCGACGCAGACCAGAAATAATGGTACAGATATATCACTTTAAATACCATCAGGGAGCTTAATATCTTCATTGTTTAGGTTCGTTTAGCGCAATACTAATCTGAACCCCATAAATATAACAACTATTGCTAATTGTTGTCTCTCCAACTTGCAAAATATTGAGCAATTTACATGTATAATTAATGGGGGAAAAGAAGGGATTAACATAGAAATTTCTTTATCTATCATTCCTTATTTTCTTGTTCTGTTTATGGTTTTTATGAAACCGTGGAACTTGCCCTACATAGATCTGTATGTGCGTGTCTAGTGTCTTGAAATATTTCGTTCGCTCTGCTGACTTGCTAAAATTTGATGCTCATTGCATCAAACCGAAGGTCATTGAAAGTTGTATAGATATTCGGGCATGATAATTAATGCCCAGCTTTGCCTTAGTACTATATTGTTCGATTATGTTATTTATTTTATAAAATCCATTCACATAGGCCTTTACAATCAGGGGCCATACGGCGAGTAAAACCAGACATCTTGACAAAATGTATAGAATAACAATTAATGAAAAGTAAGAAATAATGTGATAAGCATCACAAACAGAGTATTTCTTAGTCAAACTGCACATGCAGTATTTAAAGCTTACATTCATATCATGTTTACCTACTACCGAACTACACAATGTAAAATTAGCCAGCCAGGGGCCAGGGGCGTCTCCGAAGGGGGGGGGGGTGCGACACCCCCACCTGTCAGGATATTGTCGGTAAAATTGCGCTGCCGTCGGAAAAAAAGGAGAAAAGGGAGAGGGAAAAAAGAGAAGGAAGGGAAAGAAAAGAAAAGGAAAAGAAAGGAAAAGAAAGGAAAGAAAGGAAAAAAGGAAAAAGAGGAAAGAAAGGAAAGAAAAGAGAAAAAAAGAAAGAGACAAATAATAAAAAGGGGGAGGAGAAGAAAGAAAGGAAAAAAAAGAAAAGAAAAAAAAGGAAACAAAAGGGGAAAAAAAGGAACGAAAGATACGGGGAATGACAGAAAGGGGAGGTAAAAGCATGAGAGAGGATGAGTGGGAGAAAAAGAGAGATGGGGGTTGTTGGATGGATTCGTCTCGTGGAGGGAGCAAGTAAAACACGCATACACGTAAATGTGTTGCTGTGTCGGGTCAGCTGTGTCGGTATTCTTGCTCGATCCTCGTGTACTATATCAATGCATAAGTTTGAAGTCGGTAAGATGGGTAATGTCGGTCGGCCGAGAAGTCTTTTTTCCCCTACGAACTGTGACTTTTTCTCCGCTGTGACGACTTCGAGAGTGACTACAACTACAATACTTGTATTTTCTCGAAGTTTCACTTTCCTATAATATCAGCTAAAGAAATCAGAGGTTCAAACAATTTAAACAAGGTTTAAGAGGCAACAACGATATACAACGAATCGTCTTGCTTTCTCTAATATTTTGATGAACCGCCAAGGCTTCCGCGCTTCGCACGGGAGGGTGAAACTTCATTTAGAAAATGATTGAGAGTCGAAAACAGTACAACGAATCGTCTTCTATCTCTGATAATTTAGGGATACGTCTAAGCTTCCGCGCTTCGCGCGAGAGGGGGAAACTGAATTGAGAAAAAGAATAAGAGTCGAAAACAGTACAACGAGTCGTCTGTTTTCTCTAATAATTTAAGGAAACATCAAAGCTTCCGCGCTTCGCGCGGGAGGGGTGGAAGAAAGTGAATTCAGAGAATTAGGGTTAAGAGACGCGAACGGTACAACGAGTCGTCTTCTTTCTATAATAATTCAATGAAACGTCAAAGCTTCAGCGCTTCACGCTGGAGAAGGGAAACTGAATTTAGACAAAGATTAAGAGTCGAGAACGGTACAAAAAAAAAATTTTTGTAGATATTTGGACATTTCATTTTGACGGTAATTGGTGGCTAATTGTGTCGGTAATCGTTGGCCTTTAACCCCCCCCCCCCCCACCCTCCCCCACTGTAAAAGGTCTAGCGACGTCCCCTGCCCTGGGCTCTGTCTTAACAGTTGCAATTGAAACAAATCGATTGCAAGTTTGCACTCTCCAATCTCTTATGTACATAGCTGAGATCGATACCAATCGCAAATAGGTTTCGATTGAAATCAACTCTTTAAAAGGTTTGTTTTGTTTGTTTTACTGGTGGAGTAATTTAGGTGGGATCTCACGCTTAGCCGAACGTCAGTAGGCCCTATATACATTTGTATCCATAAGAATATCCGAGTGTATGGAATAAACGCTCGTCACAATATACCCGTTTGAAGTATCCTCCGTTTATCAAGTTTCCTTTTTCTTTCATTCTTTCTTTAACAGGAATTCCGTGTTAATTAAGCTAACTCTTATGATTGACATATTGAGAATTAATATAATAAAGGAGGCTGTAAGTTAAATAACTTAGTTTCTCTCAAACGTCTTACCTGGTTTGTTGCATCCGACGAATGCTTGGTACGGATATGACTGTGAAGAATACGTGTACATTTAATCGTTCGTAATACCGTAAGCGCAGCTGTACACGTTGATCATACTTATGTCGCTGCTATATAAACGGAAATATTTCATTAGTTGAGCTCCCTAAATTCAACCTGTTGATAATTAGTCGGCTTCGGACGAGTAGCCCAGTCAGAAAAGGACCACCCCGAGCATAGATCAGTCTATTTCAACAATAATTTGAGAGCTTGACGTACTCGAGGCCTTGACATTATTCGATGCAACTGTAGTTTATATCTTCAATTCTTCCTTTTGAATCATTTCTTTTTGTGGGTATGAAATGCGATATCAACTTGTTGGTTTTAATGCTTCTCTTAAACGGAGTTCAACATACATTTGTGATTTATCTTATTTTAGACGGCAGCAGGTACTGTGTACGGAATTTTCGTCTCTCATCTCGAATGTCTAGGTCACATTTGCTCTACGGCTAGAAAACGGCGGCCGTACGCCCCCGAAATCGAGATATACTTACGGGGGCTGCAGAGAATCTCCGGTGGCCTCAGGGTCAACCTATAGGGCGTATCCCAATATTTACAGGCTTCACGGGATTAGAGGAAAGTTGCCCTCTTGTTGAAAGATCCAAAAGATACAAATTTTTTTTCATAAATTATGGCATGGGAGTTGAGATATCAAGAAAAATCCCCCATTTCGATAAATTAAAACATATACACCTGTAATCTGAAGATATCTCTTTGCCAAAGCTCCAATCATAGAGCCCAGTGACTCTGCACATTGCAGCATGGCTAGCCTGTGCCTTACTTGATTTCTTTCTGCAGCCTGCAAAGCCCTCCACCCCGCGATACGTTCAGCTATGATGTTTGAAGTAATATAAAGGAAACCCTGAACGTAGTATACATTTAACTGACCACATCTTGGAACAGCTTTCTAATGGAACGTTTCGTTAAGACACACCAAAAAAACAAAGTGCAGCAAAACAAGCATTATAAAGAAAAGTAAAACAAGGCAGAAAGTGGGTGAATTAAAAAAAAAATTTGACAATTTTACTCCTTCAAAAAAAAAAAAAAACCTAATGCTGGATCTATGACTTATTTAATGATGGCAGAGATCCAGAATGATTAATGACGACGAACCAATCTGCAATCAATGAGAGCTCCTGAAGATCTTTAACAAGTCATTTTTCTGCTTAACTGTAAGACACCTAAGTGAAGTGTATTTTAAAATTTCAAGGCTATTTATCTGACGACTCATGTTTACTACGCTATTCTTGAAGATCATGCTAAGGAACATAAATTATGACATTGAAAAATACCTAGGTAAGGAATGCGTTTTTTTCACACCTCAATTCGGTACAAGGAAGCTACATTCAGCATAATAATGCAAACCAACATATATATAAAAGAATGCTAATTATATGATATTGGCTGCCATAGAGTGGTATATGAGATATAATGCATTCCGCTCCCGAAAATAATGAGGATAATAATAAATATTCACTTCTTTAATAACGCATATCACAATTTATAACGTCACTATACGCTTCTAAAGAGCATTGACATATTATTACCGTAGCTTTAGCATTATCAGCGCACAGTGCATTTCAAGGAATAATCCAGGTACCCATACCTCACCTAACTAAATGCAACAACGAAAATCAAGGAAATAGTAGTAATATTTTACATTATAAATCGAACTACAGCTAATTGAAAATATTGGAAAGATCAATTTATGCATACATATTGCTCCGGTCGTCATATTTTTGCAAACACAAACGTAGCTAGTTCGCCGTCTAAAGAACGTATATAGCAGACGGCAATCGGCCGATCAGACGACGCTTGATAGTTATTTTGTATGTGAGATTGCTTTGCTAAATATCAAATACAAGAAGCTTTTCCATATCTTTAAACTATCATTGATATATGATAATTAAGCAGTGAGTAAAATAAACATACCAAACTACATAATACAATGAAATACTTGACTAAAAGTAGGGGAGTTTGATGTGGTGCTCAATTGCACCCCTCAGTTAATAATCGAATAGTCCATGGTGTGTCCTGAATATTCATGTTTTTGCTTACCTCGGCAAAATGTTTGCCTATACTAAATGGACAAATTACGGTTGGGGTTGGCTAAAGTGAACATAATGAACCGATCAGAACTAATCTATGATTATTCATGCTTCTTATCCTTCGTTTGCTTGACTTATAACCTTACAATTGCGTGGTAAATTGAGTCCAAATTTCGACTTGTTACACGTGTGTTATATATGCAATGGCGAGATTGCGACCTATAATCAAATTACGGTGGGTGAACTTTAACAAGTCAATGGGACATGAGGGTTCAAATGAAAGAGCAAGTGTCAAGGTACGTCGGGGTGGATGTGCTTTTCGTTTTAACAAAAAATGATTTTATTTTTTTTAACGATTTTGGGAGGGTAAAAGTCTATAGGCTAACATGAAAATCGGGAGCGCCAGGAGGGTCAAATCTGACTGACATGAGCGCTATACAAGAACCCACTATTATTATTATTATTATTATTATTATTATTATTATTATTATTATTATTATTATGTTTATAGGTTTTAGGGTTAAAGCAAAATTTTGCGAGTCAAAATGATAAATGATTCAAGTTTTAGATATAAGATGTTGTTTTAAAAACACAATGCTCTAGCAGCGCATTTTACATGACACACTGGGGACGTAAGCATTTGATTACGCGGATTAAGTTAGTATTTTAATCAGAATTTTACTTGGTTAGTTATATGTCATAATTCGTATTCTGGTCATTTCCTAGCATTCTATTGAAAGGTAATCTGTCCCTTTTGAAGGCTGAAAAAAAGGTAATCCTATGGTTAAAAAAAAAGATATTCCCAACTACAACTGGTAATTTCCACTATGTGGAATTTTATTGAGCGTTAGAAACTTTGAAAACGCGTTGCAAAAGATGGACCTAGAACTTAGTCTGATTTTCAGACGTTCGTACCACATAGGCGAATGTTTTGCGCTGAGTAAAGACTTGAGTTTATTTGGGGTCATTACAAGAAGCGGGTCATTGGTTTGTAAGAATGATAATGTACCCTTTACAGCTTATTTATCTTACTATCATCAAATTTGTAAAAAAAAAAAGTCAGTTGGTCACCCAATCGTGTCCGACAGTGAAGTCTTGAGAGTAAACGGTTTCCTTGCATATAACTAGGTCACTGCCAACTTTCAAATTTCACAAATAGGACATACGTAACATACCCATGTTTCCTGGAAAGTTTTACACAATTTGATGTGTGCCGCAAAATTAATAGACTACCTTTAAAGCAAGTAGATTTGCAGGCAAATTATTAATTGATAAACATTGTGACGTCAAATGGTCAATCAAAGTAATGCCCAATGAAATATGTCGCATTAAAAGTTCACTATTATCACTGTGCGCAGCTAGCACATCCAAAAAACAATTTGTAAAAATCGTCGATTTCTTATTTTTTTGTATTATTATTATTATTATTATTATTATTATTATTATTATTATTATTATTATTATTTATTTGTTTTAATTTGTTTATTTAGTTATTTATTTATTTATTTATTTGTATTTAGTTATTTATTTTTATTTTTTGTGGGGGGGGGGGGGGGGACTACCAATTCGGCTTCTGGAAAAACCCCTGAAAAAGCGTCGAAGTTTGCATGTACCGGTTTTGGGGGTGAGCATGCCGATGATTCATTGGTGCACGCGTTAGCGCGGAAGCGAGGAACGTCACATGAAGATAAATATGTAATCTTTGGTCAAGAAGCATGAATATGGAAAACGTTGACTTTATCTCTTCGAATTATGGTGGGTGAAAGCTAAAATATTGTTTTGTTTTGTTAAGACTGCAAACTAAAAAAAGTTTAGCTACGCTCAAGAGATTGGTTTTTCGATGACAATGTTTCTTTACGTTTAGCTACTATCAGCGAAACACCGAAATGTGAGAAAAGCTGACAATTTTTAGTTGCAGTGTAAATGCAGTTATTGTGAAGAAATTGCGCGCTATTTCTCCATTGGTTGAATGACCTGTTGAACGGAGGAAAGGTAATATGCTAACAATATTGAACTCAACCAGAAAGTGAATCAAATATATGATTTTAGTTTCTGGGAAAAGAGGCTCATATTTATAATAATCAAGATAAATTGATTGAAACCTTACACTAATTCAATATTGATGTTAATAACATGTGTTAAATCTTCAAACTTTACTGGGAGCATACAGTTGTCATCATAATCACTAATTAATTATCGGGTTATACAAAAATCTAAAGAGGATCAATTCAATGAAATGTATTGTCCTGACCTTTGCTAATTTAACCTGCGGACAAGGTTTACGGAAATGACAGATACGATTCGTGTCAGTTTTGAAGGTGTAAATATTAAACCAACCATTCTGGACAAAATAGCCCCAAAAAAGGCTACGATTCTTTGGCCACGTTAACAGGATGAGACCATCACGATACCAAAATATACTCCTAACTTCTAATATCCATGGTGATAGACCCCGGGGCAGACCAGCCAAGAAATGGATAGATTGCGTAAAAGCCGATTGTGCTACTAGATGTCTGGGATCCCTCACAGAAGCGACAAGAACGTCACAAGATATTCTGACAGGAACAGTCACAAATAGATAAACACAATTTTTTGATTACATCAAAAGACATCGAAGCCCCTCGAAATATTTATAACAGGGATCAATAGTAGGTACTAGGCCAAAAGGGGAGATCGAGAACCAACTGGGAAGAGAATATAAATTATTGGATTAATTGACACTCTAGGAGTGTACTAGACTGGCAGATACGAGTCGAGAGATGTGGAAAAATGATGCGACTATATTCCGAGCTTTCTTTTTGAAAAAAAGGATAAATATTAAGATAAAAATCAATTGAAAAATGTCCAAATATGTGTTTGTTAATATTATTTGTTCTTATCCTCCTCGTGTAAAGTTCATTTAACAATCTGAAATGTTTGGGTATATCTTCTTCTTCTGACTCATGTGTTATGTAACATTGCAATCGATTACAGTAAAAATCACTGACTTGTTTACCGCAGTAAAAATTAATAAATACAGAAATTAAAATAAAGAAATAAATTAATATATGAAAAACATTCCCATATACGAGGATGGGGTAGGAGCCCTCCTCGTCCGCATCCATTAAACGTTGGGTATTAAACGAAGAAGAAAGAAAGGAATAATCCACCTCAACGAACATGTGTGTTGATGCGTTTAAGGAAATGGACATGGCGAAAAGATAAAGTGTATTCACACTTCTCACCTAGTTTGTGGCATCTGACGAATCTTTGATACTTTTGCCATTGTTGGGACGTTGAAGAAAACGTGCAGCATTTTGGGATTAAAAAAAAACATAAGCGCACCTGTACACCTCTGTCATACTGGACGCGCTGCTCCATACAAAGTAGTCCCATCAATTTAGCTACCCGAATCCAAGTTCATTATAGATAGTCGGGGGCTTCAGAAACTTAAACGTAGACCATTTTTTTACAACAAAGAACTCTTACGTAATTTGTGTGTGCCTAAACCTCCCCCCGTCCGAGATATTCGCACATTTTGCATTTTTTTTCTTAATACAAAATGTTATTCCTGGGAAGCCTTCGAAAATGATTGTACTCATTTTGCTAGGTCACAACGCAATCAATCAGTGTTCATTTGTATTTTCTTTCTTTTCTTATCGCGACGGATAACATTTAATCATCCCGTTTATATTTGTGGCGCCTTTCAAATTTTGATTTCGTATACGAGATGGAGTAGACCGAGAGAAGAAGATTTCAAATAGGAACAGTGAATCGTTTTATAATAATGCACTCCGGGGATGACATCCCTTAAATTGCCCTAAAAATGATCAGTCTCCTCGCAATTACTGCCCCTGTTTTCATCGATATACTCCAAAAGGAAATTTCCTTATTATCAGTGTTTTTTGCAATAGTGAATTAGCATAAAAGGAAATGGTTTGAATATGAGTGAATAGTTTCCTTCCTGTTAAAAGGCAAATTATAAACAAACGATTATGTCTTGGATCCGAAAGATATATTTTATGTATTTGATCAGCCATTTCGATGTTTAAAAAAAGTGTGCTTCAGTAACTTTTCGATTACGTTTTTCCAAAGCTCTAATCATAGATGGCAGAAACTCTATACATTTAAGCATGGATAACATATGCCTAACTTTATTATTTGATGCAGTCCTCCCCCCCCCCCCCACACTTTCTCCGCCACCCCAAGATACGCTGATATACGATATTTTTAAGTAATGTGAAGAACCAGGACACGGGTCACATTAAACTGATCACATCTTTGATCAATTTTCTTTATAACTGTTTTGTTAAGACACGCCAAAGAAACAAATTCACATATAACTGAAAATTGTTAGAAAGGAGAAAACGTACAACGGCAAGTGGGTGTGACGCAAGAAGAATGAATAGCTTTTGTCTTTGAAAAGGAAGATATTAATAAATGAAGGGAAGAATACAACCATGACAAGTTTAATGATTTCAGAGATCTACAGTTAATGACGAGGAAACAAGTAGTCGAACATACTCTACAACCAATGAGAGCCCCTAAACGGTTCAAAGGTAAGGTGAGATAGCGAAGGTAGCAGTTGATTTTTGCTCAACATATTTGAAATTGAGCATTTTACCAAGATATGCCACATGAAATACAACACAGGGCACATGCCTCAGAAAATTATAACATAAAACAAACTGAAAGAGATCTAGACATGCAATCGTGTCACAACGATTTGAGTGCAATGACGCACGTGTTTCTACCTTTCAAGCGAAAGAGCTTCTCTCGGACTATCCAGAGCATTTTGTTAGAAGTCTCTTGCTTCTGTGATAGTTGAGATAGGTAGGGCTAAAGAAAGGCCACCAAGACGGCCAGGAACGGAAGAAATGGTGCCTGGACGATCACGCATGAGGGATTTTGGAGAACGAAGAATTCAGTGACCTTGAAGGAATTAGAGACTATGCCTACGAAGTTTGAAGGAAATCGGAACAGAGGAAGGGACCTAGAAAGGGCTCACAAGCACTACGTGCAAAACCAATAGGATTTGGTGCATGATGAACATGAGGTGACACGTGCTGTGGCACAAACAACCGCCTATACTAACACAATCAGGCAGAGTATAAAATGGCGTCTTAATTGGCCCTCTTGATGATTTTCAAAATCCGGCTTCGGGGTGCACTGCTTATTGCAACTCGGAATATCACTGCAAAATTTCAAGGAAAAAAAGGACGGGAACGGGGAGAAAAGCAGTCTGAAAAATGACGTCATGGCCGATACGTGTTATAATTGGACGGAATCTCAGCAGAATTTGATTAGTGATCCTTTTTCAAATTCGATTTACTCAAAATTTTCTGTGTGAATACATAAGAGATTTGGAATCATTCGAGAGGTCAATTCATTGCAGTCAGTTTCACACTATTTTCATCTGCGCGCAATGTCTTGTACGCATTAAACTGGTTTATACGTAATGCGTAGTACAATCATCATTTTTGGCAATGATTTTACGCTGACGTCATAAAATTTTACCAAACTTGGCAGAAAGTTGTCACGTGCTTGGACAAATGTGTATGCCAAGTTTTATTTGCGTATATTGGCATTTCACACCAAGTTGAAGTTATTTTGCAATTTTCTTGGAAATGGCGAATTTGGAGGGCATTTTTCTCAAATCTGGTCAGCGTTAGCGTATATAAGTTTTCATTTGGCTGGAAAAGGCATATCTTCAAGTATCTAAATCCAAAAATGGGTTCGGGTTTTGGTATTTTATCAGTTATATTGAGATGATAGTTTGCGTGTTTTAAATATTTCAGCTATAATCATGGTAATCATGCTTATAGAAATGTGTTGATTGCACAGTTTTTTGTTGAAATTATTCAGCTGCAAAAAAATCATAGTCTTACAAGACGCAGTCAGGGGGAACGGGAAGGTGGGGAAAATATTCAAGTAAATTGAACTACTACAGAAACGCATATTTTTGGGGAAAGGGTCAAGGTAAGAATCAGGTTTAGATCCGCGAATAAATAGCTTAGCATGAGACCAATATGACAAACTGTATATATTTCCTGAGTTTAAAGTTATTTCATCAACCATTATTATTACAAACATATAAGTAAAATCATGATGAAACTCCTCCAAAATATATAGATTTGAATTACTCAATTTTCATTCTTATGTACGCGAGTTCATTTCCCAGCTTTTAGAGTAAATAGAATATTAATACCTAAACTATTGTTGAGTTGTCGTTGTTAACAGTGGATGAAAGTAAGTCTATTCTTTGTATCGTATTATCAATTGTTCGCCCACCAATGACTTGGTAAAATGTCTCACCTGGTTTGTTGCATCCGACGAATGCTTGCTGAGTATATGATCGTGAAGTATACGTGCAGCTTCGGTGGTCCGCAATATCATAAGCGCACCTCTTCACGTACGTCATACCAACATTGCTGCTATGTACAAAGAGTTCCCATAAGTTAAGCTTCTTGAATCCAAGTTGATTATATATATTTGATAGCTTCAGTAATCGATACTTAGCCCAATAGGGCGCAGACCAATATCCATAGCGCAGGTAGCTTAAAATGCCTTTTGTATTATTATTCTAATTGTAGGTTTTTGTGTAAGTGTCCTAGCAGCACTAGGCGATTTGAGAATGGCACTATTTAATTGCATTATCCAGCTTACTTTACCCGTAACTTTTCGATGTCGGGGATACTTTGCATAACTAGAAGTAAAGTTTGAAACAACGTCGATGATAGTGTTATGCGAACGAAATTACCATATTTTACCATGTTCGAATGTTAAGGAGGAAGTCCCTAGATTGCGATATTTTCTAATCCCATAAAAGGGAAAAACGTCCTATGGAGGATTACCCCCCCCCCCATCCCCACCGTGAAAGCATAACCATTAGTATTTCTGCAGTATAATAATTAGTAGTAGTAGTAGTAGTAGTAGTAGTAGTAGTAGTATGAACATTACGTTGATTAAGTTTATGTATTCATTTTTTTGTAACAAACTGTAATTTTGATTTTGTAAGGTAACATAGCGTAACATAATGTATTTTTCTGCTAAATAATATTGTGTATTCGTGGTGCTGTTGTCCTGGCTTTATGTCGTGTAAGGACATTGCTTCACTTAATGGCTACTGGGACAACAGCACCACTGCGCCTGGAAACAATGTATTTGGCACGTTATAAATATGACCTATTATTATTATTATCATATTACAAGTAATAGCAGTTGCAGTAGCATTATGGGTAGTAGTAGTAATAGCAGGCGCGAACGCAGGATTTTTTTCAAGGGGGGGGGGGGTTAACATTTATAAATCTGTCCCAAAATTTCGATTTTTCGAAATAACGACTCAGCCAGCCGCTGAATAAGGGGGGGGGGGGGGTCTCGAAATTTGGAAATTTGACATTTTGCTCAGTTGGGGGGGGGGGGGGGTAAGGTCACCTTTTTCAGGTCGGCCTCGGGAAAATATTATTATTATTTTTTTTTTTTTGTATAAACAAAAATAAAAGTAAAACAATAAAATCAAAAGGGGGGTTTAGGGGGGTTTACATACATAATAACCAAAAAGGGGGGGGGGGGCGGGTTAACCACCCCCCCCCCCCCCGCGTACGCGCCTGAGTAATAGTATATATGTAACCCGAATGTCACAATTTCCCAGGTCCATAAATAAAGAAATTACACTTGAGGTTACGTTTTAACAAAATAACCTGGCAATGCCTTTATTAGCTCGTTGTCAATAACAACTGCAAATCAAGTAAACATTGAAATAAACAAAACTTCCACAACTTACAATTGTAACATTATAAGGTATTATAACTTATAACTAAACCGACTATTATCTAAATATTAAAGTAACCAAATTATTAAATGTTCATGAACTCGCTCGCGATACGCGGTTGATCAATATATCCGGCGTCTCTGTGTCGTTGAAGAGGACGTCGCAGCACGCAGAACACAGGAACAAGTTGAACGATAGCTTGAAGCTTGATGAATTTCATCAATTAAAAGACTCTTGTAAAAGTCCTAGTAAAAGACCGATCTAGTAAAAGATCCACCTAGTAAAAGAGGATAATAAACAGAACTCTTCTAACAAAACGTTCCTTAAGAGAGGGAAAGATATATATATATATATATATATCTATATAACAAGGTCGTATCTCAATAGATTAAATAAGGAAAGAATGAGAGTTTGCCTCTTGATTTATCTAATTAACTTTGGAAGAATCAATGCGATTCTGTCAACTAATTTACTCAGTTATACCTTGGTTCAATTCATGATTAACATGATACAATCCTTTTCAAAATAGTACTTATCCCATGTTAGTAATATATATATATATATATATATATATATATGTATACATCACAATAACTGCATGCAATGAAGATGGCATAGTGCACTGTTCAGTAGAGTTTTTATCATTATGAACTATAATGAATGTGATAGGGATGCCACAGATAGATAGTTCGATCTATCTGATTGATTTAGAATTTGCCAAAATAACATTTGACTTTTACAATTAATGGAAAAGTCCAGCAATTGAATATGCATAATAATGCTCCACGTTGCGCATAACCATAATGAGCAGCAAATACATATTGCCAGTACATCAGTAGAGAAGGTTAGTAAATCTTATCTACAACCAAGTATCTCAAACCACCAAAACTCTTCATATATCTTTTCTTCACAGCCTGCTTCTGTAATAGCAGCTGGCTTAATAGAATCAGAATCAGTATACTAACTGCAAAATAATCTTACATATAATCTTTTCTTCTCATTTAACTGAATTGTTTGATCAGCAGAAAGAATCAATCTTGTATAACATACAACTGTATTAAAAGTTATATAATGTATGCTACAGTCTCAAACTACACTCAGAGTCATACAAGCAAAATATAGATATCATCATGATATACACACACTTCATACAACAGAATAATGAAAGCATACATAGCAAAATATGGTGTTCTTACCTAGTAAAAGAGCCAACACTTGCTTGAATATAAAATCAGGAACTGGGATGATAACCAACTCAATAATGTTGAAGTTGGATGAAATGCCCAATCAAATATAACACAGGAAACTCTCTTAAACTTAGGGAAACTTGAAGAATATAAAGTTGATATATACGTTTTGTATATGTTTCGAAGAAGAAAATCAGTAGAGGCTACAGATATATTTATTACCACATGCTCCAATATGGAGATTGAATATATACAGGGCAGTGTTCGAAGCAATGGCAGCTGGGCAGAGAATGAGCTGGAAACTTAAAGTGTCAAAGTTTTATTAAACTGTCCAGACCCACATTACCCTTCCTTCCAACTAGACTTCTTATTGGTTATCTAACATCATGTGATAGGACCAAGCTTGCATCCTTAACTAAAACGACCCATCCTTTGTCTCAAACCCAATACTCCAAGCCAGCTCTCTACAGCATGGTCTTAAAGCTTGCCTTTTCTTAGAACAACCACTTTAAAACTATACTTCTCCTGAATACAGAGATTAACAGTAGCAACATCCTGAAGGGACACAATCTACCTGCAAACACCATTTAAGAAAAGGGGGTTCTATTAAAAGGAGTAGACAAAGGGGAGAGGGCACCGAATTCTGTGGGAGACAATATAATCCCAAACACTGTGTCCAGTGCTATTGATGGTCAAAGCTCTAGCAACTAAGTTATCTACCAGCAAGAGTTCTTAAACTGGGAGAAGAAAATAATCTGGGTGAGAACAAACCTATATTGCACTAAACTGCATAAGGAGCACAAAGCAGAGTTTGTTTCTTAGAAGTATGAGATGAAATGAATGGGTACAAAGAGAGAGAGAGAGACGAGAGATAGAAAGAGAGAGAGAGAGAGATAGAGATAGAAAAAGAATAAATAACAAAATATGACTTTAGTAATTGCCATTTTTATGGGGGTTACATATATATAGTAGAAGTTACAGTAATAGTAGTTGTAGTAGTATTAGTGGTAGTAATAATAGTAGGAGTAGTAGTAGAAGTAGTAGATAACTTATATTTATTGTAGTTGGAAATTAGTAACTATGACAGTATACCAAATCACGTAATAGTGACATTAATGTAAGCCGTTGATGTAGCCAAATTGTCAATAGTCTGACATGTTTTTGTATAATCTGATAACTGCCTTGATCCTAATCAAAATGGTAATCGGAAAGGTTTATGAACCAATCACTATTTCTATGATCCATCGGCCTTCGGAAATGCCTAAATCCCCAAAGCAACTCCATCACTTGTTTTTACAGACTTTTAAAAAGCATTCGATAAGAATGACCATAACATTTTTTATTCGTAAAATCCTCAATATTTATTGTTAGATCTTGCTTGATCCCTGGATCATAAGCTATCTGAAATGTCGGGAAAAATATGTCAGGTATGGTGGGGTATCATCGAGCTGCAACTAAAACTGTTTGTGAATATAATTCAACTTAATGTCAGTTTATATGAGGATTTTCCATCCGAGATCAAACCACGTAAGAGGGGCGGAATAAGGACAAGGCTGAGAAAGAGAGGAACAAAACCAGCCCTCCCTACAATACTATTTGGGAATGTACACTCGTTGCCTAATAAAATGGAAGAACTTGAAACACTTTCTAGATACATGAACAAATACCGAGATTCTTGTCTATTGGCATTTACAGAAATATGGTTGAAAGAAAGTATTCCCGACAATGTATACAACACGGTTGCTTACATTAGTTTTTATCACCTGACGAAGTGTTGCAGCGGCGCACGAAACGTCGTCATCTTTAGATTCCTTATTGACCACATTGCGAGACAAACGAATATCGCTAGCGATATTATTTTCAAATGTTATTGATGTTCCACACTTTGATGTAGTAAGAGGAGACAGAACAGAACAGTCAGGGAAAAGCAAAGGAGGAGGCGTATGTCTTTATATCAACCAAAAGTGGTGTAATAATTGGGAGGTCAAGGATGTCGATTTTGAACTTATTACAGTGGGACTACGACCTTTCTATCTTCCCCGTGAATTCCCCCATATATTCATTGCTGTGGTCTACATTCACCCTCGTGCTGATGTTGAAATTGCTAGTGAAATACTAGCTGCTAAAGTAAATCGTCATGCTTCGTTATCCCCTGATGCCCCCACATTCAATGGGTGACTTTAACCAATGTCACTTGAGCGGTGTAATTCCCACGTTTGAACAATATATTGACATACCAACAAGAAATGGAGCTACCCTAGATAAGTGCTATGGTAACATACTTTTAGCATACGTTGGAAAACCGTGTCATCGTCTAGGAAAGTTCGATCACCAAAACATCTGCTTACTACCGGCTTACAAGCAAAAGTTGAAAAGAAGCCGGCCCGTCACTAAGCAACGGCACGCGTGGACTGATGACTATAAAACGGAGGAACTCCGAGCAGCCTTTGACTGTACGGACTGGGATCTATTTCTCAACTCAGCGAGTTCACTAGACGAAGCTACTGATGCTTTCACAAGTTATGTCAAGTTTTGTGTCGACACGATTATACCCCATAAAATGTTTAAAATGTTTTCCAACAATAAGCCATGGGTTACAAAGGAACTTCGAGACCTGCTGAAGGTAAAGAATGGTGCACTCTTCAACGGTAGCAAGACGCGTGTCAAAGAGGTACAAAGGGAAATTAAACGCTTAGTTGACTCTTGCAAACTCTCTTATAAAAACAAGCTTGAACATAACTTTCGAAATGCTGCCTGGAAAACGATGGACGTGATTACTGGGTATAAACAAAAGCCCAAGACTCTGGGATTTGACATAACACAGGACTTTTTAGATGAACTGAATGACTTCTATTGTAGATATGACGTAATTACACTCAGACTGAGGCAAATGTTAAGTGAATTTGAAAATTTAATTTGTATCTCTGAACATGACGTAAGACGATGTTTTAGGGCACTTCAAACTAATAAAGCCCCAGGACATGACGGTGTATGCATGGTTTCTGTAACAAAGTACTCAAGCTTTGTAGGGATCAGTTAGCCGGGGTATTTAATGAACTTTCAACCTTTCACTGGAAAGGGAATACATCTCGACTCTTGGAAAACATCCGTGATAAGACTAATTCCTAAAGGGAAGAACGTGAAGGAGCTTAATGATCTTCGACCCATTTCCCTCACTAAGCTGTAGTGTCATGAAATTTTTCGAACAGATAATGATGAAGTAGCTTCTTGAATACACTTCCCCCTACATTGACCTCATGCAGATTGCATACAGATGTAAGAGAGGAGTTGATGATGCAGTATTAACATACCTACATAAGGTATATGCCCATTTAACAAGGCTAAGACCAATGTAAGATCCACTTTCGTGAAGTTTTCTAATGTTTTTAACACTATTATCCCCCACCTTCTGATAAACAAACTCATTGATATGGAAGTCCCATCCCACTTAAGTCCGTGGATACAGAGAGTTTTTTAAGTGACAGACCACAGAGAGTGGTCTTAGGTAACGCCTTATCCTGTCCAAGAATTGTGAATACAGGGGCGCCCCAGGGCTTTATCATCTCCCCCGCGCTCTCCTCCCTCTACACAAGTGACTGTCTAATGCAGGAGAGTGCAGCATCATCAAATATGCGGATAATACTGTTATCACAGGTTATTTTTCTGAAGATGTAGACCTATACGTTAAGGTTATAAATGAGTTTGTTAAATGGTGCAATGACCACTTCCTAATAATAAACGTAACTAAAACAAAAGAGATCATAATTGATTTTCGTCGAAACCCCTTCGATCATACCCAGATTTTGATAAATGATTCTTCTATAGAACAAGTTACAGAGTACAGATATTTAGGTACTATTGTCTTAAAGTCACTTGATTGGACTAAGAACATTGTAGACATCCAAAAGAAAGCCAACCAGAGACTATGCTTTATTAGGGTAATGAAAAACTTAAGAGTAGATAGTAAGTTGATAGAACTGTTCTTTAAGTCCCCAACTCAGGGTGTCCTAACCTTCAACCTAATTTGCTATTATGCAAACGCTAAAATTGCTGCCAAGAAAACTACTCGAACGTCCCAGAAAGGCAGCAAAACGTATCACAGGAGCCGATCTAACATCCATAGAAGATCAGTATCAGACAAATGCTCTTTCTAAAATAAAAAAAATAATGCATGACCCCTCGCACTAACTGAATGAGCATTTCAATTATAACAGATCTGGAATACGCCTGTGCACACCACAAACCCAACGTGCACGTTTCCGAAGATCCTTTATTTCCGACTTCATTCATCTTTTCAATTCCAAAGCAAAACGTGTTTGTTTACTATGAACCTATCATGTCAACGTATCAATATAAATATAATATAATATAATTTCAAACATATGCCAAGAATATTGCATCCAACTATCAATAACCGATTGAGCCAGTAACTACAATCTGTGTGTCATCAATAAACTTAACAATAATAACGATGCCGTTAATAATTATACTACTGAAAATGGTAATCGATACAAGTAATACAAATATTAATAATAATAATTTATGTATTTATTTTCATTTTAAGATTTACTATGGATAATCAATGATATTAAATAATTTAGCTTCATATTTTGTAAAATGGAATCTGATATTACCTCTATAACCACCATATATACCGTGGCTTACTCATATATTATCGCATTCATTTGGTATGTTTATCACTGTCCTGTAACATTTTATTTATATATTTTTATTGTAATACTCTGTAACAAGTGGAAACCAAATTTCCTGAAAAAGACAATACATTATTATACTACATCGAGATGCTATGTTGTGTGATCTAAATACTCCAGCTGTAATCATTTTGATCATGATTATGTAAATGTGTTTATTGCACAGTTTTGTGTTGAAATTGTTAAACTGCACGTAAATCAAAGTCTTAAAAGACGCTGTAAGTGAAAAGGTAAGGTAGGGGGAAAATTTAAGTAAATTTAACTGTTCACTAACGCATAGTTTTGGCGATAGGGTCAAGGTAATAATCAGGTTTAGATTCGCGAATAAATAGCTTAGTATAGAACCAATATGACAAACTGTATATATTTCTCGAGTTTAAAGTTATTTCATCAACCATTATTATTACAACCATATTAGTAAAATCATGATGAAACTCCTCCAAAATATTAAGATTTGAATTACTCAAGTTTCATTCTTCTTTACGCGAGTTAATTTCTTTGATTTGGAGTAAATGAAATATAAATACCTAAACTATTGTTGAGTTTTCGTTGTTAAAAGTCGCTGAAAGTAAGTCTATACTTTTTATCGTATTATCAATTGTTTGCCCATCAATGATTTGGTAAAACGTCTCACCTGGTTTTTTGCATCCGACGAATGCTTGGTAATTATATGATTGTGAAGTATACGTGCAGCTTCGGTGATCCGCAATATCATAAGCGCAACTGTACACTTCGGTCAAACCAACATTGTTGGTATATACATAGACTTCCTACAAGTTAAGTTTCATAACTCCAAGCTGATTATATATATTTGACGGCTTCAGAAATCGATACGTAGCCCAATAGGACGCAGACCGGTATCTATAGTACAGGTAGCTCCAAATGCCTTCTGTATTAAATTTAAATTTTAGTGGTTTTCAACAACAACAAAAAAGGGTCCTCGCAGGAATAGGCGATTTGAGAATGTCACTAAAATATGTAGTTGTAGTAGTAAATAACAACTAATTATTGTAATATAGATTTAGCAACTATAATAGTACACCAAATCGTGGAGTAGTGGCATTAATATGAGCCGTTGTAGTAGCACAATTGTCAATTGTCTAAAATGTTTTAGTATAATCTGATGACTACATTGATCCTAATTAAACGGTAATCGGAAAGGTTTATGAACCAATCACTTTCTTACTATGAACCATCGGCCCTCGAAAATTCCAAAAGCCCCAAAGCAATTCCAGCATTTGTTTTTACAGACTTTTCAAAAGTATTCGATAAGATAGACCATAACATCCTTATTCGTAAGTTGCTCAACATTGTTGTTAGATAGTGTTTTGTTTCCTGTATCATGAGCTATCCGAAAAGTCGGGAACAATATGTCAGGCATGGTGGCGTGTCGTCGAAGCAAAGAAGTTAGGCATTACAGTTCAAGACAACCTAAAATGAGTTAACTCATCATGAAAGGGTGCAATAGCAAACTATCTATGCTTCGAAACCTCAAACGTTTCAGCATCCCGCTGACTGACTTATTAACAGTGTACTGTTGCCAAGTGGTTAACAGATATCTCACAAAAAGACAAGAGTACCAACTAGAAACGAGGTAGCCCTCGACAAATGTAACAACCATATTTTATCGCAAATGAGAAACCAATGCATTGTCTATGAACAAAATGTTGTTCGTCGCCCATTTGTGTCAGATTGGTTTCCAGGGAAATTATCCCTACTAATCAGGTCAAGAAATGTCGAGCATATTTTATCATTCATTGTAGGCCATGATCTTGCTTGTTAAATAGTTTACCCCCTTTTTTAAATGTATACTGCTTTATACTCATGAAAAAAATGAGCACTACAGAAAGAGCGCACTTGATATAAAAGAAAATTCTTCGCGTATGCACCGGTTCTCTATAACTTTCTCCCACGTGCCCATTATTAAAAAATGCCACACTCTTGGACATAAACTCACTACAAAGTTTACCATTCATGTTTAAATATTTGCTCTCACTTTCATTTACAAATGTTTGTCTATAAATACACCATTCACTCTTACCCTACTGGTGAATCATCTAACATACATATATTCAACCTGAAATTACTTTTCTATGAATGATTGATGCAACAAAAAAAAAATTATAACATACCCATATTTTGGTAAATTGTGGACATAATCTGTATAGAAAGTTGACATATTAGACCGACTTCGTTTTTGTGTAAACTGCAAAATATGGCAAATATCAAAATTTGCTTTGTCTTCTTTTTTTTTTTCTCTCTTTTTTCAGATAACCTATTTTGATGGATGCAGCACTTTCCATAACCGAACTTTTAAAATGAAATAATAATTTGGAATAAATAAACAAGTACTTATAGTTATTCGTCATAATTCAAAACCAAAAATAATGTCTGGCATACAAGTCGGTGTAAAATCTAGAGTAATAATTATGAGGATAAATATTGTTTTCATTTCCGTCATTATAGCCAACTATCCCTTTGGTATAACGTTATTAGTTATGGTCTTACTTTTTAGCAAAAAATGCATAATAGCAAATGAATGCAATAATTGGAGTCACTGCCTGCAACCTACTTCAAGTATTGTAATTATTTAAAAAGAGAAATATAAAAATAGTATTTGTTTTAATTATTAATACATTAATAATAATAATAATATTTAGACATAGGTATTAATAGAGGAATAAGTACTACAAGTTATTTGTAATAATTCAAAAAAAAAATTAGGTCTGGCAAACAACGTATGTGTGAAATCTAAAGTACTTTTTATAAGGTTAAATATTATTTTCATTTCCATCATTTTGTCCAACTATTCCTAAGGTATAACGTTACTTTTTATGGTAATATTTTTTTTTTAGCAAGAAATGCAAATTAATATCAAATACCTTTTTGAACAAGTAAAATGATAACGAAATAATTTAATTCACTGCCTGCAACATACTTAACATATTTTCATCATCATCTTTAAAAACATTTTCTTCTTTTTAATACAGAAAATAATGATAATAATAAATAAATCAATAAACATGAACAAGTTTTGATGCAAATATGTTAAAAGCTATCATGATGTTTAATTTTAAAAAAAAGTGTTTCATCGTTGACGGCATAAACAGTTTATCAGCCTGTTTCTGCCTTCTACTGAAGCACATGGTTTGTTAAAATTCAGTACTGGCCAGGAGGTACACACCCGTACGGAAGAGTAGGGCAACATGACTTTCCTTCGCACATATTTTTTTTTACTTTTTTTTATATTTTCTATTTGTGGCTAAAAGATAAGCCTTTAAAAATCCGTTTCAAATATATTTCAGGTCGAATTTACACATTATAAAAGCAGCCCGTTTTGCATTCAGAAGCACTCTATTAACCTGACAAGTGATACTTCTAAAGAAAATGTATTGAAGCGTCTAACTTGTGAATGGAATGATGTTACATTTTGGCGTTTGTGGGGTTTCAGTCGTATCAAATGATTAATTTTTTTCATTCTAACGTATTTGTTTAATGAACCATTCGATCCGGTACCTTATTTTTTGGTATTGCGGACTTTCTGATAACGAACTGTTAACAAACCAGCGACATAGACCGGGTGCAATCAAGTACAAGTTATAGTAGTAGTTACCTAGTGGATAACGTCAATCCCTAGAGATGACACTCATAGTTCCCTCCCAACATGCCAACTAAGAGGCAACTCCAGCAATGAAAAATAATAGTTAGTGGAAAACGGGTGATCATTGACCCCCTTTATCTGCCCCATCCGCTACCAATGTGTGTGTGTGTGTGTGTTTGTGTGTTAGGGAGGCGTAATATTTATGTAAAGTAGACAGGGACGTCTGTTCTTGTGAAAATGCAACAAATTATATCAAGTTGTGACCCTAGTTCGAAATCACAAAATGTCGGTAAGATTTCGAAAACCTGATAGTCCCAATGGAAGCACAAACGTAAAATTACCCAGTAACGGAATTTTGTTTGGAACTGGATGTACAATTATGAAGATAATAGGGACTTTAAGATTCGCACGAAGACAATATGGATTGCTACGATCGACGTCCTTTTAATGCACTGCCTTGAATGGACGTCTCACGTATCAATCCACGCAAATCTAAAAGTTCCGTTTCGAAACAACAATATTTATTTACCGATAAGGGTCTTCCAATCTTCATTTTGAGAGCAGATATTCTCAAAATTGTATGCAAGAAGTGGTACTAATTGATTGTATAATATTCTGCCTTGCAAATTATGATATTACTTTAATTTTGATGAATCACAATTTTTTTTATAAATTAGCTGTAAACCCCCGTGCTCGAAGTAAAGTCTCTTTTGTGTTATGCCTTTATTTTAGTCGCAGCGCTCAGGAGAATTTCCCATAAGGACTAGACCCTTAATTATGGTGCGGGGTACTCCAAGTATACGCCTTATCATTGTATATTTATTGATGCACTTTGAAAGAACTTTGGAATGTTATCGCCAGAGTAGAGCCCTATTTCCATTAAAAGAGGTTTTGGCATTCAGGGACCGGCACTCACACATGGCTAGATTTGCAAAAAAACAACAACAATGCAATGCGGATTTATGTAAATTTACGACTCAAATGATCAACTCAGTCGGCCTCTGGACGGTGATGTCCTATATGCGTGTGAGTTTCGATCATGCCTTTTCCTCACTTTTGTTTACAAATATGTGTGTGTGCAATACCTTGAGGTGATGCATACATTGGAAGATGTTCATCACATAATACTATTGTGATCTAAAATACACGAAAATGATTAGAATAATTTAGCTTCAGGGAAGCGGCCCTTTATGAAAATAGAAGTTTTCGTATCACATACCCTCTCATTGCAGTACTCATTTGGAAAGGACCACTGACTGCCTTTATTCAATCTCTAAAAAAACGAATGTTTGTGGATTGTGTTTCAGAAAATGGGCATGTCTAAAAGATAGAATTAATATGAACGTCTCACCATGTTTGTGGCATCTGACGAATCCTTGATATTTTTGGGAAGTTGAAGAAAACGTGCAGCATTTTGGGATTCGAAACAACATAAGCGCACCTGTACACCTCTGTCACACTGGTCGCGCTGCTCCATACAAAGTGTTCCCATCATTTTAGATACCTGAATCCAAGTTGATGATAGCTATTCGGTGGCTTCAAAAAGTTATATGTAGACCATTGAGAGGATGACCAGAATCAATAGTATAGTCTTTTCCAAATACTATCAAAGAGCTTGACGTTTTGCATATGACTACTATTTACAACTCCTCCCCATTCATTATTATAGGTAATGTATTATATACCAATCGAATTATCTTGCCCGGTGTCGTATCGTATTTCACTCTGTCAGGCTTTTGGTAGATCAAGCTTTAAAGCATCGAAATATTAAATTTCTTCCATAATACCAAAGTTACAAGTGGGGTACTATAAGCATAACATTTAAAGATGGCTGAACTTGTAAGAATCATGAGTCGAGAGAACGAGTTATGAACAAAAACAAAACATGATATGTCACTTTAGAGGCTCCATACTCCGTACCGATTCCACTTAGGCGACAATAGTTTAGCCTAACCATTAATTTTTGTGGCTCTGATCTATTTCAATCACTCCGTGCTTACGTGCTACCAACGGAATACAGATTTTTGACGGTATGTACTTGAACATTTTGAAGGATATTATGCGAGAGAGCGAAACGCTGAACACCTGGGCCATCTAGAGCCTAATAGTGTGCCGTAGCATTTGCTATACATTTGGTTGCACTTTTTCAACTTTTCTGGGGGACGTTCTCCCCCCCCCCCTCCTTAAAAAAAATGAGGGAGGTGTGCCCCCCCCCCCTCTCCGTTCCCGCTCTCCTGGAATTGACGCCCCTGGTTTAAAGCAATGTGAAGACACCGCTCACATTAAACTGATCACACAATTGACCATTTTTCATACACCAAAGAAGAACAAACAAGAGAAATCAAGCATTTTAAGAAGTACAAAAACGACAGCGGCAAATGCGTGTATCAAAAGAAGTATGAAGCATCTTCGTCTTTGAAAGGGAAGATATTAGTAAATTAATATATGAAGTCGAACATACCCTACAATCATTGAGATATCCTCAAAGGCTAAAAGTCCGGATGAGTCAGCCAAGAAAGAACTTGATATCTCACAAATTATTTGAAATTAAACATGTTACCAAAATATGCCAGATAATATACAGCAGAGAGTATGATTCAATAGTATTCATGTATGTATGCCAATCCCCAATCAACCTAGATTAAGTATGTTTTCATATTTCTAGACTATTATTCTACTGAGTCTTTTGAAGATCATACTAAAGAGTGTTCGCCTCACAACCGGGAGGTCGTGGGTTCGAACCCCGGCCGCGTCATACCAAAAGACGTTAAAAGATGGGAGTTGCTGCTACCTTGTTTGGCGTTCAACAATAAGGGGATAGAGGAACGTCGATCTGGCGCTGTTTAGTGGCTGCCGGGCTCACGATCAATTGGGCAAAAATAATTTCCGTTTCGGTTCAATAAAATATGGAGTGGACTAAAAGGTTATTATTATTATTATTATTATTATTATTATTACTATTATTATTATTATTAACACTTTGAAAACGACGGGCTTTTACAGAAGCCGAGATATATCCCTAATATGTTGACAAAGTTTTCCAGCTTATTAATAGCTATTATATGCTAAAGTTCTTTGAAGTATTATTTAGATGTTCATCTCATCCATTAAAAAATAATATAGTTATGTGGAAAAAAATCGAGAAAAAGTGATATCATTTTAAAGTTAGTGTTCGGATCGAAAAAAAGGCCCGAAATACCCGTACAGCTGGAGACGGACGCGTACGCGCGTCCGTTCTATAATCTTGCGTGACGCTACTTCCAAGTTCCATGCACCCTTCCGCATTTCAGATATTTGTATTACGGGTCGTATTATCAGTCGTATTATAAAATACATTTACAGCAAGAAAAACGGAATTCGAACTTATAATAAAACTAATCAATAGGTATGCAGTTTTGTTAAAGTTGAGACTGTTCAAAAGACGATGAACTATTGGTGTACAAGGGAGAGATGGGGTTATTATGAAAATATCTGGAAATTTACAGAAAAAATATCACATACAAGAAAATTAAACTATATATCTCTTGACATGAAACCCTAGGGAAAGATAAATATTTTGGTTCCATCCGTGACATCAGAAAGTAAAGTAAATAGTACTATACCAATAGGAGTATAGATCACTAAAAAAAAAGGGGGGGGGAGGGTTTTGACTTTTATTAGAATGACTGTAAAAAGTAAACCAGAATGGGAGATAAGTGAGATGTGTGTGGAAAATGTTGCCATGAACATCCGATCTGGGAGAAGATACCACGATAAATATATGTTTGTCGGTTCCCGGCATTACATCCACTCTTTATATAAGGCCAGGCATTTTGATTTAGATAATTCCAGCTAGGTCTAAAACACACCTTGTTTTGATCAGGTCTAAAATGAGGTCGAGTATTTTGTTTAGATTTGGCTCCTTTCAAATAATTTGTTGCTATGGTGACATAAATACCTTGACTCTTTTCCCAATTTTATAATTGCATCAATGTTTATTATTTTCGAAATTATCCCATCGTTTATAAAACGTGATGTTTTTTTTTTCTTTCCGAGTGAACAGTTATATACCGACTTTTACTAGCCTATTGACCTAAACTATTGTTGAGTTTTCGTCGTTAAAAGTGGATGAAAGTAAGTGTATACTTTGTATCCTATTATCAATTGTTCGCCCACCAATGACTTAGTAAAACGTCTCACCTGGTTTGTTGCATCCTACGAATGCTTGCTGAGTATATGATTGTGAAGTATACGTGCAGCTTCGGTGGTCCGCAATATCATAAGCGCACCTCTTCATGTAGGTCATACCAACATTGCTGCGATATATAAAGACTTCCCACAAGTTAAGCTTCATTACTCCAAGCTGATTATATATATTTGATAGCTTTAGTAATCGATTCGTAGCCCAATAGGACGCAGACCAATATCCATAGAGCAGGTAGCTTAAAATGCCTTTTGTATAATTTAAAAAAAAATATTTTTGTGGTTCTAAAAGAAGTGTCCTAGCAGCAATAGGAGATTTGAGAATGTCACTATTTAATTGCATTATCCAGTTTACTTTATACGTTACTTTTTGATGTCGAGGATACTTTGTGTAACTAGAAACAAAGTTTGAAACAACGTCGATGATAGTGGTATGCAAACAAGAATTATCATGTTTTACCATGTTCGAATGGTACGGAGTCTCTATGATGCAAAGTTGTTTAATGCTGTAAAAGGGGAACACAATATTAAGGAGAATTACACCCCACCCCCCTCCTCCGTGAAAACATAACGATTAGTCTTTCTGCAGTAAAATAGTAGTAGTATAGTAGTAGTAGTAGTAGTAGTAATAGTATAAATAGAAGTAGTAGTAATAGTAGTAACTACTTGTAGTAGTAGTATAATTAGTAATAATAGTAGTAGTAGTTGTACTAGTAGTACTAGTAGTAGATAACTACTAATTATTGTAATAGAGAATTAGTAACTACTTCATTAGACCAAATCATGGAGCAGTGACAATAATAATAATAATAATAATAATAATAGTACAGTTCTTATATAGCGCATAATACATCTGTACATCTCTACGCGCTGTAGAAAAAATGAAAAAGAAAAAGAAAGTACTAGTAAGGAAAAAGAAGAACAAAATACTGCATGGTGATATTCTACACAGCAGATATTAATGTGAGCCGTAGAGGTAACAACATTGTCAATCGTCTAACCGTTGTGTATAATGTGATAACTGCATAATTACGCTTGCTCTTCTAACCAGAAGAAAATACAATAAAGAAAGCTGTACAAATGGGATCAAGTTTTTTCTTAAACGTCTCACCTGGTTTTTTGCATCCAACGAATGCTTGGTATGTGTGTGACAGTGAAGAATACGTGCAAATTTAATGGTAATAGCATAAGCGCAGCTCTCAACGTAGGTCATACTGAAATTACTGCTAAATAAACGCAAATGTTTAATCAGTTGAGCTTTCTGAATTCAAGCTGATGATAAATGATCGACGGCTTCACACGATTAGCCCAGGTAGACCGTGCCCACCAATTATAGATCAGTCTATTCTAACTACAAATCAAGAACTTGTCGTTCACAGGGTGTTTACTTTATTAGAGAGAATGGTATTATACATCTTCATTCTTCTCTTAAAATCATGTTGGCTAGTAAGGACTGCGATATCGACTGAAATTAGGGAAGGGGATCTCGTTATTATGTTTCACATTAACGAATTTCAAGGCATTGGATATTCATCTTATTTAAGATTGCAACAGGTAGTGTGCAAGGAAATTCAGTCTCTCATCTCTATTGAAACAAAGATATTAAAGACGTGACTTCACATACCAAATTCTATCAAGTAATCAACGCTTTTATTTAGTTGACAGGATATCAACGAGGAAATTTGAATTGTTTCCAACTGCTCTTTGTAAGCTTGATATGGACCAAAGCTGAATACTGATCAGGTCCGTTGACGATTCTAGTTGTAGGTGATCTGATGTAAACAGTTATGCGTATGTTTAAAAACGCACATCTACCATCTGTCATTCTCTATAAGAATTCCCTTGAAAATACGTGTTTTGTTTTGGTCAGTTTGTTAGCCTGTTCATGAGAAGGGTAAACGAGGTGTAGGATATCTAATAGAATACCATTATCTTGAATAAATCATTTTAAGGGGAGTTAAATGAATTAACCTGACAAGTGATACTTCTAAAGAAAATGTTTTGAAGAAGAAACGAAAAGGGAAGTTAACGCATGCAATCATGTATTGAAACGTTTAACTTGTGAATTGAATGATGTTATATTTTGGCATTGGTGGTTTTTTTTTTATAAAAATGATTTAGAGACCATAGTTTCTCATAGCATTGATGGAAAATGGAACATAAAATTACCCAGTAACGGAATTTCCTTTGGAATGGGTTTTACACTTATGAAGATATTGACATCAGATTGGCAGAAATTGCAGTCATAGCGTCCGTTTCGAAACAAAACTAATAATTTACCAATAAGGGTCTTCCAATCTTCATTTTGAGAGCAGATATCCTCAAAATTATATGCAAGAAATGGTACTAACTGATTGTATGATCTTTGCCTTGCAAATTATGATTTTTGTTTGATGGATAACATTTTTTGTTTATGAATCAGCTGTTAACCCCCGTGTTCAAAGTAATGTCTCGTTTGTTTTATGACCTTTTTTAGTTGCAGCGCTCACGAGAATTGCCCATTGCGACTAGACCCCTAATTATAGTGCGGTGTACTTCAAACACCAAGTATACCCTACATCGTTGTATATTTATTGATGCAATTTGAATGACCTTGAATGAAATTTCCATTACAAGGCGTTTTGGCATTCAAGTATCGACACCCACACATGGTTAGATTTGCATATAAACAATGCAAAGCGGACTCATGTAAATTCACGAGTCAAACGATCAACTCAGTAGGCCTGCATGTGAATTTCCAGCGTGCCCTTCCCTCACTTTTGTTTTTCAATTATGTGTGTGTGCAAGACCTTGAGGTTATGCATACATGTACATTGGCAGAGGTGCACCACCAGGGCTCAAATTATGTTTGTGTCCACGGGGGCTGTTCCACCAAAAAAGCTCCCGTGAGCCTTTTAACAGGGGCTCTTTTAGTACTTACGGGGGCTACGTTTTTAATACAATTTTCCATTAAATTGGTAACCATGAAACTCCTAAATTCTTTGCTATTTCATTATTATCGTTAATAGTCGGCATTATTCTTCTCTTACAACTTCACAAGTTATAACATGCAGCTAATGGTCAGATCTCCTCCCTCTGTACTAAATGTCTGGTCCAAGCCCGTATACATTCGCCTCTTTGCCACCAGGTTTCCTTTTAATTTCCTTATAATTCCACGAGGGCGATTTTTTATTTTGCAATCGCCCCCATGAATACTCTGACGAAAGCGGTTGTGTAGCTCACGGGGGCGAAGCGCCCACCGCCCCCGTATATTTTGAGCCTAGTTTGTATCGTATTATTAATTATTCGCCCGTCAATCACTTGGTAAAACATCTCACCTGGTTTGTTGCATCTGACGAATGCTTGGTAATTATATGATCCTGAAGTATACGTGCAGCTTCGGTGGTCTGCAATATCATAAGCGCAACTGTACACTTCGGTCAAACCAACGTTGTTGCTATATACATAGACTTCCTACAAGTTAAGTTTCATAACTCCAAGCTGATTATATATATATTTGACGGCTTCCGAAAAATATACGTAGCCCAATAGGACGCATACCAGTGTGCATAGTACAGGTAGCTTCAAATGCCTTCTGTATTATAAATGTTATTGTAGTGGTCTTCAATAACAACAACAACAAAGTTCCCTTGCAGCAATAGGCGATTTCAGAATTTCACTATTCAATTGCATTAGCCAGCTTACTTAACACATAAGTTTTCCTTGTCGGGAATACGTAGCTAGAAACAAAGTTTAAAACAACATCGATGATAGTATTATGCGAACAAATTACAATGTATTACCATGTTCGAATGTAACGGCGGAAGTCCCTAGAATGCGAAAATGTTCAATCCTGTAAAGAGGAAAAATCTTATAGAAGGTTTCCCCTCCTCCGCCGTAAAAATATATCCATTAGTCTTTCTACAGTAGAATACGTAGTAGGAGTAGTAGTAGTTGCAGTAGTAGTAGTAGTAGTAGTAGTAGTAGTAGTAGTAGTAGTAGAAGTAACAAATAGTAGTAGAAGTAGTCGATCAATAATAATTATTATAATATAGATTTAGTAACTGCAACATTACAACAAATCATGAATTAGTGACAGTAATATTAACCGTTGTAGTAGCAGAATTGTCAATCGGCTCACCTGTTTTGTATAATCTGATAACTGCATTGATTCTCATCAAAATGGTAATCGGAAAGGTTTATGAACCAATCACTATTTCATTACTTTGATCCATCGGCCTTCGAAAATGCCAACATCCCCAAAGCAACTCCAGCACTTGTATTTACAGACTTTTCAAAAGCATTCGATAAGATTGGCCATAACATCCTTATTCGTAAAATCCTCAATATTGGTGTTAGATCGTGTCTTGATTCCTGGATCATAAGCTATCTGAAATGTCGGGAACAATATGTCAGGTATGGTGGGGTTTCATCGAGCTGAAACTGAATCTATTTGTGAATATAATTCAACTCAATGTCAGTTATATCGAGATGCTATGTTGTGTGATTTAAATATGCCAGCTGTAATAATTTTGATCATGCTTATGGAATTGTGTTTATTTCAAAGTTTTTTGTTGAACTTGATAAGCTGCACGTAAATCAAAGTCGTACAAGACGCTGTGAGGGAAAACAGGAAGGTAGGGGAAATATTCAATTTAATTCAACAACTTTACTAACGCATAGTTTTGGCGATAGGGTCAAGGTAAGAATCAGGTTTAGATTCGCAAATAAATAGCTTAGCATAGGACCAATATGACAAACTGTATATATTTGCTGAGTTTGAAGCTATTTCATCAACCATTATTATTACAACCATATTAGTAATATCATGATGAAACTCCTCCAAAGTATATAGATTTGCATTACTCAATGTTCATTCTTCTGTACGCGAGTTCATTTCCCAGCTTTAGAGTAAGTATACCAATGATGCGCAGGTTTGAGTGCGTCGGTAGAAATTGTGGGCACAAGTTACCTTGGAATGGTTTAAGCCAACGAAGCGCAGCCGAGTGGGTTTTAGACCAAATTCAAAGTACCGCGTGCACACAATTCCGCCGACCAACGAATTAAACATGTGCATCATCTGTTTTAGAAGATGGGGCCCCCACAATCGCCAAAAATAGAAAAAATTGTCATTTTACAGATTTACCGGATGCATGGCAAAATCATGCTTTCCGGTATTTAACGGATGCATGATTTTTAAATTTGCATAATTTTTCTGTTGTTAGTGCAATGGATTAAAACAAATGTAATGCCTTTCGCCTAAACCTTAACAAAATAAAGTCAGGCCTAACTGACCTTGACATGAAACCTTAACAAAAAGATGGTCATTAAATCAATACAAACTTTTTTTGCAAGCATTTTAAGTTTTGGGGAGGTACAATCAGAAGAGATCTGGATTTTGTCCATATCAAGTACAGAAATAGAGGCTTTATGTGTGGTGCTTCCCGGGCCCCCTCGCTCCAGCTTCACCAACACAGCCTTAACCTACATGTGCTCTCGAGAAATTGAAATTTGTAACAGATATCTAAAGTACAGTGAACCAAAGAGTGGCGTTGTATGCAGTAGCGAAGGTACTAAAGTCTAGGTTTACAAATCACCGTCAGTCTATGTAGAGAAATATAAAACTTCGTTTAGAACGATACAGTTTGTCCAATTATGGCGTTAAAATGTTTCCTAAATTGACCTTCTTGATCTGTGCAAACTTTTCCAATTTTGAGAATCCATACTTTAATTGAACTTTTCATGCTAGCCGCATCTGAATCATCCAGCAATTTAGATAATTCTTCTTCTTACAGAAGATGGAAAATCAAATCGCCGCCGCGATTTCGCCATCTCGTTTTGTTTTGTTTTTCATTATTGGAGAAGAGAGAAAATGCACACAATCGGGATAAAAGGCTGTATTGTCTGACCGTTTATACATATTCATGTTTTTGCAAACCTCAGCAAAATGTTTGCTTTTACTAAATGGAAACAAAATACGATGGGGGGGGGGGTGGGGGGTCGGATGAAATGGACTAAATGAACCAATGAGAAGTGATCTATGATAATTCATGCTTCTTATTCTTCGTGTGCTTGACTTATAATCTTAACATCGCTTGGTAAACTGGGTCCAAAGTTCGACCTGTTTCACATGTGTATTATAGGCAATGACGAATTGCTTAGCCTTATGATGAAAAAGCTACTGTCTATCAAACATTGTAACATTATGATCGGCATAATAAACGTTCGTGAACTCCCTCCTCTTAAAATGTAACGGTCGATAATCGAACACATATAATCACATGTCCACTTGTCTGTTTTCCCTTGGCAAAGTTTTTCCTTGGCAAAGCCAACTCGAAAAATTCCTTTAATTGAATTACTGTCGAATCTAATGAAAGTAACAATCGTTTTTGGTTCAAACTTAAAGAGGTAATAATCAAACGCCTCACCTGGTTTGTGGCATGTGACGATTGTTTTATTTTTCCTTTACAGTGTAGAAAACGTACAGCTTCAGTGGTGCACGACATCGTAAGTGCAACGGTACATACTGTCTTACTGTATGAGCTGCTAAATTCAAATGCATCCCACTACATTAGCTCCCCGAAACCAAGCTGTCGATAGATGTTCCAACTATACAGGTAATCCCTATGATAATATTAAATGTCCAGCTTATTTCAACTTACTAACTTACTTAAATTACTTTAAATGTATGTAACGACTTTCATATTTGTCATTTACTTATCCTCCTGAATACATGTCCATATGTACATTAATGGTTGACTTTTTGTTGTACTGAGCGAGGCGGGAAGATTCGCCGGCAATTCGCTCGAAGATGTCGTTGACGAAGCTGTTCCTTCAATCTAAAGCTTTAACAAGTTACATGCTTGTATGGTATATGTGGTTTCACCAGAGAGTGTAAGAGAGAATCGGAGGGGGTGCTAGCAGATCAACAACTTTAAGTAGAGCAACGCAACATTTAATGTTGGTCTTATATTGGTGTAGTCCAAATTTACAAAATGCAATTTGCCTCTTTGACCTCTACCCAGCCTGTGTACTGATCAGGTCCACGGATGAGCCGAAAACACACTTCATTTCAAGATTGAATGAGTATTTCATGCTGATCTCAATGATCATGCTTACTTAATTATTATAATGATTGGAATCAACTAATTCATCCTCTTTATTCTTGTCGAAATGACGAGATTGCATGTTTCTGCATAACTCACGCACATTTCAAATCAAAATGTTACAATGATAATGGCCTAAAGAAAGGAAATTGTTAGCAGTTGAACTACCATGTGGCTCCTCTCCCATCAAGCCAATATCAATATAAAATAATACTCAGCATTTAAAATTAGTAAGGTAAAACGACTCACCTAGTTTCTAACATCTGAAAAGTGTTTGTATCAGCTGTGAGGCAAAAAAGCTGTGTCATGTAGTTTGTGTGTCGCCATGGAAAACAATTCCACATTTGGCAACATATCAACGATTAAGTGCAAAGCTGTTCAACATTGTAATAACGTTATTCAAACTGCCATGTGTAAGCTTGACCTGGGCCCAGCCTGAATACTGATCGGGTCCCTCGACTAGTTTAATGCCCGCTTCACTTGGAACTTGACTCCATTGCATATTCTATGAACATTGTCGACAGCGCGAAACAGCCACTAATGAAAAAAAAATGAAAAAAATGAAGAGGCAAATTTAAACAAAAATGATAAGCTAAGAACGAAAAGAAATTATTTTGCTCGCGCTGCAGCGATCGCTTCAGCTTTTCTATCAGCGGCAAAGTGTTTGTACAAGTGTTAATATGTGTGTGTATACCGTGTGAGTCAAAAAAAAGTTTACACCTAGAAAATTGCTAATTATTTTTTAAATGGTATATGAACAGTGAATTATTATACATCTTATGAAAGAGTGTGTTATCCCAAATCGTTTGGTATCACTTTTGTGTGGAATGTGTTCACGCTTGGATTAACGGAAGGCATTGTTTGAGAGAATGCGAGAATGAGAGAAAATCGACTTGCGCCAAAGTGATGCCTAAAGTAGCGGAGTGAGAGAACGAATTGAATGTATCAAATGAAATGCATTGCATATGGTTTTTGTAGAAGCAAAGTCACACACATACACACACACACACACACACACACACGCACGCGCACGCGCGCGCACATAATGCTCGTTGATATTTGATTTTTGATATTTGATATGTGGTGTGGTATGATTAATTTTGTTAGAGATGTTAATTGTTTCTGCAAAAACCGAATTATTACCTAAATCCCAATTGTTTTATTCAAACATTACATAAGCAACTTTAGCGCAAGTCGAATTTTGCACTCACGCAAACAATGCCTCCTGTTCATCCAAGCGTGAACACATAACCCCCAAAAATGATACCAAATGATTCGGAATAAAACACTCTTTCATAAGATTTATAATAATTTACTGTTCATTGATAATTTAAACAATAATTGCCAATTTTCTAGGTGTAAACTTTTTTTGAGTCACACTGTATGTGCGCGTGTGGTTGTGCGTACCTCAACGAATGTCGCCTAGTTTACACCGATACTCGTTATCAAACAATATATATATATATATATATATATATATATATATATATCACATGATATTAGGATAATAAATCACTATCATAGCTTCTGATCACCATTTTATAAAACAAGTCCCATGTTCTTGCATTAATAAAATCGGTCACTTTGCATGTTTCTCTGATATCTTCCGTAACTATTTCATTCAAAATAAATGTACGGGTATTCTTTAACTTTAAACCTCAGAGAAGGCAAAGAAGGATGAGCTTTTATCACTTGCGGATAATAATTATTATCTCGACGTAGGGATGGTGGTGATATAACAAATCGCACACAGAAATTAAAAGTCGTATGAAGTCATTTCTGCTAATGAACGTAATTTATTTGATATCATTCTCTGTAGATTGACAACTACATATCAGCTACTGATTATTCTACTTCTTTACATTATACAATTTAATTTGTCGTATTTCGGTTGCAAGCCTGTGTATACATATACAATTCACCTGTGTAACGAATAACAAAGCAACAATCGAAAGATAAACCATTTTCTTGATGTTCAAGTTCTTTTAGTTCTTAAAAGCACTAGCATGAAGTGTTGTATATCCTATTATCGTTATCATTAATCTCCTTCCATTATTGTTATTAGTAGTAGTATTATTAGTATTAGTAGTTTAATTATTATTATCACTATCATTATCATCATAATTATCATTTTAGTTATTAAATTTTTAATTTTTACAATTGTAATTATTATTAATATTAGTGATATTAATATTATTATTATTATCGCTAACATTAATATTAGTCAATATCATTGTCATTTAACATTAATGTGAGGGAGGTTGCTATTCACTATGATTGTTAAAGGGTGTTTATTTAACCATTTATAAAAGTACTGCGTTTTTTCCAATACCATTATACAGAGGATGACATTGAAATATACGCCTATTGTTTTTATTATTAATTGTGTCACCAATATCATTATCCTTACCACTACCTTCATCGCCAATATTATATGATGCATGTATACATTTATATTTTGCGAGTCATTATGGTAAAAAAATCCAGGGTACCTTGCAAACAAATGATTTCCATTCGGTTCTGTGTTTGTTTATCTAAACATATATTTATATATCTCCTGTTCGTATATATATATTTCTAATTAAATTTCTTAATTATTTGTCACCTACTTAATTCTACTCCGTTTTTTTCCCAAGTTTAATTAGGTTCAATTTACTTACAATTCAACAAAGGGAATACAACGAGTTTTTGCAAAATAGGTTCTAGCTAGGAGTGGTACACATTTACAAGTAAAATATTTATACCCTTACAACGTTTCCATTTGCAAATTTTACTCAGCATGTAAATAACATATTTTTCCGATTTATTTTTCTTGAGAATATGACATATTAAAGCTTTCGTTAAAAAAGTTTTCTTCTAAAAGGTTTGTTTAACTAGTCAAATTTGTATTCTTGAGTTACGAAAACCAACGACAAAACAACGCTTAAAAAAAATAAAAAAATACAGAGAAGTATTCTTCTTTTGTTTTCATTGAGGATATCTCCTTTAGTATTAATGGATTCCTTGTGTATTAAATCTATCAATCAGCATAGTATCGTATACTTTGATAATAACCTGCCTATGTTTTAGAAAGACAATTATTAATATTTTTGTCAGATGATACAGCACAGATATGCAACAAGGCAAAAAGAAAGTGGCTTACTCTATCAACCAAAATGTAAGACAACGCAAGGAAATTTGTGTATTGTGTTTGTAGGAACAAAGCTGTGGAATGATCTTCCTGAAGAAATTAGATTAAGACATCGAGGTTATATTTTCGGAAATATCTTTTCATCTACCTTCATGTAAATGACGTGGGTTCAATCCCAACTCACCCCCTCTCCTTTCTTTTTTCCTTTGAATTTACATGTCTTCTTTTTATATATGTATGCACTTGCCAGTTAACAATTATAGATGACCTTAAGCTTTTACTTTTACGCATATCTGTATGATTTTATTTTTGATTAATAAATCCTTTTCATTTCATGGATATGGTGATGATTGTATTTGTTCAAACATTTGTTATCTTTCATTATAATGCTTTAGCTCTTAAATTTGTGCGTTTTTCTTTCTTTTCTTTTAGAAAAGTAAACAGGTTACATGATGCTCTATTATTATTTGTCTATCTATGTAAATAAAACACAAACAAGATTTAAATTCATATGTACAAACACATTTAAAAAAGAAATCTTCCCAAAGTTTGGAACTGGGCTCGAGCAGCACCTGTGCCAACATATAGTTCCCATTACCAACTTCATCTGAATATTAGTAATACACATATTTACGTGTATATATTTTGTGTATGTAATAGTATGCAGATATATGCCTAAAATCGTATTTAAAACCATTACTGTTTAATCAACATTACTTTTCTGTTATGTAGACATTCATCAGTATTATTCTTTGCATTGTATGATTGTTCATATGTACTGTTATTATAACGGATGTGTTTTTGTTTTAAATTTAGATTTAAATTCAGATAAAACTAATAAATGCGTGTTTCATCTTAATGTACACCTCTCCTACAATGTACTTAAAGCAAAACTGGTTTAACCTCGTCTTAAACTTATTTCAATAATAAACATAGGATATTCAAGAGATAGTGGTATTTTCATATTTTTACTTGAAAAAGTATGCAAAAAATTCACAGAAACGTGAATTCGTTATCACAATACAATGATATTTAGTGGATTCAGTGGATTCCAAGACAACAATTAATGCATTATGAGAAAGAAGAGGGATATTAATGGTATGTCATTTTCATATAGTGAATATTCGTGTAAATTATCAAGAAACAGGGAATGACTGCGTTAAATAACTTCTAACATTTGAAGGAAAGATTAATCAAAATTTATGAGAATAAAACAACAACACAAAATATAACAGCATATTTATATAAAAAGGCTAATAAACAAGAGTCGAGTTTTCCTATATGAAGTGCTCATCGAATCTAAAACTGGTAGTAATTTATTCAAGTTGGTTTTTCGTAGACTTCATAGCTCCGAATGGGATCTCCATTTTGTTTGAGGTATGGTTCGACATAGAGTGACTGGTCACCTCCAATGTACTTGGCATAACCGTCAGGAACGTCCGGAAGAGGGCCTCTGGATCCCTTCTCATCTTGAAGAGTGTCTTTCGATGATGTTGCTAAATCATAGCCACGACTGTAGATTATAAAATGAAATTGAAACAAATATTGTGTTCAATTAACATTTACTTTACTATTCAGATTTCAATTGAATCGTTAAATTAGGGGAACTATAAATGCGCTGTTCATTATGTAAAACATTTCTAACATTTGAAAAAATTTTGAAATAGAATATTGATGAAAGAATATCACATCATGTATTTTTTTTTATCAATATTTGTCTTCGAACGCATTTCTAGGGGGGGGGGGAATCTTTGCAGAAATGTGTCTCAAATGACACCCTCTTTCACATTAAGATACACTTAAAGCGAAATTTTACCATCTTTTTGTTGCGAATCTGGGAATCCCAACACTTTAAAAGGGGATTTAAGGTTGCATTTCATAAACACTATCTTTCTTTTCATTTATTAAATAATGTTTTCAATTAAACACTTCTGTTGGTTCAGCTACTTTTAAAAGATATATCTATACAATAACACAGACACAAATTGCCTGAATATGTCAACGTATTTTCCAAAATTATCTCACAAAGTTGGTTAGGATTTTTTTACCGGAGTTTATTAGTGCTGTTATTCTGTAATATTGTTTTCCTTCTAAGATGATACATAAAATGCATCAAAAACCACGAAACCACCTCGTTCCTCGATTGCAAGGAAACGCTTTCCCATGTACTGGTAGTTTTACGAATTATGAGGACGAGCGACGGGGGTTCAGCCTCCTTCCATAAGTCCCATCACATTGAGTTAATTTGAAATGAGTAATTGATGTTAAAAGGGTAAAATGCCTGGAATCAACTGAGAGTCGATTTTTATCATGACATATGTTGTGCATAAAGAGAAAATACACTGAAAACATATAACAAGTTATTGTACATATCTACACATTATAGCGTACCGAAGCTGTGACATCATAACAATCTTTTTTTTTTTTTTTTAGAATTTCTCAATTTTTTCTTCATTTTCCAAAAGACCAACAAAAAGAATGTCCGAATGTCGAAAACCAATTTAATATATTAAGTATTGGCTGAGATATGACCCTCTGAATAAATAAATGTTCTATGGAAACTCAGTGTTATAGTCCTCTGGTTCTTGATGTTATGAACCAGAGCACTATAACACCGAGTTCCCATAGGACATATTTTTGCAGATGGTCATATCTCAGCCAATGCTTAATATATTCAATCGGTTTTAGCCTTTCGGACATTATTTTTGATGCTCTTTCAGAAAATGAAAAAATAAATGAGAAATTCTAAAAATTGTTTTTTGAAGACGTCACACTTTACCACTTTGTAAGATTATTATGGTAAACATTAACTTACTTTCTCACGAAGATAACAAACGCCGCCATACACATCAGAACAAGGATGAATAAGATGACAGCTGTAACCAGAAGACCGGTGATAAAGTAATCCCTTCCCTTTTGCTCACTACTAGAATATGCAATGCGCTCTGGGAATGCAGGTTTTCTTTCTGTAAATATAAGTAATTTGGTTATAAGCAAACACCACAATATCAATATATATATATATATATATATATATATATTTGTATTAAATTGCAGTAATTGAATTTGGATTCGTATTTGTATTTATATATATATATATATTTTGTTTTGTCATTTGTATATATGTTTGTATTTGTATTTTTTCAAAAAAAGTATTTGCATATGAATTTGTATTTGTATTTGTATTTTTTTTTCGTATTTGTATTTGCATCATTTGATTTTCAGGTGCATCATTTACATTGGTTTTTCAATTTGTATTCTTCTTCGTATTTGTAATCGCATTTTGTAAATGTTTTTCTTATTTGTATATATATCATTATTATATGTGTGAATACATTCTTATTCTATTTGTGATTCTTTTTCTCAGATATTCGTTAGAAAACAAACAAACAGCAAATTCCTGTATATGATAACTGTAGCCCTATAAATTATGTGAAACAAACTAAAACGCTAACAAGAGAAATGATCATAACAAAAATTTTAGCTAGAAAAGAATACACGGACAAAAAAAGTAGGGAGGTAAATAATAAACAATAATAATGAAATCCCAAATAAGTAAATTGATGCACTATTATTTATAATTATCAAAGAGATGACCTTAATTTGTAAAGCAGTATCCTTTCTCTCCTTACAATTTGTTTTTCTTTCCCATCTTATGTCTAAAATGATTTAGCTTTTGTTATTCATCACCTTGTTTTACTTGGTCTTTCAGCAGAGCATATATTGTGCAACGTAAAAGCTAGTGTAAACTCTCCCTAATTTGTGGCGGCGGACAGGCATGCTCTCATATTACTTATATTTACATGTAAAAGGACCTGTTTACATTTATTACATTAAATCTTTTAGTATGCTACATATTAAGATGATAATCATTTACACCATAATTATTATAAAATGTAATACAAGATTGCTACCATAGTCTGGTACCAAATTATCCCGTTATATCAGACTTTTCTAAGTGCATAATAACCTCCGGGCTGTGGACAATCAGTAGAGCACTGGACAGAATTCCCACGCCACAAGCCATCTGTGTGACACTCCCAAGCGAACCAATCAGAGTCATCGTTACATGTGATGTTAACTTGGTCACCGATCTTGTAGCGAGGCTTAACATTTCCAATGAATGAGACGACGGGGATGATTGGTGGATTGCATTCTGCAAATGAAGTATTTAAACATTACACAAAACTGATTCACTGGATTAGGGTATATTTGTACACAAACAGAAAATTGTAGAATGTTCAAAATCAATAGCTTCTTCGAAGACTCTTCAATGATTACAGCACAATACTCATTCAAGAAGCCTCTTTCGAGCGCTTGTAGTTGCCTAAACAAGTGCAAATCTTTGATGATTGAAAATGGAACTATGTTTCGATCGTAAACGTAGTTACCTTGATTATGCACGGTACAAACTGTCCAATACACACACACTCTCAAATAGATCATAAGCTTTTTGAAGGGCGCTTACAATCTTTTATTGATCACATTACCTCTTATCCTCGTGTCATTTTTAGATAATAAACGTTATTAAAAATAAATAATGAACGAGTCTTCGTCTTCGTCTTCGTCAAGCACCTAAACAGTGTGAGTCAAAAAAAAAAGGTTTACACCTAGACAATTGCTATTTTTTTTTAAATCATCTATGAACAGTAAACAATTATACATCTTATGAAAGAGTGTTTTATCCCAAATAATTTGGTATCATTTTTGTGTGGTATGTGCTCACGCTTGGATGAACAGGAGGCATTGTTTGCGAGAGTGCAAAAATCGATTTGCGCCAAAGTTGCTTGTGTGATGCTTGAATAAACAAATTGGGATTTGGGTATTAATTCGGTCTTTGCAGATCCAAATAACGTCCCTAACACAATTAATCATGACATATATATCAAATATTGAATGTAAAATATCAACGAACATTTGTGCGCGTATGTGTGCGTGTGTGTGTGACTTTGCTTCTGCACAAAGCATATGCAATGCATTTTATTCAACCCATTCTCTAACTCCGCTTATCCCAACATAATACATGCTGTATGCATCACTTTGGCGCAATTCGATTTGTGCACTCTCGCAAACAATGCCTCATTTTCATCCAAGCGCAATCACATACCACACAAAAATGATACCAAATGATATGGGATAAAATACTCTTTCATAAGGTGTATAATAATTTACTGTTTATAGGTGATTTTTTAAATAATTAGCAATTTTCTAGGTGTAAACTTTTTTTTGTTTACTCAAACAGTATATACATGGTCGAAAATAGGCGAATGGGCATCAACGTGTTCAAATGACGTTAATAGAGGGATGGGATTCGATCCCTCAACCCTTCGACTGAGAGTCAATTGAATGAAGCCCTATACCACGACACCTATACATTTGTATTACATGAAATGACTTTACGACAGGTAGCTTTTTAAAAAGTATGTTTTGCATACCTTTGGGAGGGTCAGGGCAAACTATGTTTTGGCCTATCCATATTCCATCGTCACATGACACGTCGAACCAATCAGAACCCACGTTACATGTCACGTTCATCCTGTCACCGTCTTTGTATGAGAGACGAAGATTCTGAATGGTTGAATCAATAGGCACTGCTGGTGCACTGCAGGAGGCATGTGATGGAGGAACTGTGGAGAGAATATATGCAAACAATATTATGGAGGCCACGAGGTACTGTAATAATGGGAAGCGTTGGTTCATTTTTTAGGAATTCTTTAGGATATTTTTTTTTTTTTAATTTGATTTTATTTCTGCACTTTTTCCATATTAAATATAACTGAATAACAAAGAACATATAAATGTAAGGTATAATACAACATAAATAAACAATAATTTCTTCATGTAAAAATGTTATTTTTACATAATATATGTACATATACTAACGAAACTTAATATTTCCATAACATATAATCATAAAGTATTAACCAAACTATTCTGTTGGAAAAGTGCAGGAGACCGCAATCATGAGCAAAGCTTGACAAGGATGGCGGCCCCAAAAAACAAAAATAAATAGATTTAATGTGTGAATTAAAACAAAAAAAGTATTGAACAGGTGATTTGAACCTCTCTCAAAAATACCTGTACGACTCTGCTCAGTAAAGACAAGTTTTATTACTCACACAGAACCAATACCCTTCAACAATTTTACACTAGATATTTTTCATTGTAATGGCAATTCAAGCGTTTTTAAGTTTGGGACAGCAACACATAAAAGAAAAACAACATTTATATTTGAAAATTTGCTTTAAATCCACAAATGTTACTAATCAAGGTTAAAAATATTCGTCCTTATCATATGTTAAGGACAATGGAATAAAATTGATAGGTGGTAAGATTTGTTGTTGAAGAAAGTTTGTAGGTTAAGGTGTGAAAAGGGATATCAGATTCTGGAAATCGAAGAAATGAAAAGAGAAAAAAAGAAAGAAACTGTAATGAAAAACAGTTAAAGTTATAAAACAGGATTGAGTTATATATGTACTTTGTATATTTTGTTATATATGTACTTTGTATTTTTGTTAATTAACAAACATCACATTCTCGGGGAAAAAATGTTATTCCAAATATCAGTGATTATTGTAAGGGATTAAGCGAAATATTTGTGCTCGTTTCAGTGCGCGTTCATGTTACTTTTATATTTATATTGTTATACATGTACTTCTCCGGGCCCCATTTATGCCATGGTTATGGAACTGGTAGTGGAGATGATAATGAAAGAAAACATGATGATGATGATGGCGATGATGAAGGTTGAAACCATTCCTGTTGCGTGCTGGGGAGTATAAGAAAGAAAACATTTCAAATATAATACCAAAATATATTTACTTACATGAAGCTGGCAATGTCGGTGCTGCACAAGATATATCAGGGCCATCCCATAATCCACTTGCCTGACACCGCAAGATAAATTGATCATTGTTTGTGTCACATGTCACTGTCACTGTGTCATCGTAATTGTAGTTCAAATGATGACTTTCAATCGAAGAATATCTCGGAATATAAGGTGCACTGCACAGTGTTGGAGCTGTCATATTCACAGCATTTGGGGGAAAGAAGAAGAAAAGTTCAAACCTGAAACCACTGAAACCTCAAAATAAAAAATCACATTATACAGTGTGTCCCAGAAAAAACGAAACCGAGAATTATCGATGTTTCACCATAACTTAATCACAATTATAATTAATAAATGACTCATATCTATACAGCTTAGATCCTCTTCTTTCATTTGATGTAACTCATATGATGCATATTTCACGCATAAGTGATTAACATCAATTTGAAGAGAGGGAACCAAAAAGTTATTTGGCGTACGGTATCTAAATTTCAAAGGGAAAGTCACATCTACAGAAAGTTCAGTTTCTGCCCTTTCATATGCCACCTCAATCATGAAAAATGAGCAAGGAATATTAACGTTCTGTTTGTTTAAAGTGATGCTTGCATTTTCATAATTTGATTTAAAAGGTTCGTTTTCACTGGCTGCATGCCATAGCAACAAGCAGATTTGACAAATGACTTAACTCCGTTTCGTTGACAATCAGCCATGCATAAAGTCTTTCGGCTATGTCTGATCGCCAACAAAACGGAAAGTCCTTATATTTTAACCAAAAAAAAAAAAAAAAATTAATTTAAAATGTAAAAGAAACACAAATTAGACTACTTTACAATTGATACGAACATAAATATTTTACTGCATTCAATAACAAATATAGCAAGATACTAAATAAGAAAAGGAAAACCCGAATGAACGTATTTCTATAAAAGGCAAACATTGTAGACAACATCAAATGATGTATAAGATATTGAGGAGTGGAAGAATGAGGATAGAGAATTTTATTTAAAAAACAGGATAGAGGGGTAGAGAATAGGGATATTTATGGAGAACGGTATGAATAAATATATAATTACACATGCAGTGTTAAAAAAAAGAGAATGAGGATGGTACAAATTTTTGACAAATAGTAAAAATCTACTTATTATCATGAATATCTTTTGTTCTTTTTAAGGTAAACCGAGCACATTACCAGATAAATCAGATAAAAACAGAATATCTTACGTTTGGCTGGTTCTCGGCAAGACATTTCCGGTCCACTCCACATTCCACTGTTGTTACAGTGAAGGGTAAAACGATCGTTGCTTGCATCACAAGTTACAATCACGTCATCACTTGAGTTGTAGGTTATTCGGTAGAATGCAATGGTAGAATGTCTTGGAATAACAGGAGCACTGCATTGAGATGGAGCTGCTTGAAAAGATGTAACATAACTTCATTGGTGGGTAAGGTTCGATGCAACAAAGAAATCACGTATGTAACATAAAAACATGAATAAATAATCAGGTAGTATTAAAAACAGCATCAGTAATAGAACGAAAACAGTAAAAATACAACTGTCAATAGCATTGTTAAGCCAAGTCTAGCACAGACAACGATGATATTAGAATAGAAATGTGAAATGTGAAGTCAACACTATTTGTAAAGCACCTTACACATAACATTGCCCTTATTATTGTAATTTGAGCATTATTTTCAGCTCCTCAGCATGTATTCGTATCAATTATTCACACTGACAATATAATATCTCAATGACATCGCAGTCTGTCCCAGGTAAAATGATAGATTGTCTTATTTTCCCCCGAGAATTAAGTATACAAAATGTATTAATAATTAGACAAGGACAATGATACAATTAAATGACCATGCTGATTGTGTAGTTATACCAAAATGTTCAGACAAATTATCAAGAATAATGTTCTAGGTTCCCACACACATACATACATAATTATTCAATTTATTAAAACAAATGTCGTTTTGAGTATGGTAAAATGTTAATGATAGAAGTTTAATTTTCCATCACTCTGGTACACGTCAATGTCCATGTACATGCAAACGGACAAGTCGTATGTCTAAAATTTGCAAGCAGGCCACACAATTACATTTTTAATATGGTAAACATGTTATTTTGTTATAGATACATCAGGCATTTTGGGGCAATTTTATTTATGTTGGTCAAACTCTTTTTTAAATTGTAAACTCTCACAATTGGCGCAGCACATGTCAGTGTTCTTTGGATCTAATTTCAGATTTATTATATATATCTCCACCATCATGATCGTTGATTTGGGGCTTGTATTATGAGAAAAGCGGTCGAATTCGAAGGGGGAGGGGTAAGTTTCTGGCAAATAAAATGAATGCAATCAAATGAAAATTGAAAGTCTTACCTGGGGTAGGTACGGGGCAAGAAACTTCCTGGCCACTCCATTGGGCTTTCGTGTCACACCAAAGGGTAAACCGATCACTGCTATTATCACATGTCACAGAAATACTGTCACCATAGTCATAATTCAGTTGCAAGTGTTGAATGGTTGCATATCTCGGAACGTAAGGGGCGCTGCACTTCTCCGGAACTGTTTCGAAAATCAAGTAAAGATGATACTTGGTAGAACAAACATGTATCTAATTTAAATGTCCTTTGAGTATTATCTGAATTTATCCTTAAGCGTAAACGGAGTATAACAAAAAAAGTAAGATGCTGCTGAGTGATAACACAGACAAAATTAAGTGGATGAATACTAATTTGTTTGACTACAATCACGAACAACAGCAATTGTTTAGTTATTTATACACGTGGAAGTCGTAGGAGTATTGGGGTGCTAAATATTATGTATTATTTACAAGTTTATCAATAGTAGGTGGGTAGATGAATGAATAATAAATGGTGAATAAATGAATAATAAATGAAGCTAACCTTCTATCGGCTGTGTGCAAGAAAGTACACTACCCGTCCAAAACCCATCTGAGTTGCACCTAAGGGTATACGACCCGTCTGTTCTGCCGTCACAGGTGATTGTTACACTCTCACCGATGCTGTAGACTAAACGTATGTTTTCAGCTGATGCATACTTTGGGATATATGGACTAGTGCATCGTGTAGGGGCTGTGAATGGAAATACAATAAGTATGTTAATACAAAAACAAAAAAAAACATTTTTAGTTTAGACGGAGAAAGTTTTGATCAATATCTACAGTTTAAACTAGAAGCTGACTTATTGATACCACAATGCTACAATTATAGATAATGTCAAACACCTTTAGGAGCAATATCGCAGCAATCAATTTCGAACCTTACGTACTGGACCTCCTAACTTGAACTATTAATACCTATCTCTATAAATTCTTCGTCTCGAGATAGCCTTAGTTATAATCACAAGTGACGATATATCCGGAGTTCTCATGTTAAGCCCAGTTCAAAATGTTACCTGATAATAAGTCGGGTCTACAGTTACGTGCCAAGCCAGTCCCTCTGTTAATGTCATAGCATATTTGGCAATTATATTGTCGTTGATTAAACCCTTTTTGGAAATGCGAACTCTTATAATTTGCACAGTTACTTTTCCCTGGATCTAATATTAGGATTTAACATATCTTCCTCAATCATCACGACCATTGATTGATGGCTCGTATATTGCGGAAGCCAGTCGAAAGGGGGGGGGGGGGGTTAGGTAGAAACATCGAATAAAATAAAACAATAAAAAAATAAAAGTCTAACCTGGGGTAGGTACAGGACATGACACTACATGTCCGTTCCATCGACCTTTCGTGTCACACTGAAGGTTAAACCGATCACTGCTATTGTCACATGTCACGGTAATGCTGTCACCATAGTCATAATTCAGTTGCAGGCCTTGAATGGATGCATATCTTGGAACGTAAGGGGCACTGCACTTCTCCGGAACTGTAACGAAAATCAAGTAAAGATGATAGTTGGTACAACAAACATTTATCAACTTAAAATGTAATTTGAGTATATCTTTGGACGTAAAAGGAAGATTAAACTATAATGTCGTTGAGTGATAACACAGACAAAACTAAGTGGTCGAATGCTTAATTTTTTGACCACAATCACGAACAACAACAACTGTACAGTTCATTATATTCGTGTGTGCGTAGGGTCATAGGTGATCTATATATTAGGTATTATTTACAAGTTCTTTACAATTGATAAGTATAGGTAGATAAATGAATAATTGTTATTGAATAATATTTATAGCTAACCTTTTATCGGCGGTGAGCAGGAAAGGACACTACCCGTCCAAAACCCATCTGAGTTGCACTGAAGGGTAAACGACCCGTCTGTTCTGCCGTCACAGGTGATTGTCACACTCTCACCGATGCTGTATACCAAACGTATGTTTGCGGCTGATGCATACTTTGGGATATATGGACTAGTGCATCGTGTAGGGGCTGTGAAAGGAAATGTTTTTTTTTTAAATATTATTTGTAGTTTAAACAGAGAAAGGTATGATTAAATACACAATTTAAACTAGTACCTAATTTACAGATACCACATGTACGTGCTAGAATTCTAAATAATGTCAAACAGTGTTACAACCAATACCGCAGCAATAAATCTCTAACCCTACGTACTGGACCTCCTAGCTTTACCTATTAACATCTATGTCTATTGTTGTTGTTTAAACTCTGCTGGAAATAAATTCTTATTCGCTCAGAAACTGGCAGTTTTCCCTGGATCTAATTTCCCTTTTCTGCTATCCCCCTTTACCATCACGGCCATGAATATTGGGCTCGTAGATTCCGAAAGCTAATCGAAATTGGGGGGGGGGGGGGGGGTTTCAGACAAAAACAATTAATCAAATCATATTCAAATCAAATAAATTAAACATTTTAAAAAATCTTACCTGGGGTAGGTACGGGACAAGAAACTTTCTGCCCACTCCATCGACCTTTCGTGTCACACTGAAGGTTAAACCGATCACTGCTATTATCACATGTCACAGTAATACTGTCACCATAGTCATAATTCAGTTGCAGGTTGTGAATGGTTGCATATCGTGAAACGTAAGGGGCACTGCACTTTTCCGGAGCTGTACAGAAAATAAAATAAAGATAATAGTTGGTACAACAAACATTTATCTACTTGAAAACTTATTTGAGTATATCTCTGGACGTAATCTGGAGAAACAAAGAATAATGAAGTGGTTGAATGCTATATTATGTTGACCACAACCACCAAAAAAAAAAACAATTGTTAAGTAAATTGCAAAAGCCAGTCGAATTATTATTATCATTATTATTATTATTATTATTATCATTGTTATGATTATTATTTATTTATTTATTTATTGTTTATTTATTTATTAAATTTTTATTATTATTTTTTTTTTAAATTCATTTATTTATTTATTTATTTATTTATTTATTTTTATTTATTTTTTGTTGGGGGGGGGGGAGTTTTAGACAAAAACAATTAATCAAGTCGAATCAAATACAACAAAAGTCTTACCTGGGGTAGGTACGAGACAAGAAACTTCCTGCCCACTCCATCGACCTTTCTTGTCACATTCAAGGTTAAACCGATCACTGCTATTGTCACATGTAACAGTAATCCTGTCACCATAGTCATAATTCAGTTGCAGGCCATGAATGGTTGCATATCTCGGAACGTAAGGGGCACTGCACTTCTCCGGAACTGAGAGAAAATCAGGTGAAGATAATAAATCGTAAAACAAACATTTATCTACTTGAAATGTTATTTGAGTATATCTCTAGACGTAACCGGGAGAAATAAAGTATAATTTCTTGAATGATAGCACAAACAAAATCAAGTGGTTAGATGCTATCCTTTTTTTTTAAACCACAATCACGAACGACAACAACTGTACAGTTAATTATATACGTGTGTGCGTAGGGGCATAGGTGCTCTATATATTAGGTATTATTTACAATTTTTGACAATTGATAACTATAGGTAAATAAATTAATAATGATTGAGGAATAATAAATAAAGCTTTAATATACAGGGGGTGGGTTCAGACGAAAACAATGATTCAAATCAAATAAATGTACAATTTCAAAAAGTCTTACCTGGGGTGGGTACGGTACAAGAAACTTCCTGCCCACTCCATCGACCTTTCGTGTCACACTGAAGGTTAAACCGATCACTGCTATTATCACATGTCACAGTAATGATGTCACCATAGTCATAATTCAGTTGCAGGTCTCGAATGGTTGCATATCTTGGAACGTAAGGGGCACTGCACTTCTCAGGAACTGTAAAGAAAATCAAGTAAAGATGATAGTTGATACAACAAATATTTATCTAGTATAATGTTGTTGAGAGATAACAAGGACAATATTAAGTGGTTGGATGCTATCTTTTTTTTTTACCACAACAACGAACAACAACAAATGCACAGTTAATTAAATATGTGTGTGCGTTGGGGCTTAGGTATTATTTACAAGTTTTTGAACATTGATAGCTGGGTACATGAATAATGATATAATTAATAAATGATTAATAAATAAAGCTAACCTTCCAACGGCGGTGGGCAAGACTGGAAACCACCCGTCCAAAACCCATCTGATTTGCACTGAAGGGTAAACGATCGGTCTGTTCTGCTGTCACAGGTGATTGTTACACTCTCATCGATGCTGTAGACCAAACGAACGTTTACAGCTGATGCATACTTTGGGATATATGGACTAGTGCATCGTGTAGGGGCTGTGAATGAAAATGCAAGACGTATGTTTAATAATATAGCATTAGTAGTTTAGACAGAGAAAGTAATGATCAATATCTATAGATTAAACTAGGAGCTGATGTATTGATACCATGATGTTAATGCTACAATTATGGATAATGGCGAACAGTTTTACGACCAATAGCGCAGCAATGGAGCTCTTACCCTACTGGACCTCTTTACTTGAACTATTAATACCTAACTTTATATAATGCTTCGTCTAGACATAGTGTTGATCGGTCCTACATTACGATAATGAGCCGACATGTTACCTGATAATAAAAAGTCAATTAAGAATTACAGTAACGGGCGCTTTTCGCTGAATCTAATATTAGGATTTAATAAATCTTCCTCCATTATCATATCCATTAATTTGGGGATCGTCTATGACGGAAGCCAGTCGAACTTTTCCTGTCAGGGGATAAGCTTCATGTACCAATTCACATAATACCTTTAAATGCCGTCATATGGTTCGCTTCTTTATAAACCTCAATACTAACAAGGCAGCATATCTATTCATATATTTCAGTCGTTGTCAATGTTTATGATCTAAAGTGATCGAAATTTAAAAAAAACTCGCAAACTTGACTCTTATCGGTGTTCTATTTTTAGTCCCGTATATATATATATATATATATATCGTCTGTGGCAATAATGGATATACATATGTGATAGATACCTGAGACAGGTGGCGGGCACGACTGCATAGGTCCACTCCATAACCCAGTGGTTTCACACAGAAGACTGAACGGTTGAATGGTGGTATTGTCACATCTGAATGTTACACTGTCACCAAGGTTATAATTCGGGCTAAGGGTTTCGAGCGTTGAGTATCTCGGGACTGAAGGAGCATTACAGTTCGTTGGAAGAGCTAGGGTTAAGGGAAACAAATTTTAAGTTACCTGCTTCATAACTGTACGAAATGTCTACAATTGTTACTTTATGTCTGCACCCTTCATGTGGAGGATTGCGTAAACTAAACTAAAAGAAAACAATATGTCTCACTTTCACCAAATTGCGAATGCTTCTCGCGAAATGAAGTGCCACAAGAAAAAAAAAGGACTAAAGAACAAAAGAACCAATCACGCTGCAACAAACTCAGCACTACCATTTTGGGATTAGTGCTCATCAGGTTTAATAGCATTCCGAGTTCACAGTATTTTGGCAGCTAGGGATTCTTTCGGGTAATTAAGTTGGACTATGGACATGTGTTTATGAACAGAGCGAAACATTCTTTTGAAAACGTTTCGTATTGGGACGAACATATTCACGCATGGTACTACCTGTCGCAGTGTAAGGGGTTTTGATGCATTGTTTAGATTCAAATCTTAACAGAAGCAAAGTTATCCTAAAACGGGTACGGATTTGAATATTATCTTACCCCTTGCGGTCGATTCAGGGCAGGATACAGTCGGTCCACTCCATAGTCCTTTGTTATGACACTGAAGGTTGAAGGTATCAGAACTGGCATTGCACGTCACGGTAATTTTGGCCCCAAAGTTGTAGTTGAGACGAGGATTTGTAACATGTGCGTGTGCGGGAATGTACGGGGCACTGCAAGGAATTGAACCTGTAAGCAAGGTCGTAATAAATGATATTAAAGTGATTAAAGAAAAAACTTGTACATTGCAATTTGAGATTACCTCACACAATAATATGCAGTGACAAATTATATGGTGAGAGTGATGAAACTTCGAAATTTAAGGATCATGGAAAATATTTCGACGTTATTCTAATGATTCTTCTTTTTCATTTAATTCAATATGGATCCCTTGAAAAGGGTTGAAGACGGTAATCATTAATACCAATTGTCTTCTGGAAGTAACTGCGGGGAAGGGGTATGTGAGGAAAGAAACTTCCAGTTAAACGCATTACCTAGTTTGTAGCATATCATTATTTGCTTTGGTCTTGTGTGACATTTAATCAAATGTGTTTATTTGGAAGGGATATTTGGATATGTTTTGCCCCGTCTCCTTTGTAATTCTGCTTGTGGTAATGTTTTTTTTTATACCAAATGGATATCAGTTAGCAGCATTATTTGTATAATGGCCCTTCTTATTGTGTACAAAAGTTGTATTGAATCATGAATAAAAGCTCTTTAGGAAAGTAAGGAACAGCCATTTGATTGTTGCTCATTCTGATCTGTCTAAAAATGGGATGTTGGTGTACTGCTTTTAATACAGCATGGCTTTAATACACACTTTATTTTTCAGCTTCCCCGTCAATACTTCTACTACGGAGGTATCGGTTTTCAAACGTTGATCAAACGACTGGCGATGTGCTATTCACCAATTTCAATTTGATACATTGCATATAACGAACGTTTGTGTGGATGGTTTTTAATTCTGTCCAGTGTTTGGTTTGTTATTTGTTTTACCTGCCTGCTAAGAAAGAACGTGTATGCTTGTAAGTAATCTGTTTAAAATCATTTTTGTCAAACGTCTCACCTTGTTTGTGACATCTGATATATGTTTGGAATTTGGATGAGTATGGAGTAAACGTGCAGGTCTGGTGTCAAAGTTAGTAAGCACAGCTAGACACTAGGGTCATAGTAGTTGTGGTGGTAATGTAATTTTGCCATACATATATATTTTAGGTCCGAGAGCCAAATTGACCACTATTGGTTGCGAAATGTCCAGTGTTCCTCGTGCCAATATAAAAAACATGAGCCAAAACCTTGTTCCCTAATAATTTAAAATTGCTAAACTTTCCCTCTCGTTTCACTTAAAGAGCTCACATAGTCTTTGGTATCTGACATTATTTGAATGTGAAGAAAAAAACATATATTAAACGCGTGCCTTTCTCCAAAAAAGACAGCTCACGACGAAACTGATCTCTATGAGGTCTGAATACTGATCAGGTCCGTCGACGAGCCGCACACCCGCATCACTTGTATTGTATGTTATATTCCAAATCCCTTCATTAGCTTTGCCGAATAAAAAAAGGAGAAAAGGCGTCGTGGTACTTTTGTTAGTTCAAAAGTGAATATGATATTTAATTTTTTTTCGGAGAACAACACATTTAATTATGATTAATGTTTGATTCATTGATTATTTATTGAGACAGTAACTCAGTTCCATCTGGTTATCCTTAGGCACTAGTTGAGGATATTGGTTAATCCATTTGTATATCTTGTCTCTTAATTTGCCTGGAAAGCATATATAAGAATGAACATACATGAGATCAAACACCTGTTTCGTTATATAACATCTTCAAGTTGTTTTACAATGTTTCCAATTGACAGACGAAAACAGTCATTTAAGCTATCTTGCGATAACATTACGCACAGGCTTTCCCTTAAAAACTGAACGATAATTATTTATCAATATATGCAAAGAATGATAACTAACCGAGTGAAACTGCCATTGGAAATTTTAACTCATACACCACCTGAATATTTATCAGGTCCGTGCGTGAGCCGCAAACCTGCTCTGCAGCTTGCCGCAAAGCAGACATAGACCATACCAAAGTTTACTCGTCAACACGTGATCTTATATAGGCGCTGCGTAAAGCTGACGGTGACTCTGGGGAGCGAGAAAGCCCATCTGACCGGCAAAAAATGAGACCGACATTTATACCACTATACATTTGTTTTAAATTGGAAAGTGGCGATACGTTGCTGGCCTCCCCAGGAGTCTCCAAACTTGGTATTACCCTTCTATTGAGATATGAGATTTTCCAAATAGGTCAGATAAACGCACGCCACAAACATCTTGATAGATATTCCATTATGTTGGTTAACACTAATTCATAGCAAACTTGATCTTTTACTAGCTGTAAGGCTTTTTCAAGGCATTGGTAGACAGACACAACTATTCAAAATCCACCATTGCCACCTAAAAATGCTATTGTTTAAATAGACCTTCTGTTTAATCGCGTGTACTTTGATGCACACAAAATACATTGTCCTAAATGAGATCTTACAAGCTAATAGAGTTCCTTGTATTTGATGAGTGAGGTTTTACTACAATGACACGATTCCATTCTATATATTTAGATAGAAAATGTCAAAAAATGTGTAATATATGTGCACTATGAAGATACAGAGGGAGAGAGCAAGAGAGAGAGGTTGTTCATAATGTCTATGTTACAACATATACCAAATACGATTAAATTTGTGTTTTTATATTAGTCCAACACCTGAACTACTTTGTGGTATCTTACACGGATTTTTATTTTGGTGGTACGCAAATCCTTAGCGCAGCTGTGCACTTCTGTCACACTGAGCGTGCTGCTCAATTATTAGCTAGCCCACTTTTTTGTATCGAACATTTTGAATGTTGACGAAATTTAGATGGTTCCATCATAGAATACCTATCCATAAACAAATCGTAAGTCACCAATTTGCCATTGACCCAACCTTAACCTAAGCAGGTCCGTTGGTATTCCATAAGTCTACTCATTTGTATATGTCGTAACTGTAACAAATGTAGTTACTAAGGGTGCAACCATAATTACCATTGGTCAACATTATTACCGATCATTTTATGTATCTATTTTTTAAACTTTGTTTTCTTTCTAGTAGATACGTTACAAGAACCATTGCATTGTTATTTTGTTGTTTTGAGGAAAGGAGGGAAAGGCAATCGCCTCTCGTATTACGTAATACATTAAGTCAAAGTAATCACCATTGGCTTTTCCATCTGTCTGTTTTGTGTCTGTTATTAGTATTTTTTACTTTAAAATCGTTATTTATCATGCGTTTAGAAGCAGTGTTGACATTTGGGTGAAGTCATTCAAGTCAAGTTTTACTACTCTTAACAGATTCCTGAACATCAGTACTTTCAAACGCCTCACCCGTTTCGTGGCAATCGACATTGTTCATTCTTAAATTGAAGAGCTGGTGCGGGGGTGTGTAAATCAGAAGTGCAGCTCTGCACTACAGTCATAGTGGATGCGGTGCCATATTTAAAATATTCCACCACCTTAAGTCCATTCAAGACTATGTCCAGATCGGTTTCCCTATCCTACCTATTCAATCGATCTCGCAATTGAAAATAGATACCAAGTAGAAGGTACTGTAAGTACCAAGACTGAAAAAGCAGCATGTTAAAACATACTTAAATGCGGTATTTTAAAATAAATAATCAGGTGAAAAAGAAAAAACAACCGTAGGAGATACAACACAAGGGGTTTTCGTATATTTGGTATCTCCAGCAATTGTATTAGTACTACTACTTCATTAATATAGTATGTGTGTGTGTGTGTGTGTGTGTGTACGGAATAATATGTTTTATTTCCCCGTTTTACTCGTAAGGCCAACAAGTTTCTGTATTATGTTTCCCTGCCTGATTCTAAGTTCCCTCAAATTTAGGCTGCTTGTTGGTTGCATGCTTCATTTCTAACCTTTATCCACCTCATATAATTTGGTGTCACTGAAATCCTTTATGTTTAAATACAACTTAAGCCGTGTTTCAATCAAATTCTATATTGAATGCTCAAATCGCAGCTGCTGAATGCAATCGTATGCTCCTTAAAACCAAATTGAATGAGAAAAACCAAATTTCTGAATGTTCATCTACGCCTTCATTCAATTTCGCACGAAATTGAGAACAAAAATGTTTACTTGGTTGATCATTTTAGGAAGTTGGGAGGGAAAACCTATATCAAACTACTTAGGTTAATGATGAGGTAAAGGAGCTGCGTATTGCCCGTTCTTATATAGATAACTGTTTATTGAATTGTAATTCATCAAATTAAATACCACACACGCTAAATGTCATAATGGTATATGTTGTTTTGTCAGAGAGAGAAATACATTTGAGAGCGAATGAGAATGTGTACTAGCAGGTGAACAATATTATTGAGTAGAACAACGTAACATTTAATGTTGGCCTTTTATTGGCGTTGTCCATTTTTTTTAAAGCGCCATTTGCCTTTTTGACCTCTACCCAGCCTGTGTACTGATCAGGTCCGCGTACGAGCCGTAAACACACTTCATTTTACAATTGCCGGATTTAAATGTTCATGTTAACATCAGAATTATGTTAATTAATGGAATCAATTAATTTGTCTTCTTAATATTCATGTTCAAAATTTGCGAGATTACGAGGTAAGGCTAAAGCCATACTTATTTCAAATCAAGATTTTTTAAATTGTAAGTGCCTAAATATGGGAACTCGGTGCAGTGAAACAACCATGCAGCTCTTCTTCCGACAAGGCCATATAAATATTGAATAATATTCAGAATTTAAGATTCATATAATAGGTTTCTAGCTTCTGAAAACATGAGATATGAAGGCATGTTATCAGCTGCAACGCAAGCGTATGTGAGTGCCCTGCTGTCATATTATTTGTATGGCTTCCTGTCCAATGTAGAGCCTCTTGATTCCAGCCATCAAAACAAAAGGATGGATTAGTTGTCTAACCACCTCCAAAACACTCCACATAAACTATTCCCCAGCCAAAAGGAGTCCCTCGCATCCAGTTCCAACTTGGCCTTCTTAGCTAAACCTCAACCGCCTAAGAACAGGTTACGGATGATGCAGTATTGCCATGATCAATCATCTCACAATCGGAAGTGTTAAACATTTAGCGTAATATTAATCACAAAGTATGAAGTCAGTGACGTATGGGATCAGATTTTTTTTTCTGCCACTTGTAAGCTTGAACTGGACCCAGCCTGAATACCGATCAGGTCCGTAGGTGAGCTTAATGCCCGCTTCACTTGGTACTTTATTTGATTAAATGTGCTATTATCATTGTCGACAGCATGAAAGTGCCATTGTAGAAAAAAGAGAAGTAACGATTGTATCTTTCTATAAATGATAACAGTTTACTTTGATAAAAATGACTGGCTAAGAACAGAAATAAATTATTTTGCCTGAAATCTATTATTGTCATTTTGTTCATTTATCTCCCTTATTGAATAATACATGATAACCAATTTAAATAATTATTATGTACAAGCAATACAGTCTTGATGAATTGCATTCATCGAAAGCTGGGCAAATAATAGTACGCCGTATATTTTACATACATTTATTCTCTAATTTCCAAATGTTTTGATTTTGATAAAAGTATATACAATTGTTTTGTTACTACGGTAAATTCGTTTGCAACAAAATATTAAAAACGAGGCTATTATGGTAAGAACGTTTAAAACAATAAATGCATTATACATAAAATATATATTTTACCGTAAAATTAATACCCTTCCTTATCAAAAGTGTTTTGAAGATATCAAGTTAACCAATGTTTGTAAAGAAAAGAAAGAGAACAAATAAAGCAATGCACTTGTGTAATCTTGCATTTGTTTCAAATATATCCCCTCAAATCCACCAAATTTTTTAGCACGGCTTCAACGAAATAATGAGCACCAATGTTTCACAACAATTTTTTTCAGAATCCTCTTGTATCAAGTTTAGGCTGAAGCTACGGTTGTACGAGTAAAAAAAAAAAATACCCCATAGTTATCGATCTGAAATCGACTGCTAGGAATACAACAATAATTTGGTGCAGTTAGCCACAGTTTGAATGTTGTTCGTCAGAGAGAGAAGGATATGGAGAGCGATTGAGAATATTTGCTAGCAGGTGAACAATATTATTGAGTAGAACAACGTAACATTTAATGTTGGTCTTATATTGGCGTTGTCCAATTTTTTTAAAGCGCCATTTGCCTTTCGAACCTCTACACAGCCTGTGTACTTATCAGGTCCGCGTGCGAGCCGTAAACACATTCCATTTGTGAGAAGTCGGTGACTTATGGGTTCAGATTATTTCTTCTGCCACTTGTAAGCTTGACCTGGACCCAGCCTGAATACCGATCAGGTCCGTACATGAGTTTAATGCCCGCTTCACTTGGTACTTGACTTGATTAAATGTGCTATTATCAATGTCGACAACTTAAAAATACCATTGTAGAAAAAAGATAAGTGACGATTTTTTTCTTCTATAAATAATAACAGTTTACTTTGATAAAAATGACTGGCTAAGAACAGAAATAAATTATTTTGCCTGAAATCTATTATTGTCATTTTGTTCATTTATCTCCCTTATAGCGGAATAATACGTGATAACCAATTTAAATAATTATTATGTACAAGCAATGCAGTCTTGATGAATTGCATTCATCGAAAGCTGGGCAATTAATAGTACGCCGTATATTTAAATACATTTATTCCCTATTTTCCAAATGTTTTGATTTTGATAAAAGTATATACAATTGTTTTGTTATTACGGTAAATTCGTTTGCAACAACATATTAAAAACGAGGCTATTATGGTAAGAACGTTTAAAACAATAAATGCATTATACATAAAATATATATTTTACCATACAGTGAAAACCCTTCCTTATCAAAAGTGTTTTGAAGATATTAAGTTAACCAATGTTAGTCGACTGTCAAGAAAAAAAAGAGAACAAATAAAACAATGTACGTGTGTAATCTTGCATTTGTTTAAATAAGTTATATCCCCTTAAATCCTATCAAATTAACAACAAGGCTTCAACGAAATAATGAGCACCAATGTTTTACAACAAATGTTTTCAGAATCCTCTTGTATCAAGTTTAGGCTGTAGCTAAGGTCGACTGCTAGGAATACAACAATAATTTGGTGCAGTTTGATAGGAAGCCAACGTTTGAATTCGTTGTATAAACCTTAACATGGCGAAAAGGCTATCAAAGTCGACCACGGGTTTTTAATGAAATGTAGATGCTTAGTCCTCTGTGAAATAAGAGTATTACATAATATATATATTTACATCGGATATTTGTTATCGTTTATCGTGAACAAAATTCCAAGGTCGCAGAGTATGAAGTTCTTATCCAACCTTATCCAACAAATGTCATGTGATACGCACTGTTCAATTCTATGTCTCTGTCTCCTCTCACACTGGGATTGTATGTTTCTCTGATATCTTAGGTATATATTTCATTCAAATCGAGTATAGGGTATTCTTAAACTCAACCTCACAGAAGGCAAAGAAGGATGAAACTATTGGAGTGCGCATGATAATTATTATCTCAACGTATTTAGGGTGGTTACATACGAAATCAGTTACAGGAAATAAAATTCATATACAAAAATGTTATGCTAATGTAAGTAATTTATTTTCATACCATGCTCTGTAGATTCACAACACAATATTACATTATAACATTTCCGTAGCATATGAAGTGCAAGTCTGAGTATAGATTATAATATATAGGTGTAACGAATAAAAAGCAAAACATTGTTTAATAGATAAACCACTTTTTTTATTAAATGTTCTTAATCCTCTTCAATTTTTCTTATTCGTATTAGCATTTGTACTATTAATATTATTACTTGTATTATTATTATTTGTATTTGTATTACTATTATTATAATTGTTTTTATAATGGTCATTAACATTAGTAAAAGTGTGTATTATTATGATTTAGTCATTTATTGTTACAATTAATATCATCATTGTTTTCATGATTTTTATAATTCCTGTTTTCCCCTGTTTATAATTAATGAACCTTTTATAAACAAACTGCGTTATATTTTATTCACCGTTAAACAAATGAGGACATTGTGAGCTACGGTTTTTTATCATTTTTATTATCAATATTGTTATCATAATTACCATCTTCATTACCAGTATTAGTATCATTATCATAATTGTCATCACTATTGTTATTATAATTACCATCAACATTAACATTAGTAGTTTTATTATCATCATCATTATCATTATCCTTATCAGCACCTTCATCGTCATTGTTATATGGTGTATGTATGCATTTATATTTAACGAGTCAGAAGAAAAAATCCAAGGTAGTTTTGTACACAAATTATTTCCTATCGGTTCCGGATATATATATACATATGTCATATTTAATATATTGAACATATGTCACCTACTTATAATAGCTTTTTTTTCCTCAATAATCGGGGCAGCGCCAGGAGCGTCACATCGTGACGGATATGTGCGCTATATACGAAGCCACCATTATCATAATTATCATTTATTTACAAATAAATCCACTTAAAAAAATACAGGGACAACACTGATTAATTTTAATAATAGGGGTACACATTCATGACTTTAACAACTATATTATTAATACGCTTATAACGCTTAAACAAAACAAGAAAGCATGTGAACAATCTATTTGTATGGATTTATTTTTCTTGAGAATATGACATATTAAAACTTTTTATCTAAACAAATAAACAAAGCGTTATTTCAACCAGGGCATCTACTATTCTTGATTTACGAAAAAACAAGAACGCATCAAATTTGCAAGGGCTGTAAAAAAATTTAGTCTTTACTTAAAATAGTGAAATACAAATATGTAAAGCTACATGAATGGACTGAAATGAAAATTGAAATCGAAATGAATTCGAGAAAAAAAAATGGATTGAAAATAATGAAAGTAGTATTCCTAAGTTGAAGTTTTGTTTTGTTTATTTTCATTGCAGATAACTCTTTGGGTATTAATGGATTCCATGTGTATTAGAGTAATCAATGAGCTAAATATCGTACACTTTGATAATAACCTGGACATGTACGTTGAAGAACGAAAAGTTTTCAAATCATGAACAATTACATATATAATCATACTGTACACATCTGCTACCTATTGTGTGTAAAGCGTTAAAGGTTTAACCTCGTCTTAAATTGATCTCAATATTAAACATTTGATACACAAGAGAAAATTGTGCTTTTCAAATTCTTACTTGAGAAATTAAGAAGAACAAAACACGCTAATAAACATACATTTCATTTAAGTATGCAGAAAACAAATCAATGTTGGATTGAGGACAATAATTAATGCATCATCGGGGAGGACAGAAATTGTATACCTTTTCTATATATTGAATATACGTACAATTTAGAAAGCAGAAGGGAATAACTGGTTGTAAGAACTTACATTTAAAGATTAAATAGTATTAAAATTAAAACAATTAAAAATGTAATAAATATATTATTAGGCGAAGGTGTATGGCCGGGTTGGCCTAAACATTTTGTAAACTTAACAAAAAACAAATATTAACATGATTGGTACAAAAAAGGGAAAAGCAAGCTGAATCTAACACTGATAGTGATTAGCTATTTACGTTGTCGAGGATAAATTAATCAAACTGGTTTTTCGTAGACTTCATAGGCTGGAATGTGATCTCCATTTTGTTTGAGATATGGTTCGACATAGAGTGACTGTTCACCAGCAACGTAGTTAGCATATCCTTCAGGAACGTCAGGAAGAGGTCCTCTAGATCCATTCTCATCTTGAAGAGCGTCTTTCGATGACGTTACTAAATCGTACCCACGACTGTTTGATTATAAAATGAAATTCAACAAAATATAGTATTGGAATCAGGTTTTATTCTGATTTTAGTTCGATTGTTTTATTTATAAATATGAACATCCGATTTATTTATGCAAGTGTTGCATTGCATGACAATTTTGTTTTCTGTTCTAACGGAATCTTAGGCTCTGCGCAAAAACTTTACGAAGTTTATAAGCATTTGTTGAAAAATCTATCCAATTTAACACCTTTGTCTACTTTTTAAAAATCAATCTTTATTACAAAAAGAAACTGCTTTAAGATTTCGACAATATTTCTCAAATTATCTGACCGAACAAATATAGTGGAGACTTTTCTTACAGCGGAGTTCATTAGTGGTTAAATACTTTTGTTTGTCTTCAATATGTATAATGTATAATGAAAGTAATGATATCATGAAACCATCCCATTGCCTGGTTGTGACGAAACGCGTGGTACATTTTTTTTTATTCACGGCCTTGATACAATAAAAGACATTTTGCATAAATAGAAAACAATAATGAACACATTTACTTACTTTCTCATGAAGATAACAAACACAGCCATACACATCAGAACAAGGATGAATAAGATGACAGCTGTAACCAGAAGGCCGGTGATAAAGTAATCTCTTCCATCGTGATCAGTATTAGGTCTTGTAAAGCGCCCCGGGGATGATGGTTGTTGCCCTGAAAATACAAGTAATTTGGTTATCAGCAAAGATCGCATTTATTTTTTTTATTGATTTATATTTTTGTATTCATATTTAGCATTTGCATTTGTACTCGTATTCATATTCAAACTGGTAATTTTATTTTTGTTTTCTTATTTTCATTTATTATTTGCATTTGTATTTGTTCTCATATTTCCATTTACATTTGTTTCAGTATTTTTTTTCAGATATCTTTATTTTTGTACAGAACATGCAGCAAAATCCGTACATAACTTTAGCGACCCCGTACACAAAATATATATTTGTTTAAAGATAACAATTATTATAAAAAAACAAGGTGGGTATGAAAAAAATTGTATGTATAGAATAGTCCGGGTGGTAAACTATAGACGGTATTAATATAAGCTTAATTAGGTAAATTGTTCCACAAATATTCATAATATGCAAAGAGATGATCTTAATTTGTAAAGCAGTATCCTTTTTTTGTTTTTTACTTTTCGTTTCTTTTACATCTCATGTAAATATGCTTTTGGGTCTTGTAATTCATCATGCTTTATTTGATCTTTGAAATAAGAAATGTATTGTAGTAAAGAGCTTGCGGGAAGTCTACCTATTCATTTGTTCAGGTGGAGAGACATTTTGGTCACAGAGCTTGATGTTACATGTAAAAGGCGCACTTACTAAGGCGAGGCGTCAAAAATATCGATACCAGCAGGCTGCCGCCTCACGTATTGGCGCATCGAGGCTGCAATTACGGCCGAAGCCTGGCTGGGGCAATTATTTTTCACTTATTAGCCCAGCCGGCTTGCGCCAGGCTGGGATCTGAGGCTCGGTTTCCATTCGAAAGGCGGCAGCCGGCGCATGCTTTTGTTCAGAGACCATTATGATGACATCATGAGTTAATTGAGGGTCCTACCGCCAGCGGTAGCCGGCTGAGCTAATTTAAAAAATGCAGCCAGGACGTACAAGTGCAGTTAGCTGCCGCTGGCTGGTATATTTATTTTTGACGCCTCGCCTAAATGTAGTAGTACTATACATCCAGAGGATAAATAGTTTACTTTATAATTTGGTATATGATGTGATATTATACCAGATCGTGTCATAATGTGGTACCACATTATCCCGTTTTATCGGATATGTTAAGCGCATAATTACCTTCAGGCGGTGGATGAGTACGGGAACATTCGAAGGGAGGCCCACGCCACAAGCCATCTCGCTGACATTCCCAAATTAAAGAAACAGAATCGACGTTACATGTGATGTTCACTTGGTCACCATTCTTGTAGCGAGGCTTAACATTTCCAATGTATGCGTCGGCAGAGATGATTGGTTGATTGCATTCTGCAAATGAAGTATTTAAAACAAAATTAAGAAATTTGGAGAATATTCAATATCAAAAACTTTTTCGAAGGCTTTACATTCATTACAGCAGAGTAAATATGCAAGGAAGCCTCTTGCAAGCGCTATGAGTTGCCAATAAAGCGCACATCTTTGGTTACTAAGAATTAAAATACACTTCGATCGAAAACGAAGCGACTCTAATCATGGGTTAAACAAACTATCCTACACCCCACCCACCACCCCCCCCCCCCCCCCCACAGACACGACAGCGTCAGCTTTTTTTAAGGGCGCTTTAAATCTTTATATGAAATGTTAAATAAAATTGTCACATCACCTTGCATTCTCGTGTAAATTTAGTGTAAGCATTTGAATACCGATTTATTATTAATCAATGTTGTTAAAAAATAAATAATAATTGAGTCTTCTTCTTCTTTTAATTGTCACGCACTTATATATACATGTTCAGAGAAAGGCAAATGTGCATGGATGTGTTTAAATGACATCAGTAGCGGGATGGAAGTCGATTCCTCAACCCTTCGATTAAAATTCAAATTAATGAAGCCCTATATCACGAAACATTTATATCTTTATCCGAACAAAATCTATATACGACCGGTAGCTTTTATTCCGTTATGTTCATTGCAATGTATGTTTGGCATACCTATGGCAGGGACAGGGCACACTATGTTTTGGCCTGTCCATGTTCCATCCTCACATGTCACGGGAAACCACTCAGGACCCTCGTTACATGTCACGTTCATCCTGTCACCGTTTTTGTATGAGAGACGAAGATTCTGAATGGTTGAATCAATTGGCACTGCTGGGGCAGTGCAAGAGTCAACTGATGGAGCACCTGCGAGGACAAATGAAAAGAGGTGATGAATATTTGAGGAATTTTTAGAATATGAATATTGTATTAGTTTTTTTATAAAAAACAATGTGTAATTACAATAAACAAAAAGGGTATAGAAAAGGAGATTTGACTCTCTCTCACGAATGATTTTAAGACTATTCTAGAGCGATTGTGTATTACTCAAAATATTGACAATGTCGATTGTACATTTAAAAGGGAATTTGGGCCTTTTAGAGTGTATGATAGCAAAACATAAACGTAGTGAAAAAGAAAAAGAGATAATGATTAAATTCTACATTACTTGCGGATCATATTATGATCATATGGAACAATATTGCAGATCTGATTTATATTCATCAATAAAAGGGATTTGATGAAAAGTTATGAAACGCTGTGATTTTGATGTTCTAAAAATGGAACTAAATGATTAATGATTAAGTTCTGAAATACTTCCTTTGGAAGCAGAATCAGCTTATATCATATTTTTACAGAATCAGCTTATATCATATTTTTACAGGAACTAAGAGGAAACCTTACTCTTTGGTTCTGGACAAGACGCAAGTGGCCCGCTCCACAATCCTTTGTCATGACATTGAAGGGGGAAGAAAGCATCACTGGTATTACACGTTACATTCACACTGTCACCGTGGTTGTAATTCAGACGGAGATCTTCCACCATGGCATGATGAGGAATATAGGGAGCACCACATTTTATTGAATCTGAAAGAACAAACAAATTAACAGAATAAAGTGATTTTGACAATTTACGCCATCACATTTAATGTAAATAAATGTATGCGTAATATGGGTGTATAGACATAAGTATAACTAGCACGTGTCCTTAAAAACTGGCCACCCTGTCATCATTTTAAATATGTAGATCAGGGTTTCGTTGCTAAGAAGTAAATTGAAGTCAAGAAGGTTATGTTCATTATTATTAAAAAGATATATCGTGGTTATGAAGATGATTAATATTATTATGAACAAAACAACGAAGAGTGAGAAGACAAGCAATAATTCATTCAAAGCTTGGAATGGCTGTAAAAGAAATAGGCTGTGGGAGTGCAAACATGTTAGTATGAGTGTGTAGCGGGGAAACATGACATGTAAAGAGTAGCTAAACAGACAGAACTGCTCAAAAAGAAAATTCACTATTACACAAATAAAAAACATTGCATAATGGAACTTTCATATCCTGACAAAATGTTTTGGCATTCATATTTTAGAAGATCCATATCAGCATGGAATTAAAACTTGAAAAGCGCATCAAGAGATTGAAATTTATTTCGAAAAAATCAGAACTAAGGTAAATATAATTTAAATTAAAATATCAATACTCCAATATCGAAACCTCTCAATTGATATTGCATTTTAAGATCGTGTCAACAAAGTAATCAACTCCTTTATTTTTGTTATTCTGTTTACGATTCCTGAACACTTGACAATCACAATATGCTGAGCAATATCAACGTTTTGTTCAAACCAAGTCTTCAACAAAATAAAAAAAAAGACAACCATATGCTTCAATTCTAGAGTAGGAAGAAGATAAGACAGAAATTCGGCAAGAAAGGCAGAATAAAAATAAATTTGTAGATATAAAATGGAAATGTAAGCTTAGTTAATTGCAATATAATATTTTGAATCATTTGTGTCTTTACATTTAATTTTCGTTTTTACTTGATCGAAAACGTTGCAAGTTTTTACTTCATTTCTCAAACAAAACTTTCCTGTTAATTCGTTAATTTTCACTAATTTTTTCAGGGTGTGATTTGACACAGAATGTATCTGAGTTTAATTTTAAACCGATATTAGTTAACATATACCACAAGTCGAGCCAACTTTCCACCCTTATCGACTTGCTCCTTTGCTTCAAAGCAATCTGGAAACATGGGCTCGAGATATGGGTCAATCTTGGGGATGATTTACAGACGTTCTTTAGAACATGGTAGGCGTGGTTGTATTTTGGTATTGGGTATCAATACATTCCCTTAGAACAAATGACGTCACCTATTTTCAAAATACATTCACCAATTCAATCATAGCCTTTTATAGAAACGTTCAGAGATATCATCAGACTTTAACACAATTATGAGTTTAAAATGTAAAACTTTATTATGTTTCATCGTTATATCTGACTTTTTCTTACACTTTACTAAAAATGTAATTATTACAACATTTTTGATTGATTTTATTTTATTTATTTTCCACTCAAATATCTACAAACTAAATGACATATATATACCATACAGTAATACAGTATATAATAGAACAATTGAATTATAAAAGTAACGAAATACTGACAAGTATGTTCGTAATCAAATAAGTTTACAGAGTACATTTACGTTTGAGAATTAGACAAAATATTTTATATTGCTTGATTTAATTGAAGGGGGGGGGGGGAGGGAATCTCAGAAAAGCTAGGCTTGTTGAAAGAGATTCCCATTATAAATTAATAATGGACCATCAACAACGTGCATCAAATTCTGCACATGTCCGCTCCCAAAGAGACCAGAGACGCGCGAACCAACCCGCCCGCGCCAGATCCCCGGGTCTCCCCCGCCAAGGCCCATTCAGCGTAAATCAATCTGCCATTGCCAGGTCGAATAAACTCAAGGTCTGTCCGACCTAGCAACGAACAACATAAAATATTGCGCACCGAACAAGCCCCGACAAAAGAAACACAAATATCTGGCATAGGCAGCCGAACCCGCACGTCCGGAGACTCTCCGGGAACAAACACGCGAAAACCAGACAACACGTCGAAGATGGTCCAATAGTATTTTGTACAAGCGTATACTTAACATTGATTACGATCAGAAATCACCATCATTTTTTGGGCCATGGTTAGTATCGACTTCGTTACAAATTATACATTCCATACGTTCCATTTACTCAAATAACCGGTGGATAATGATAACTAAAAAAAAAAATCAAAAATCCATGTATTAAGCCCCAAAATGTGTGTTCTTAGCACCACATCAATAGGCAATAGTGGCTATGTTGAGTAATCGATGGCTTGTTAAGACTTTATATCACAACGAAACACTTTGAGTGAACTTTACATCAAAAGTGGTTGTGCATGGAAAAAGGACAGAAGAAAAAAAATGTTTAGCTCTTTGTCTGTTAAAATATGTGACTGGAATACATTTTTTTTTCTCACAAGTGAGTATCTTATAATTTACCTTGAACACTTGAGCCAAAGTTGTCCCTTTTTTAATAAGAATTACATGGATTGTAAAAGACAATTTATGTCATGCATCCAATTTCCGGTAATGGTTAAAGCTATCGAATCATACAATCTTGATACTGATGTACGCTCCTCGAAATTGTCTTGAAGACCCATGTCATTTCAGATCCTCTAGTTGCATAATGATTGCCGTTTTTGTTAAATTTAGTTATATACACAAACATAATTTGTTCGTCAAAGCAGTACCCTGCATTTCACCCTTTGATTTCACAGATGTTTTTTTTTAATCTGAATTCGAAAACCTGGCGGACAGCATTAACAAAATAGCTAATGTAGGATTGTAAACATAACTAATTAACTAATTATCCTATTTCTCTTCAAATGTAAAAGAATGATCAGAACTGTTCGAGTTCAATGGAAGTAAACTTTATTACAAGAGCATTACTACGCGATACTTATATGGCGCGGTTCATACTGAGTTTTATTGCGCTGTACATACTAGTACTACTACTACTACTCCTACTACTACTACTACTACTACTACTACTACTACTACTACTACTGATACTACTACATATCATAATGATAATATAAATAACTATCATAATTAGTTTTGTTCTAAGATACAACAAATATACTTAAGAAATAATGAAATCATAATAAAGATCTACAACCTACTTTACAATAAAGCTACATTAATACCATTAATATAATCGAGCTTTAATATTAGAGTACTTTGCACATAGTGGTAAAGTCGGACGAGAAAGTATTTAATTCACTGTACAGTGAAACGGGTTAAGGGAACTGGCATCACGGACGTCAGTAGGTAGATTATTCCCGAGTTTTGGTGCGATTCGAAGAGAAGGCGTGCTCTCCATATCGAGTGCATGGGGGTGGTCCTGGCGTCTGTTCAAGGCGTGCATGGGGTGTGGATGTTAGTCTAAGGGAAGAAGTGAACAAAGCGGGAGAAAATAAAGCAGTGAAGCTGGTCGGAGCTAGAAAATGTTAAAAAGCTTTAAATGTTAGGAGCAGAAACTTATATTTAACTAATTACTGTGCAATTGAAATCCAGTGGAAAGGCAGGAGTTAGGGTTATGTGTATCATACATCCTCTATGCAAATCTTACATCCTGTTTTCAACTTATTTTATTTAATACTAGATGAAAACCATGTCACATGCCTTTTAAGTAGATGTGTAGCCTAAAGTTTCCTTGGGTCGAATACACTTGGCACTTCCCGAAGAAGAAGCCCAGATAGAATTTATTTATCGACCATAACCCTCAAAGATTGAACCATAATAAATATGGAACATAAGCCCTCAACTCATCGATAAAGCAACATACATATTAATCTACTCTATTTCGATGTGACATTTTGACATGTGATAAATTAACGATACGATCATGCGGTAGAAATAACGTTTGATATAATCTGGTAAAGGTCTCTGAGAAACGAAACGTATTCCTAGCTCTAAGGTTACTCTCTTTCTAGAACTGAAGTTTGTAGTATAATTGAAGCTAGATTAACAGTTAATTAGAGTCTTGAAAATTAATAAAGGTAATCATAGAATTTAAAGTTCAAAGAAATTTTTTCTTCTGGGTATATACATATGTGAGGGCTTATAGCTTATCGCTAACTGGATTGAGTGTTTAGAAAGTTTCAACACTATATATTTTGGGACTTGACCTTAAAAATTAAACTTGATTTTTGTAAATATGTTGAGGGATATGAATCAAAAGTCTTAGAGAGTCTTACTTTAGATCCAAGTCCGTGGTTTTTCTACGGTTTAAAACTCTTCTGGACCAAAAAAGTAACTATTTAGGACATGCAAATAACTCTAAGAAATAAAGAGTGTAGAAGACTCATAAGTAAGGCTAACACTTAAAACCTAGACCCTATATAACTAACTTTTGCCTAAAAAGATCTAGATCTAATCCACATATAAAGACTTAGCATCTCGATGTGAATATTCATGTCTTGTGTGCATGGAGTAGATCTAGGTCTCATCTTGTTTTTAGAATTTACATAAAAATGAATGCTTTTTTGTTAATCTCAACCAATCAGAAATCATAAGTGTAACAGATTAACCTCCTAAATTCACAGACAGTCAAGTCATACTTTATTAGTTTCTTACCTGTTCACTGTTTATTACTTGAGCTGAACACAGTCTGACAGTGAGTCATCTACTAAACTCGAGCTGCATTTACAATGCAACCAAAATCGTCTCTTTGTCTCAAATTCCGGTGTTTCGCAAATAGTTGCATAGCAATTGCTGCCAATCGCAAGAAATCGAAATCGAAAACCCTACCTATATCACCCGTTCTTCGCTCACTTCATTGGCTACCGGTCCATTCTCGCATTACTTTCAAAATCCTACTTCTTTCGTACAAAATAACACATAACCTTGCCCCTAAATATCTTCTTGACCTAGTCTCCCTTCGATCCTCCTCTTCTGCCAGATCCCTCCGTTCATCTTCCTCCTTGCAATTAATACACGGCCCACGAACAAAAACCCGTTATGGTGACCGTGCCTTTTCATCGATTGCCCCCGCCCTCTGGAACAAACTCCCACCCCATATTCAAAATGCCCCATCCATCGAATCATTCAAAACCCTTCTCAAAACCCACCTTTTTAATCAGTTATAGTTTACTGGAGGCGCACACAAGTAGTTAATTCCATTCAACTCAATTGTATTGTATTGTATTGTATTAGTAATATTTCATTTTACTTTGTTGATTTTAAGGTATTAAACATGTTGAATAATTAAAAGTTAGACAGTACCACCTGTGCGCTTAGAAACATCTGTATAAAGCGCCCTATAAATGTTATTATTATTATTATTACCTATGGATTTTTTTTTTTAACGCTCTCCGAAGTTTCGCCGATTTTTTGCTTCGTAAAAGCAAACTTTCGTGAGTTATCGATTTTTCGTCATGTGACACACTGACAAGATTATGAGTATGAACATTTCCTTTTTTTTTTTTAGGACAAAGTGATTTGTCTAAATCATAGCTTTTAATGAAATTGCCTTGTTTATCCTGTCATTCAATTTAAAACAGATATTTGTCTTTGTTGAGGTTGTTGTTATAAATCCCATAGTTGAGGATGGAAAGATAACAACTTAGATGAATGAAAGTCATGTTACTTTGTCAAGAAAGCCTTACTATAATTTGAAAACTATTTTAATCCTCTAGAACGTGGTCCATAATCTTCACGGCAATATAAGATTTCAACAACAGTAAACGATCTAGCAACACTCAATTATTATAGAAATTAAAAGTGACCAAAAAAGGAAATAGAAAAGGTCATTTAAAATGTAAACAGTGAAAGTTTGTTGGGAATGGATTAGTATCAAATGTTCAGAAGCCTTGTAAATTATCATGCCCTTTTCCTAAGTTTACGGCTTCAAAAGTCATTAAATCGTAACAGGTCTCCTCACGCCCGTTCATATAAAGAGTGTTGGAAAAACATTTCAAGCACAAGTTCCAGTCCTATCTCTTCTCTGCGATGTCATCAACACATAAATGGCTGCCACCAACGTGGCCAAAATAAAAAAGAAAAGGGTGGACGGGTGGAGATGTACTTTACAATCTTGCCGAAAGGATTGACACTAGGGTTATCTTTTATAAATTGTAATTTGTTGATAATAGTTGGTGGCAGATGGTTAAACAAATTTGTTCGCAGCAAATCGAATGCAAATATTTCAGGAGTTTATACCAATGACTGAAACCCAATATTAATAGCAAGATTAATAAAAAACAGACCTTTTGTTTGCAATAGAACCCCGTTTTGTGATTTATAAACATGTTATAACGTCAAACAGAATGAGTGTATCTTTAAATTAACGTTTGTATAGTTATTTGGTTCAAGTCATGTTTCCTACGTCCTATCAACATGAAGAGTTAAACGCCTCACCTGCTTTGTGGCATCCGATAAATGCTTGGTATCTCTCTGACACTGAATAAAACGAGCAGCTTTTGTTGCGTAACAATCTGTAATTACAGCTCGTTATTTGTGTCATACTAACCGCGCTGTCATAATCATAGACGTCCCACCAAAATTTGATATCACCAAAATTGAAGATATGTTGGTTATTACTATAGGTCAAACCAATTATACAAATCATACAGTAGAACCCAACTGCCATCCGCTAGTTTGACCCGTACCTCGCCTGCATATAAATCAGATCCGAGTACGAGACGAATACCTGATGAGATAAACCCTGGTCAGTATTTTAATACTCTAAAACGTGCTTTATATTCTTCAACGCAATTTAAGATTTCAGCAACAGCAAACTATACAGCAACACAGACTCATCATATAAATTGAAAGTGACCAAAAAAGGGAAATAGAAAAGGCCTTTTTAAATGCAAACAGTACAAGTTTGTTAGGAGTGGAAGAGCGTGAAATGTGCGGAAGTCTCATACATTATCACGCCTTTTTCCAAAAAGTAGACGGCTTCAAAGATCGAATGACGCGAAAGTTGAAGGAACTTAAAGCAAAATATTCGTTCGAGTTTTACAACTCCTTCCATTCATTGAATCGTAACAGGGATCCTCACGCCCATCGATACGAAGAGTATTGCAAGTAAATGTCAAGCAGAAGTTCCAGTCCTATCTCTTCTCTACGATGACATCAACACATAGATGACTACCACCAATATTAGTGAAAATGGAAATAATCTTGCTTTATTTGAAATTATGTCCCAAACCATTGAATGTCCTTAGACAAATTGATAACAAGGGTCATGAGACCCGAACACAAATCCGAAAACAGACGCCAAATAAAACAGAACAAACCTGCTAGTTTGACCTTTACCTCACCTTCATATAAATCAGATTCGAGGATGAGACGAATACCCGAACCCCCCCCCCCCCCCTCAGGGGTTGGAATGACCACATGCGTGTTGCCAAAATGTCCGGTAAAGGGGTACTTTTCGTGCGACAAAGTCCGGCCCGAGAATTGTAAAAAAAGGGGGTGTATTTGACTTTTCACCCGGAGATTTCTTTAAAAAGGGGGTGTTTTCCCCTTTTTTCTCTCATCTCTTTGGACTTCTGAGGAGTTATTCCGAATTTAGGGGGGTACATTGAGCATTTTCCTGATTTAGGGGGGTCTCCAAGACAGGAAAAGCCCGCAAAAAGCCCGTGAAAGGGGGGTTCGGAAATGTTGGCAGTCCTCAGATAGGGGGTGCTTTCAAAAAGAGGGAACGAGCATATGCGTACCCTAAATAACACTGAGTGGGGGGGGGGGGGGGGGCGGGCCCAAAACTCAGTCACATTGGAGTTAGATTGGAGGCACAAACCATGGTCAGTCATTAGTAATATTCAATGTGAGATTATGCAAATAGCAAACTGAACTGTACTTTAACTAACACACCTAGAAATAGACGGTGCGAGGCTATGTTTAAAAGTACTTTTACCTATTTGAAGGCAAACAAATACAAATGTTAAATTCCAACGGCATTTGAAAGATAATACTAATTTAGAACTTCTCTAAAAAAAAAGGGGGGGGGGCTTGAAAGTGTCTTTTAGTGGGAAAATAATGACTATTAGTTGTCAAATCGAGAAAGTTCTAGCAAATCAGTGAGTAATAGCCTGATTTTTAGACCATTGTACCGAATGGTCGTAGATTTGTGCTGTACAAAGATTGAATCAGTTTAATTTTTACCATTTCCAGAAGTGGGTTATTGATGTAGACAAATGCTCATGTAGGCCTACCCTTTACAGCTCATTTCATGTATCTCATTACCAAAGAAGAAACAAAGTCAGTCAGTCACCCAAAAGTGTCTGACAGTGAAGTCTTCGTAGCTAATCGAATGCCAATATTTCAGGAGTTTATAACAATGACTCGAACCCGTTATTTGTAGCAAAATTTATTTAAAAAAAAACAGATCTGAGGTTCGTATTAGGACCCCATTTTGTTGTTTATAAGCAGGTTTTAACGTCAAACAGAATGAGTGTACCTCTACATTAACGTTTGTATATTTATTTGGTTCACGTCATGTTTCCTAAAACCTTTCGACCTAAAGAGTCAAACGCCTCACCTGGTTTGTGGCATCCGATAAAAGCTTGGTATCTCTCTGACACTGAAGTAAACGTGCAGCTTTTGATGCAATCTGTAATTACAGCTCGTTATTTGTGTCATACAAGCCGCGCTGCCATAGTCATAGACATCCCACCAATATTTGATATAACCAAAGTTGAAGATATGTTGGTCATTACTATAGGTCAAACCAATTATACAAATCATACAGTAGAAACCAACTGCCACCTGATAGTTTGACCTGTACCTCGCCTGCATATAAATCAGATCCGAGAATGAGACGAATACCTGATGAGACAAACCCTGGTCAGTAACTGTGAGTAACATTATCTGAACTGTGTGAATTATGCATCTAACATACTACTTTTTAGTTTAGCTGACACAGCTACAGACAGACGGAGTTGAGCTTTGTTTAAGGTTTCATGAATTGTAATAGAGTGACAAAGTAGAGACTGTTCCTGCAAACTTCACTCAAGTGAATTAAGCTCATTGCCGACTTCTGACAACCGAACAAAGCTGCGGCAGCGGCATCTAGTTTATGGCAATTAATGACCACGTATCAGTTTAACCGATCGGCTTTTTCTTCCTGCAACTGATAAGTGACCACTCGCAAAGTAAACCCCTCGATGGTTGACACTTTTCATGTTTGTCCGTTCACCACTATTGTTTTGCTTAGTCTTTTAGTTGGTGTATCCAGATGCGGCAGAGCCACTTCTACATAGGGGGGGGGGGTGGGGACTAACACACAATAGGCACTTTCTGGAAAAGAAAAATAGGGGGAAAAAACAAATGTTTATACATTGGTGTATACACATCATACAATATTTTGCTTAAGCATCATACTTTGCAGTTGGGTCTGATGTCCAAAAATTCTTTTGCGAGCGAGCGAAGCGAGTGAGGAAAAATGAAATATTTGTGAGGGTCGCAGTGCGAAAAAATACATCTTTTAAAGAGGAAAACCCCAATCCTGATGAGATTATAAGCACAGTCTCATGAAGAAAAACAGAAAATACCTTTGGTTGGTAACATAATCATATAATCTTTAAGATTCATGCGAGTGAGCGTAACGAGCCAGCTTTTGGGGGAAATTGCTCCTAGTCGTTTTAAATTAGGGGCATGTTTAATGATGAGAGGAAAAAGGTACACTTATCGAAAGGGATAAGACATTTATTAGGAAAAAAGAGCACTTGTCAAAATACAAAGGATAGTTATCAGAGGTAAAAATAGGGCACTACTTACATGTACAAATATGCACTTATGAGAATGGTAAATAGACATTTGTCATCAGAAAAGGAGCACCCATCAGATTTTGATGGTAAATTTAAAAGAGGTGAACAGGTGAGTTCATGAAAAAAAAATTTTTCCCTTATTAGGAAGGAAAAGGGTCACATATCGTTTTTAAAAGGAAAATTATCCGATTTGAAAAGGATCATGTACTACACCTGAAAGGGACACTGACCAGATATATAAAGGGACACTTATAAAAGGAAAATGCACTTGTTGAAAGAAAAGGGGCACCGATCAGATTTTAATAGGGCGTGTAGGGGGGATGTGGCAAAAGACAAAAGGCACATTTAAACAATATACGGGACATTTATTAGAGATTTAAAAAAGGGTTAAGTATGAGAAGGGGAAGGAGCTCTTCGTTTTAATGGGGGCACTTATCATAAGAAAAAGGGGCACTTATTGGAATGGAAAATGGGGCACATGGGAAAAGCGCTTATCCAAGTTAAAAAGAGGTAGTTATTGAAAGGGAAAGGTGTACTTCTTACAAAGAAAAAGGGAATATAGACAGATTTATTTTTATAAAAGCCGGATAGTTTCATATTCAAAGCCATGACATAAATATTATGATCATCCTTCGTCTCAGAGCTTGTTACTAAGCTTATAATAACACCCATTCTAATATCAACTGCCAACATTTTTGTGATGAAACATTTCGTCACATGGATTGTAATGAAAGTAGAATATTTGTGTCATGGTTAAGTGGTTTTGTTAATTGAAATTGATTGAAGTTAGTAGGTCGTGAATGTGAGTCTTGGCACATATTTGTTATGTCCTTAAACACGTCATTTTATCTGCATTGCTCCTCTTCAGGAAGGTGCTAAATACTTGCCCGGTAGGAAAGGCATGAGCGCACCCGTAAATAAGGGCAATTTGCTATAAACATATGCTTCTCCGAGATTGGTAAATGGAAGCTGCAATCTGCAAAATCGCAGGAGTCTCTGACAAATGGAAGTGTTCTTATAAAGTCTAAACTATGACAAACAGAAAGTTTGTCGATTGGGTCTCGTAACATGTTTAACAAGTGTAATGCACTTAACTTAATTATACAGGGTAAGTGCATCAAACCTCAAGAAAGTGTAAAATATCTTGGAGTTATAGATCAGCAATTGAAATGGGAATAAAAAATAGAACATACATCTGCAAAAGTTAGTAAGCTTATACATTTTGGGGGCCGGATTTGTCAGTATTTGAATGAGCCTAACTTTAAATTGATCTATCATTATCAATCCATTATTCTTCTAATGTTTGATTATGCTGATGTAGTGTATGACTCAAGGTAACAGCTTATAGCACTCAATTGCAAAAGTTACAACATAGAGCAGACAGAATTATTCTTGGGATAAGTCCTTTTGAAAACACATATCAAATTGTAATATTCACCAGATGTTAAATTTGGAATTGTTGGTCCATCGTCGTTTAAAAGATACAAATTCCATGTTTTTTTTAATCCTTCATGACCTCAGTGCCCCTTACTTTAAGGACTCCTTTCACTTTGTTAATCACAAATATTCGTTTTGTTCCATCGGAAATGTATCTTTACCTAAACCACATACTAAATCATGTCGTAGAATGTTTTCATATCATGGGGCATCACAGTTTAACGTTTTACATTTTACTTTAAAATCATCCCGAAATTACAATGATTTCATAAGATTATTAAATAAACATATGTTGAATTCTATCTCCCTTTAAAACAAAATAATGTAAATATTGATAAATAATAGGGTGGGTGGGGGTTAGGGGTTTTGCTCTTGGGTGGGTGGGGGCACGATGCTGTGTAAACGATATTGTTTTTATATTATACCAATATGGTAGAACAATTGTGCTGCACTGGCACCGCTGAGCAGGTAGATCCATCTAATGTTATTTTCTCATGTTATCATGTAAATTGTTATCTATATGTTTTTATATTGGTCAATCAAATCAAATCTAATCCAAATCGCATGGTTGGGGATCGGCAACAGAACAACTACATCACCCTGACGTTTTTTATTATTGATTTTCCTCTTACATATCCAAACTAGTTGAAACCCGATGCGATATTTCCTCATTTCATTACATTCACAACCATAAATAATTGTTCAGCACACCCTACAGTACTTTGTGCCATGTGAACTAACTAAAGGTTGATCAAGCTAGGGTATCCAAGATTTACCATAGATCTGCAAGAGTGCTCGGTTGATATGAATGTGGATTTGAACATAATGCAGTAAAGTGTTAAATAAATTCAATAGTTACTGAAAAAGTTCATAGTTCACTGGGAGGGAGGGGGTGTATATGAACTGCCTTCCGTGCCGTTGAGGAGAAGTGGCATTAATCCAAACGCCTCACCTGGTTTGTGGCATCCCACGAACAGTTGGTATTTGGTTGACTGTGAATAAAATGAGCAGATTCCAAGTCCACAATTAAAAGAGTCAAGGTTAGACAATCTAGTCATACTGAGCGTGTTGTCAAGGTCAAAGGTATCCCATCAATATCGGCACAGTTTGACGACAAATGTGTGCTTAATGATTATATGCAGACCAATCATAATATGCATACAGTTTACTCCAACTGCCATGAATCAGCTTGACGTGTACCTTGCTTTCAAAGCAATTAGGTCCATAGATGAGACGAATATCTGCATCATTATCAACACTTTTGACAGAAATCGTTACCACTATACCGATAGTCTATACGTTGTCCTTTTGTCAAAATATGGTGGTATTATGGTGTGTTTGTACAGTTTCCGTCATTATATAATTTTGACAATATTTCAGATAAGATAGAAACATAAAAATCTATAATAATGGTCCTAGTATACAGACAACCAAATAGACCGATAAAGCCCACACGCACACACGGCCATTACGATCCGCCCCTCCCCCATAATTCGCCAACGAGCACGGAGGCACGTACGACCGTTAGTCAACGACACCAACATTTAAAAAAAGTTCCACATTACTTACATCACCAATAGGGCAATATACAGACGATATAATAAAGAACGATATATTTCCACCAGAAATTTACCGAGACTGATAACAAATAACAACATATATGCGCTAATTTAACCCCCCCCCCTCCCCTTTCGACAAAAAAGACCCATAGCCCGCGAGACCGACAACTAACATAGACACGAACTGAATAAGGAAAAACAAATAAAAGGAAGAACATTTCCTCGGAAACCCAACGAGAACATCGTAACGAAAATGTACATTGCCTGTTAATATGGACACTTTGTATTGACAAAGATATGGTGCTTGCTAGTCCAGCCATCTACCGAAGTCAGGAAGAGTATCTTTTGTTTTTTCAGTCGGTACTTTGAAAGTACGATTATAATTATTTAAGTCAATTTAATAGTCATACGCCTCTTTTATTTAATTCGTTTGAGCAGGAATGGTTTAGAATGTCCAGATTCATTCCATCATTAGTTGAGCTCTCTGTGTCAGTACCTAGCTTCAAAAAGCGATGTGAATACAAGTTTGTTCATGTAGGACTCTCTACTTGAAATAGGATCTCAACCAACCAATTTGTCGAGGATGCCTCGATTATTTTAACCATGGACCTAGTACTAAATTAAAGTTTTTAACTTAGTAAGACCAATCCAACTGCCTAACAGACCTTTGAAGACCGAATGATACTTCTGTTTGCAAATGTATGACAATTTTCTATATGCAAAAAAACATATTTAGAATGTATTCCTTGTCAAACATAGTATATATATATTGACTGCTATGAGAGGCATTGCTTCTTCTATAGGCTCAAGGGGACGTTACATCCTGATATGACCCAGAGTTGCCCCATCTGCAATCTCTATGGGACGGAACTATTCGAAGTTTCATAAAATAACTGATATCTATCATGACCCAATCTCCATTGTGGTCATTCTATGCAAATAGCTAAGCTCTAAAATATAGGCAAACGTTTTCAATTTTAAATTAGTTTTTGTTTAAAAATTGGATTTAAAGTTCCGTTTTATGTTATATTGGCGTGTGCAAAACAATGGAACTGTTTATCTGATGTTTCTATCAATATTAGCTGCAAAGGGTTACTAGAATGAAACCGCTATAGTGAGTAAATACATGATGAGGATTCGCCACGAAGATGATAAAGGCCTTTAGTCTGCACGGTGGGGTTGTTTTAAGTAAAGTTCAGGGTTTTTACTCCGTCAACAAAGTAAGTAGTACACATATACATATGTAGAAATAGAAAATGATGTGTTCTACTTATATATTTTTTTTTATTGAAATACATGTATGTATGCATGATATCAAGTATGACACTACAAAACAAAACAGAAATACGTCTGCCATTCGCATTAATTCCAATATCATAGGATTCCTATAATCTTTTAACCCTAAAAAGGCCGGGCTATTTGAGGTCTTAGTACGGCCGGGGGGGGGGGGGGCATTATGCATAAGTTATGCATAATTCATTATGCCCCCCCCCCATAAGATCTCGGCCGCAAAGCGGCCGACCTCCGCGACAATTTGCACGCATGTCAAGTGAAGTGTATAGAATACTATGATAATTTCATTTTTTGAAAAAATTACTCATTTGCATATTTATGTTAATTTACGCAAATAAGGTCATACAAATAACATTTTTTTATCCATAAATCATATATTATTCATATTTAAGCATTCTTTTTCACTACATATATTCTTTAGACCATTCTGAATAATAATACGACATAACAAATTGGAAGTGCCAGCTTATTCCTTATGTTATCTCTTGTTTTTCATAATTTATTATGTATTTTTTTTTTTGGTTAAAACTTATGTATTTTATTGTTTTCGATGTTTTATTTCATTTCTAGATACAATTCAAATATTTTGACTCCCGAAACAACCACCTAAACTTTAAAAAAGACCTAATAACCTATGTATGATTTTTTGTTTAGGAAAAATGACTTTTCCATATCTTTTGTACACAAATTTTCGGGCTGACATGCAAAGACAAAGGTCACGTGACCTTGTAACCGTAGGTCCGATTCTCAAAAAAAATCTGTTAAAAGTTGCGCAAGACTTGAAAGAAAAAAAAGGCATCGAGCGGCGGGGCGCCATCCATATGCGTTCCCGAACAATCAGAAAAATCGTGGAGGGGGGGGGGGCATGATGGCCCCCCCCCCCCGGCCTTATTAGGGTTAAAGGATAATATATCTATATCATTAGCCTCATTAGGAAAGAGTTGTAATTGTCATTTTAAAATGATGGAATGTCTTACATGCTTTATTGGATGGATGCAAATATATAACAAATCATATATTTTAGTATTCTGTTGGTATGGATATAAAGTCTGTATATACAAAAAGATGTAATTTCCATATCTACGAACCAAACGTAATCTAATTTAAAAAGGGCAGTAGACTTCATATCCCCGCTACTTTTACTATCATTAAAAACAAATATTTGTAAAATCCATTCATCAATTTGTCGTAAGCATTCGAATACTGGAATAATAGTAAGTTCTTGTATAGCGCTCATGTCAGTCAGATTCGACCCTCCTGGCGCAATACGGCGCTCTAGCATTTCAATGAATACATTCCTACCAGGTACCCGTTAACTTCGCCTGGGTGGACTGTGGCAAATGTAGATCAATGTATTGTCAAAGGCCATTAGTGCGGCGGCGGGACTCGAACCGCGGACCTTGTGATCGACAGTACGGTTGGCGACGTATCCACTCGACCACAACTCCTCTATATATATATATTTCGTTGTAGCTGAGGCATTTCTGAATACAAGCATAAGTTACAGTGACTTAAAATGAATCATTTTAGTTAATTAAGGGATGTCGGCGCTTTTTCTGTACGAGACTGCAACCTTTCGCGTTGATTTTGCAATATAGGTGTCAATGACGTCTTGTTCGCACGTTTCCTTTAGTTATATCATAGGTCCACAATGTAATCGTCGCAGTCTCACTTTGGTAAGTTTTTAACGTTAATAATTTTGTATAGATTCAATGTCAATTAAAAAGTAACATGCATTATTAAAGCACTAACAATCCCGATTACAAAGTTAGTATCATGCATTGAATAAGAAGTATAGGTTATGTGTATTTTGAAATATCACAAGCTTGCAACGTGGTTTCAAATTGTATCGCTAGTGACGTTCTATAAAGTCCACGTACTTATGTTACGTGATACAAAACGCTGTATAGAATGAAAGCTTTGAACGTTTTTATTTCTTTCCTTTTTCTGGGGTTAAATTGGCCTTTGGGCCAATGGGGAATCAAGTTTATATTTGTACAGCGCATGAAAAATTAGATCTGCAATTCATGTTTTGGTGTGTGTGTTTTTTGAATGGTTAATTTACGTGCGTGAAATTTGATATCCTCTTCTGTTTAATGAAGTTGTAAAGTACGAAATTACAAAATAATCTCCTTGAAGAATTGTGAAGAAAGATCGAAGGTCAATTTGAAATAAAGAGCTTATATTGTTATACAATTATTCACACATTTAAGTGGAAATAAAAGAGAGCAATATAGATATACGAATACAAGAATAAATAGAGAAAGATGATGGTGATGATGATAATAGTGATGAGAGTAAAGACCTTCGGCTCTGACTGCAACACAAATACACCAACACATATACACATGTACAGCGCGCACTTCCAAATATCTAGAATATATGATAATACAATTATAATTTTAGAAAATCTTATGTGATGATATTGTAAATAAAAGTAATTAAAACCCGATGGCTGTATTTCATAGTTCGTTTCTTTTGTTTACATAACGGAAACAATTAAACAACATCATATTTACACTGGGTACATGATCATGTGCCATCAACCACAATCTAACTATCGCCTGCGGCCAGCGTAAATGTAATACCAGTATTTTGTGTGTGATTGGTAGAAAAATAAGGTGTAGGACCCGATCCCCCCCCCCCCCCACTCAGTGTTATTTAGAGTACGCATTTGCGTGCTTCCAGCATCCCCCTTTTCAGCAAAGGTCCGTTGTGTAAAGTCAATACGGGTAGACCTTTTTATTTTGTTATACGAGCCTTTTGAGATCACAACCCCCCCCCCCCCCCCTTTTCAGCATAAGTCCGGTGTGTGCCAAAAGTCAATACGGGTAGACCTTTTTCTGTTGTTACGATCCGGAGATTTTGGGAACACGCATGGAATCCCTCCGTTACCGGAGTGTGGGGGGGGGGGGGGTTAGGAGTGAAAAGAAAAGGCACTATAACCGAGGATAAAACTTTTAATTAAGAAGAAGAACACAAAATATACGTACAGTAAAAAGGTAATACTATTAAAATTGAAAGTGGTTGGGGGTAATAACTGATAAGTAATATATATTTCATCATATCAAAATTAGTATGTGCTTTCAATCAGTTATTCCTCAAAACAGTATAATATATGAGTTCCAAAACTAGAACATTTAAATCATACACTCTTTTTAGCAAGCAAACGCCTCACATGGTTTGTGGCATCCGAAAAATGCTTGGTATGGGTTTGACCATGGAGAAAACGAACAGGTTTTGTGGTTCGAATCCCATATGCGCAACTCTGCACTAATGTCATAATGTGCGAGGTGGTATATATTCAAAAGAGTTTTCACATATCGGTCGCGGCCCAAATTGTATAGTTCATAATACACAAGATTTATTAGGCGCTTAATACGTTTTTTTAAAGTGCATCATTAGCTGTCTACAAATTAACAACCAAGGCTTTTGATGAGCACACGTATTATGATTTTTTTTTTAAAGATAAATCATGCATATATAATAATATAGATGAGATCAGAAATAAGATCAAACATACAAGGAATAAAATGTTGTACACCTCTTTTGAGCGACTCACAACTGAGCCCGAGTAGAATAACATTTATGACTTTAAAAAGGTGTTTTCAGCAAGGTCTTAAACTGATCATGGGAATAAGTAATGTAATATTAGCTTGTAATTTGTACCAAAGGATAAGGGCAATTATTGAAAAAGCTCGATCGTTATATATTGTAACAGTACGAGATCCAAGGGTTAAAGGCATCGTTTAACAATGTTAAATCTGAGGTATACATAGCCCTACGTGTTATATCAGTGTGTGTGGTATGGTGTAATATTGAAGCCCCCCAAATAAGCGCTTCAAAATGATCATAAAGTGCCTCAGAATAGTACCACATTCATTTTCCACCGAATGACTGTAGTGTTAAAACAGTTAGGAAATCGAAACAAAAAGAAATTTCTATATCAAATCATAAGGATCTTGATAATCAGACGGGCGATCGGCTTGTAAAAGCAGAGTTATACCAGCTAAAATTTATGGGAATCCTGACTAAACTACAGGTTTATAATTATGAGTGCAGCATGAGCTAAATCCAGGATGTTGTTTCAGAATCTGAGGCAATGTTACCAATTCACTTTAACTGCAAGGTTGATGATGATCGAATAAGTCCTCAATAACTAGAACAACGTTAGGAAATAAAATATGAAAGATATTTAGGGGCTTTGCCATGGAAAATTGTGTATGTCAAAAGAAGAACTTTGAAAGTTATACGATATTGGGTTGATGTGCTTTAATTTTCTCGAGAGAGTAACAAGCCTTGCACCAGTTTTCTGAATTTGTTTAAAGTGGAATTAGGTTTGAATCAGGAAGGCCAAAATAAATTAAGATTTAAAAATTAAGGTAGGAAAACAAAAGGCATACATGATTTTGAAATGTAATTGTTCAAGAACTTTGTCCATCTATAATAGAGGATTACTAAAAAAAGGCTATTAATATATAAATAAAGAGCACTGATAATTGTCGCAGAGGACGCGACACAAACCATTTTTGTTGGTGAAATAATGACAAACTGAGTACCACATTTAAAAGAACATATAATTTAAATGGCAAAATCATCTTTGTTTAATCAAAATCAGATCAGTGACGGCTGAAATATCCATAAATATAACATTTGTTCGTGTTGGTTATAATTCGCACAACCAGCCGGCCCGTCTATTGTTATTATTGATAAATAAATTGAGTAACGGTCACCGTATTTTTAGTAAAGTGGAGCGGTATTGGTATGATCGTATTTAATCTAAATTCACACATTTTGGAGGTCTAAAACTACTTTCAAAGCAATCTGTCATAAATAAGAATAAGTCTATATCAATAACCATGCACTTTGAAGGCGTTTTAAACAAGAATTTTACTATCCTATTCACGTAAACTCATAAACTATTTTTATTTTGCGATTATTAACTTGTTCAGAGTTAAATTTTTAGAATTTAAGTTCGACAACAGTTGGTGTCCTCGTTATGCTTTTATCTTTTTTTTGTATTCAGGATCCTAATAAATAATAGACATGTCAATGAAGTTCATCAAACAAATACTGTCTAATTCGTTGGAAATTTAGAATGACTGAGCGCTTGCATTCAAACGTTTTTGTGTGGTCAGTATAATATGCCTCTTTAAATGATTAGTACGGTCTGTAATGCATAGCTTCTTCATTTTTTTAAAATGTAATATAGATACTTATTCACCAGGAAATTTAAAAAAAATGTCCAACCTTTCCGTTTCACTTATGTTGATTTCCTATCTACTTAACAAGGGAAAAAGTATTTCATGATATTTGCATTGAACAAGCTATGGTTTTGTAACTGGATATAAAACTTTGCACATTTTTTTTTATAGATTATGATGTGTATTGTTATGAAGCAGGTTCGGATGCTATTATACAAAGACTGATTACAATCACCTGCTACATTATCAATTTTTAATTGATAATAACGTCGAGAAAACATCTTTGTTAGGCATACAGAGGTAAAAATTCGTCATTTTACAGTTTACCATACAATCATTTTACTGACAACAAATAGACTCAGCCTTCAGTTATGTTAGGTTCTCCAGTTGAAAATAGGGACTTTTAGATTTGCGTGGACTGATACGTGTGACGCCCATTCAAGGCAGTGCATTAAAAGGACGTCGACCGTAGTAATCCCCATCGTCTTCGTGCAAATCTAAAAGTCCCTAATGATAATTCAACAACAACTTGTTTTGGGGGGTAATATCCATCCCTAACCACTATATTTCAGTATAACATTCGCCTCACCTGGTTTGTGGCATCCAATGAATGCATGGTATGTGCTTGACAATGTAGCATACGTGCAAATTTGATGGTTTCATCATCCATTTCAAAAGTGCAGCTGTGCACGTACGTCATACTGATCGCGCTGATATAGTCTAACATGTACGTTACACGTTACATTTCTCACATAAAGGCTTTCAAAACCAAAATTGTTTTTATTTAATTTATATTACATTTCAGTCAAATTTAGTTCATCGCCCAATGTGTATACTTCTTATCATTTGACATTCATACACCTAAGTTTTGAACATTATTTAATCATGTATGATTTTACATTTCAATAATGTCAACAGAGCCGTGTCGAAGAACACCTTTCTATGTGTTACATTTTATAATAAGTCATTGTTCATTGACTATATGTCTTATATTCAAATGGTTTGAGTGTAATTCTCTATCAGCTGAACAGGCTACTCTGATTAAATTGATACATGTATTAAACAAATACCCAATCAATTCCTATTTATGGATTTCTAGCTTGTAATTGTTAACAAAATTGTTATTGTCCACTTGCATTTGAACCAATCGTCTACCTATTTAATGTAATTGTCATGATTACATAGGATTAGGTTTTCCAAGTTCAATAGTTCGTGTCTCTTTATCATTTAAACGCCTCACCTGGTTTGTGGCATCCAATGACTGCTTGGTATGCGCTTGACACTGTAGCATACGAGTAGGTTATTATGTTTTCGTAATTTTTAAAGCGCATCTCGTCACTTTAGTCATAATGATCGTGCCGCTATCATTTAACTGCTGACCAGTTCAAATCATACCGATGCATAACACCATTGTATATGAATATTCAACCACCATATACTCATTGTACAATACAATTCAACCTAACCGCCATGATCTAAACATTGATTCCATATTGATTAGGTCGGTGTGGATAACCCCTACTGACACACTCACTGTAAATATGTACAAGTTGTATTCCATAGATACGTCGCACAAAACAAAATATAACTTAGATTTAAAATACCCTACCCGCAACTTATGTAGTAAGATATCGATATACATGTACGATGTCACATGTCACATATCACATTCGTTTACATAAAGGGCCGGCATTACGTCTACACTGATTCCTGGCAACCAATCACAGGCCGTCATTTTTTGGCGCTCTGTGTTCGTTCGTATTTTCTAAATAAGGCTATTTGTACATTCTAGCGACTTGCTCTGATCAGTGCCGAATGACAATAAACTACAGTATGTATATATTCGTTGCTACTCTTTGATTTTCAAACCCGTTCAAATAAAAGATCGGAAATCTATCCCATTGTTTCCCCAGGAAAATGGTGGATATTTTGATTAATATGAACATATAATCGTTATCTATGTTATTGAATCATAAAAGCTGTTTTTATAACGCCATTTTTAAATTTGGGAGAGATTAAACTTACCCGACAAGACGTGTATAATTTGTGTCTTCGTCCTCCGATTAGTTAATAGGATTTAATTATCTTACCCAACATGATTGATTTCTCAAATACATTCAAAGTGCCATACTATACAAAGAAATATTATAATTATATTTCTAGCTCTATGCTAATATAATTTTCTTCTAAAATATGTGTTTCTCGTGTCAGGTACACATGACGCGCCTATCTCCAGGTTCAATCGTTTGTTCGTATCTAATTTTAACAAATTCTTGCAACATTAAAGGTATAGACTAGTTCTGGTATTGCGATTGCAATTTGAAAGAAACGTCAATACGTCACGCGAGTCAAAATATTCATGTATGACGAACCTGTACAAATCGAGACGTCTGTCAATCAAAATATCAACCTGCAATTTTCAACCAAATATTGTTATGCAGTTTTAAACCTTAATATTATTACGCATTAAAGAAGCCCGCACACGGTAAATGTTTTTATTACTGAATAATAATGTTAAGTTTGAAATAATGTAATTATCACAATATAGATTGAAAATAAGTAATTTTCCTTGCGCAGGGGGCGCTGCCCCTTTGTAAACACCTCTTTATATATGCTCGTGTTCAAATGCAACTCTTGCTAAACAGACATGATGCAAAGGGCACACCATGTTCTCTCCATGTTCTCTTTTCTAGAGATATATCCTTTAAATCCAAAGAATTTATATTCAGTATCATTAATATACATACATTTTGTCTTACCCAATGAAAGCAATACTCGGCCGTTACTTGCATGGTTTACCAATGCATGCAACTGATGCATAATCTTGAATCATCAACCTTTGAAATTATGAACACACCCTAGTTAATTCAGTTGTTTCCTCGCTGTTGCATTACCTTATAATATTTGATGATTCCAAAAGACTTTTCGTCGCTCTTTTCGCTTACTCGCAAACATGAGAAATACAAATATTTATTCCCAAACCATCTCTCATTACCTCCCTTATACTAGCAAGCCTAACATAATAATATATTACCGCGTTTTTGCTATGCTTTTATTGGTCAGCAATATGTAACCCGGGGCACTCCGCTCCTTGACCCTCCACCTCCTACGTCCGTGGCCTTTATCACGATTCCCGTATCTCGGTTTAATGGTAAAAGATTAAGAATACACATATACTTTAATTTGATTTTGGATGGTACATTTTTCTATTCGTATCTCTCTTTATGGAAATAGTTTGGAATGGTGTGTACACGCACCAGGTTTTGAAAGTCATTGTCATGTAGTCCACCATGATTTTTTGTTAATTATGTAGTGAATTGATAAAGTTTCTTCTTTGGCTTAAGAATGTTTTTGTCAGTGTTTTATTATTCATCGCTAGACGAAAATGTCCATTTAAGCATAACAAAAACATTCACTATTTTACAAAACTATATTACCTTGAACTAAAGTATCATTTTGAAGCTGTCGCTGTTATAAAAGTTGCAATTTTTAATTTGCTTTTGTTCATTACTTTTTTGTTGGCAATATAATTTATTCTCAATTATTTCCTTATTCATATTACGGTTTTATTAAAAGAAAAAAGACATTTCAATTGGTAAATAAAGTGTTTATTTTTTGTTTAAGTGGGCGTTGTTGGCAATCTCCGAGTCACTCTATTTTGTTTGTTATCCTTGTCATAGCATTTCCTTGTTCATGTTACGAGTTTTTTTATTTTTTTATTATAAATATGGCTGTATCATTGTCTTTTGAACTTTTCTATAGTGCAATGATACACAATGTCGCAACAAAAAAATGTTTGCTTCGATCCTCTTAAAAAAGTGACGAATATTTATAAATGTTTATATATTCGTTTGTACTTTGTAGAGAGTCTAATTTCAAACACACAATATATTAATACAATTGGCAACTGTGTTGTCTACGAAAGTGCATCTGAATAAGTTTATTTGTAATTTGACCCCAGCTTGTCTTTTCTATGAAACTAAGTTTGTTTTCCTGTATTCATGATGAACAATCACAATATATAAACCCCGTTACTCTCCCACTTGGTCTCAAAGCAATGCACTATGGGTTTATTTGGTAAAATACTAAGGCTTGGTCTAACACAAAATTGTTATAACAGGTTGCAGTCACAATAATGGATTTAGAGTTGAGTCTACGAATTCATTAACCAGTGTTAGCGATTGACCACACAAGAACATGCATATGCATAGCTGCAGGCCTATGCAAGGCATATTCTATGTTCTAATGATATCATAACGATAAATGATATGCAGTTCTTCTTTAATTATCTAGATTTACCTCTCTTTAAAAAAAATAGTATAATTTGGTTTCCGTGCATTCACCGGCATAGTATGAATTGTCTGTTTTTCTTTTCAAGACATAAACGTATATTGTATGTTTTCGTATTATATCAAGATCGGTGTTTACATGCCCGATTTCCTGTATATATGGTATAATAATGAGCTTGCTGTGCTATACTCCCGGACAAGTATTTTTCTTATTCAGAAAAAGGTGAAACAATATCTAAGATTACGCTTATAGAACATTCAGGCCTCAGACCGTTTGGACTTTGGATTTTAAAAGAAGAATACAGAAATGCCTCGGGATTATTAGGAGAAGGCGGGCCCTAGATCGGACATCTTGCTCTGTTTGTGCTAGTCGCCTGTATTTCATTATTTTATGAATATTTAAAGTGTAAACATCATCAAATGTAAACTGATTGAGTTTTCAAAAGCTAGAAGATCTCATGATATAACATAAAGTTATTTTCTCATATTGCTTTTACCAATTCTAACGTTTGGATTATCAAACAATTTAATGTCTTCCGAGTTGAAACATCTGTCAATGTTCTATGAATAGAAAGAAACAATTTTAAGCTGGGTAGGTGTATTTGGAAAAGTTTAGGGAAAGTCAGGATTAGTTTCATAAATTATAGACCCCTTCCTTCAAACTTCTCATCAGGTTTGTGGCACCTGACCACTACTGAATACTCTCCTATATAAAATGGCAACAGTTGGCATCAGTAGCTTGAAATACATGGGCTAAACTGCGTTAGTGACCGCGGGGTGCTAAGTGTATGCTTTTCCACCAGTTGATATCTATAAATACAAGCTAACGACAAATGCTCCACAGCTTCAGGTAAGAGGACCAATCAGACCAATGCAGCTGGTACAGCCTACTCCAAATAATATTTGTATTGAACTCTAAAATACACGTACCTCTAGAATGACTACGTTCATAATATACTTTAAACATCGGTTCCTTAATCATCTCTTAATAATTAATTAAAATAACAACACATACTTTTTGTGATATTAAAAGAAAATACTGATAAATAGTTATCATATGTTTGGACTAGAATACTCAAAGTGTTTTCACGCTATCATTGCCTCGTTCCGAGAAAAATCATTCATCTCGTAAGATGCTCCCTTGAGTCCCCTCCCCCCCCCCCCCCCCCAGCTGCAAAGCAAAATAAATACATACACGTGTCATACTTTAAGTTACAACGTGTCTGGTCTTAACTCCGTTGTATCTTGCAAAATCTGAATTTCTCTGTTATATTTATATATATATATATATATATATATATATATATATATATATATATATATTCATCTAATTATAGATAGTTCCGTACAAAACTTTCCAGGAAATTAGACGAGTCACCAAAATCATAATATTGAGGTTGAACCTGAACGTCAACTACTAAAAATGTGCGATCCTATATCAGACGTTGAAAAAAAAAAAAACAATATTAGATTTGAAAGTTGAAACGAGATATATTTGTTATGTTTCCATTTCTAACATTGTAACGTCTCACCTGGTTTGTAGCATCCGACGATTGCTTTAAATATGTATACATGTATAAGACGGAAAATGTCGAAGGTCAGTAAACCGTACAGTTAATACAATAAAATTTGTCATACTGTAAGACCTGTCATGGACATATTCATCTCATAAGTCGAGCTCCCCGAATCCCAAATGACGATACATCTCCGAATGTTTCAAACGATAGACCATACATCAATACCATTTATCTATAAAAGTTCAGTGCACGCCAACTGCCATCTATAGAAGCTTGACGTCCACTAGGTCGTAGTTTTGATCAGGGCCGCCCCAGAGTCGTAAACACTGTACTCTTCGTTCCCCATGAACAGTAGCAGAAACATAAACATGTCCTTTTTATTTGAGCCTTAGTGAATTGCTTCAGTGATTTTTACCAAAACATATCCAGTTCCCCTAACTATGCAGTAAATAGTACTAGATTTGATAAGCCTAACAGCCCAACCGCACAAAGCACTTTTGGGTATCTCTTGAAAGTATTTCGCAAAGTACCTTAGTTTATACTAGTTCAGATAAATCCGAATTTCGTATGTTATATGTATCATATTATTATTATATTTGCTGTAAGCTGAATTATGATTGATGACTGAAAAGTTGATTCATTTCTGTTTATGTATCATAAATATAAGGCTTTTGATTTGAGATGACAGCTTTTCTCCTGTATTAATCATTTGATAATAAAATCATATTTAACTAAATACGAGTTTTACAGTTATATGATGAATTTTGATTTGAATCGATTATGGGTAAATAACCACATGTTTTCTAGGCAAAGGGCGTTTTAATTTTTTTCAATGCATCGTTAAGTTAGCATTTGAACTTTTTCTACAGGCTTAAAAGTGTGCGTTTCATATTGTTGGCTGTATTTGTTGTTTTTTCTTTCGTATTCAATTTATCTATTTAACATTTTTTTTCATTATGAAGCACTTCATCATCAGAGTTGCCTTTATAACTTTCTTAAAGGATCATGTACCTTAGTACGTTTAATTCTGTCTTATCGTATACGTTTGTACTTTGTCTTTGTTCATGGGCGTATTGGTCTTGTATTTATTCATAGTTACATTGAAGTTGGCAGATGTAACTTTACAAAAAAGGTTTTAACGGAACAAAGTTTGAATTACCAATTTTAAAGTTGTCAATACCCCCACAAAGCAAGTGAAACACTTGCATCATAGATCTCAATATTCATAGAATTCCCACTATCAGTAATTAAGTTTCTCGAATTCTTGCTGACAAAAGATGATCAACATTTTCAATAGTTTAGCCAATAACCAGGAATGGTAAAAGTACAGTGAACTTCGACCATAAAGTAGATTGACGTCACTTCAAATATTGACTAGGGCTGCCCCCCCCCCCCCCGAGTCGTTAAATTCTTCATTTCATCTAAAGCACCTAATTTCTGTTTACATTGAAATAAATCATATTTAATTAGCGAAACCATTTTGCAATTAACAAGCAGTTCTCAACTTTACTGCCCTTCATGCCTCCCTCCCCTGGCCTCCTCTTTCGACCGTATATTGGCAAGAAGACTACACACGTCTCAAGAGGTTGAGTGCGTCAAAGACTAGATACGACAGGTACATATGTTCCGATCAGAATCTGATCTCTTTTTACCTCTAACCACCATTTCCAACGACTTTTTTTGCAGTGGCCACTTCTCAAGCTGTTGAAAAACTGCATCAGTTTGCCTTGTACCAACAACTTATCAGCAATCATAGAGTACAGTCAGCTCTGACCTAAGTATTTCGATCACATCGATTACGTCATGTATTCTTACGCTTTCTGACAAAAATGGTGATGCCTGATGACAAACATGAACATGATCAAATTGATCAAAATCAATTTCGTAACATTAAAGGAAGCTCTGTTTCACGTTATAAATTATTCTCATGGGTGATCTTCAACGGGTCTTAATTAACTAAGCCATCATGCCACTCTTTGTATAAGCGATACATTTCGTTTAAACATTGAATTATTTCTCTGATGTAAATTGTACGATCCGAAAGTTTTAATGTAACCAAATTATAACGACTATTAATACAATACATTACAATGCAATGACGTACATTTTCTTATTTTTCTACTTTACTGAGTTTGTTTTTAGTTGCAGCGGATTTCTCTTAATCAAAGTATTTTAAATCGGTTATTAAATCTCAAGCCCGCACAGTTTTCTGAAAAGATCGAATGATTGACAAAAATGCAGTTATGACTTAAGTAACATTTTTGCAATCCATTCAGCTGACATTTTATTTCTTGGATCATGAATTGGGTTTTAATGTAGGCAATCCAATCGGTTGAACGACACCACGTAACATCATTTTTCCCAACCACACTTTGAAGCTTGATAACCCACATCTAAAAAGAAAACTGCAAGGTTTAGATGTACGTCAAATAAAAACGTGATTAAATGCACGTATTTGCAAAAGGCAATGGCAGGGATGCACACCTTAAGACGCCTATTATTTTGTGCGGCAATTAATCGCGTTTGTTCTTGATTTTGTTTTCCATTGCACAGAATAACGATGTCATAATGACGATGTCATTCATTCCTTAAATCTTTGGTTTAATGCATATCTTGATATATATTTTTTTATAATGACATATACACAGAAAGAGGAGGGAGCTGTTCGTATCAAACGTCTCACTTGGTTTGTTGTATTTGACTAATTCTTTATAATTATGAGACAATGAATAAAACGTGTTCATTTCATGGTTTTCAATACCGTAAGCGAAGCTGTACACGTTCGTCATACTGACATAACTGCTATACATAAATACATTTCGTCAACTTTGAAAGCTCCATGAATCCAAACAAATGACAATATCAATGTTCGATGGCTTCAGCGCAATAGCCCAGTCAAACGGGGACCATCAATTATAATAGTACAGTGGACTCTAACTACCACTTGTAAGCTAGAAAGGAATACAGCCTTTGTAATGCCTTCTTAATTAAATGCCCTGGTTAATTAAATCATATTCATATTTCTTCATTATACGTGCATGCGACAATGATTTTTTTATGGCATACCTATGATGTAGCACTTATCAAGTTACACGTTTTTAAAAATATTAATCAACATCTAATATATATATATTGTAATGCGAAGTATTCAAATCCGTAAAGTAAAAAGTATATATATATTTCTGTATATATACAAACAAATATATATGTGAATACACATCATATTTGACGTAAGAAGAAACAATTTAATCAAATATTGTAATCGTTATTCATCTTTGTTTGTTTGGTTGCTGACACATCTATGCCATACCATATCATGAATGTGATAAAACACAGAGAGCAATATCTTGTCTTATAGACATTATATTTTGTAGTAAAAGTAGCACTGAAATGCAACGAAAATGAACCTTTACGATCCGCCAACGTCCAAATCTAAATATCCATGGAAACAACTTTCATGCATCGGCAAATAAGGTTCAAAATATTATCCTTGAAAAAGACCAACATGATGCCAACTGGGCGATTGCAATGAAGAAAATCAAAGACCTGAACAACCCAAATCATTGCGTATTATGTATGCACGAATCACAATGTTAATGAATACAAAAGTAATTGATTTTAAGATCTAAGAAATACATATTAAGATTGTGTGTGTTACCGGTATTCTGTGGCTTTCCGTTTTTCACTTCATTTTGTTTTGCGTCATTGTCTGTCTTTTGAGTGCTGTATTAAATCATAGGCCGTTTCATCCCATGCTGTCACTAATACATGTAGTCGAACATACGGAGACGTTTGTAAAATGATGATACCATATTCCTGCTATAAAGATCAACGGAAACCTATAGTAATACAACCTTTTGAATTTGTTTACAAAACCATTGTTTTTGTTTAAATCAATTTTAAAGGCAGCTTATTTAGTGCCGTAGACAAACGTCTCACCTGGTTTGTGGCATCCGATAAATGCTATGTATTTGTTTGACGTTGAAGAATACGTGCAAATTGTGTAGTTGTGCAATACCGTAAAAGCAACTGTACACTCTTGTCATACCGATATTGCTGCTATATACATAGAGTTCCCACTATTTGAGCTCCCTGAATCCCAACTAATGACAGATATTTGACGGCTTCAAATACCTATTCGTGGCCCATTGAGACGCAGTCCAGAAATTATAGTACAGATTTATCATTTTGAATACCATCAGAGAGCTTAATATTGTTTAGGTTGTTAAATTGTTTAGGTCCGTTTCGCGCAATAAAAATCTGAACTGTATAATAGATATAAATTATCGCTAATAGTTGTCTCTTTAACTTGCAAAATATAGAGCAATATATATCTTCCTCGCCACAAGAAACTCGTCTCGTTTTGCTTTTCGTGTAGTTTATGGAGAAAGGAAGGAATTGAAATAAAGATTTCTTTATCCATCATTCGTTATTTTCTTGTTCTTTTTATGATTTTCAAAAGAAAAAAAACCCGAGGAACTTGCCCAATAAAAACGGATTTAAGAACTTATTCAGCTTTCAACATCTGGACAAGGGTAAATAACAATGTTAACTGAATGAAAGCTGATTTAGTAGGTACCCAATAAACAAAATCTCGTGAAAATCATGTCAATATCAAGGTATCGACTTGAGGAGAGTTACGTTCTTCAAACACCTGACATTTACGTAAATATATTAATACGTTTATTATTGCACTAGGTCACTTAAAACACACGTACACTAAATCACGCAATTGTCACTGCAATATCACCACTATAACAACGTGATTATCCCTACCTTGGAGACTGTGGTTTGTAAACCTAATACTCCCGTGTTTCTTTGGTTATGAAATTACATCTTCATAAAAGAAATTATCGCATCACAGAAACACGTGAAGCGTTAGTGATAGTTTAAGTCAAAATATCTGCGTGAAATTCACGTGAATTTTACGAGGCTGACTTGAAATGAATCATGTTCTTCATTCACGTGAAATTTACGTCCGCGTTCAATCCAAAAATGGCGCAAATGTTACACAATAGATGAACCAAAATAATGACGTTCTCAACCCGGATTTCTTAGTGAGTAGGTAGTGAGCACATTTTTTTTTTTTTTTTTTTGGCCCTCGAAAATTTAAAAATTTGCACCCCCCCCTTGAGCGCCAGTGGGGGGGGGGGGGCATCGCCCCCAAAAGGTACAAATTACGTGCCCCCCCCCCCCCTGGATCCGCCATTGAGGTGGGGTGGGTGCAAACATCCCAGAAGAGAAAGCTAGTTGCAACTAGTCTAGTTGATGAACCAGTTAATGCCAACTGGTAACCCTGGAAATTGAAATGGGCTAAATGATCCAGTTGATCCACATATGAAAACGTTGTATCATCCGCTCAATCTGACTTGCGTGCATAGGACAAATAAGCATTTTTCTATGAAAAAGTGAAGTTTTCTAAAATGGGCGTTTCTTTCCAGCATTGGGGCGCCCGGAAGTCACTCGGGTAACATTTCATAAAGTATAATATAAAAAGACCATATGCAAATTGTCTGTACTTTCGTCGGAAAAAATACATTTATCCAGCACAGTGTCGTCTCTTCTTGCCTTGAAGAATAACAAATAGCGAGTTTCAATCACACTTTGGCCGCTCTCGCAAGCTCTCACTCGTTTCACTGTGGTCAAGCGACTTTGGGGCAAGCGGTTAATGAAAATACTAATCGTTAGCTTTCTTTTGGTATTAAACTTGTTTTGATTGATTGTATAATTATGTCGGAATAAAGAAAACAAAAAGGCTCGACCAATAACTTATCAGCGTCTGAATTGACCTTTTGACCTTGAATTCCCTGATGTAAGCGCACTAATGAGGTCATCTTTGCTAAATCGGTGTCTTTTATCGCAAAATGCGACACTTTCACAATGTTTATACATCTTTTTAATTATTAGTAAGATATAACATATTTTTTTTCTGATATCACTGAAGTTTTGGATTTTATTTAATGAGTAATTTTAAAATAAGAGCCATTTTACTGTTTTAATTTACTAGATCGTACCATTAAAGTCGCAGCGTAGAAAGATGCATTTCCAACCGCTCCAAATTTAATTTACGTTCCGACATTCTTTTAAATGGGTTCGTGTTGTTAAGAATCCACTGCTTTCTGCTCCAACAAACGTTCACATGCGGAGTCGTTTATCAACTAAATTATTCAAATTTATGGATGCTTCCTAGCTTCCAAGGTGTTTGTGTTGCTGTTGAAGCATTTTATTCTTTGTACTCCAATTGCCAGGACGTAAATTTCATTTTGGTTTTATAGTTTCATCGGAGTCGTTTATCAACATTATGGCCCGAATTCACAAAGCAAGGTTTGAGCTCAGACCAAGGTTTGACCTCAAACCTCCTTTTGTTTCGCCAAACCTCCTTTTGTTATTTACAAACCTGGTTTGTAAATAACAAAGGGAGGTTTGGCGAAACAAAAGGAGGTTTGAGCTCAAACCTTGGTCTGAGCTCAAACCTTGCTTTGTGAATTCGGGCCTATGTGTTCACATTTATGAATGCTTCCTCCCCAGGTGTTTGTGATGTTTAATGCATTTCATTCACCTGTTATTATTCTTTGTACTCCAATTGTTCGAATGCAAAATGCATTTTGGTTTTATAGTTTCATGCAATAAGTAAGTCAATAAAAGACTATGTTCTGCACAATAAAAACAATGTGTGTCCCTATTGTACAATGTGATGTGTCCCCTCATTTTGTAATAGTTAATTTACCCATTTACATAATGGAACTACCTGCCCGATGAAGCCAGTGGCCTGTGACCCCTGAGCACTCAACACCGTGTGGGACTCAGTTTGTGGTCAAATTTTTTTATGAGATAAATACAAGCAAACGTTTCCATATGGCCAGTTAGAATTTAACTGGTCTAGCTGAACCATTAGAACCATTTGGTAAAACTTCCAACAAGTTGAACGGCAACAACACTTCAATACTGGTATGTCTGTATTTATAATGTAGAGGCATTGGTAATAAGTAGACTTACATTATTTAATTAATCGAAAAAAAATGCATATACTTGTATTTTATTGGAAATATTTTAGTGCATAGTTAATGCTTCCCTTATTCATGTTTAACTAAATGTAATTTATACGAAGTAGCGAAATGTCCTAATAACTGATAATTTAAATTTGTAGTATTTTCGAAATGGATTGCATATAACTAAATCATCAGTAATTAAGAAATATGCTCTAAATTCAGATAAATTGTTTAAAAAACATAGATCTGCACGCACCCCATATTCAATATGCAAATTAATTGGTGTCAGCTGGTTTAACTGGAAATATGCACACAGACCAGTTATCAACTGGTGCAAAGGAAATATGCCAACAGTCAATTGTCAACTGGTGAACATAGAAATATGCCAACAGTCACGGGATTATCACAACGGAACTTAAATGGTAACTGTGAAACGTTTGAGTCACGAGATCATCACCGCGAAACTGCAGGCAACTTTGACTACCATTTAAATAGGTGTTTTAAGACACCTAATAATTACTAATTTTCCACACCTAAAAGTCACGTATGCCCAGCTTAGATTAATACTCCGTTTAAGTCACGAGATCATCACCGCGAAACTGCTGGCAACTTTGACTACCATTTAAATAGGTGTTTTAAGACACCTAATAATTACTAATTTTTCACACCTAAATATCACGAATTTACAGCTTAGATTAGTAATCAGTTTTAACTACGTGATCATCACCAAGAAAGTAATGGTAACTTTGAACCATTTAAAAAGGGGTTTTAAGACACCTAAGAATTAGTAATTGTTCACACCTACAAGTCACGTATGCCCAGCTTAGATTAATAATCCGTTTGAGTCACGAGATCATCACCGCGGAACTTATGGCAACTTTGAATACCATTTAAAAAAGGTGTTTTAAGACACCTAATAATTACTAATGTTCACACCTAAATATCACGTATTCACAGCTTAGATTAGTAATCAGCTTGAGCCACGTGATCATAACCAAGAAATTTATGGTAACTTTGAAAACAATTTAAAGAGGTGTTTAAAGACACCTCAGAATTACTAATTTAATATAACCAGAGACTCAAGGACAGAACAAAAAGACGATTAGCCGGTGTAAGTAACGTGATTATTACCATCAACCTTGGATAACCTGTGAAACCAATCGATAAAGGTGCTTACAAGACCAAATAATTACGTATTTATCACTACCATCGGTTAACGGTAAAAAAAACTCGTTGCTTGGTCAAGTGGTTATTTGGTCATAAACACTTGATTTACAGAGGTAAGTGTAATCACGTTACTCCAGTCACGTGATAAATTGGTGGTTTTTAGGTTAGATGAAAACGTGAACAGGAGTACCTTTTTTGTTTAAATGAAGGCACGTGTCCATAACGTTTAAATTTAGTTCAAAAGGCACCATACTTGAAAATCACTTAACTCTTTGTTTGCTTTGTTCGCCGATTTGCACGGACGTAGGCGTGCCAACTTCGCATTTTTGCACAGATGTATACGAGTCAATTAGACATTCATAATACCGCTCGCAGTGTGTAGCCACGCGTTGCGTTTACTATTGTTTACATTGTATACATCGCACACTTTCCGGTAAACTGTTTTTCTTCATAGTGTTACATTCGAAATTACCGTGTATTTAGCGGTTTTCTTTGGATTTTTTTTACTGATGTTACGATGGCACCTGCTGGAAAACGTCAACGTGTGTTTAGTGTAGAGGAGGCTCGAGATCTTGTTACTATGGAAGCATGGAGCATGGACTCTGATTCCGACGAATCGAGCAGTGACGAAGACTCTAGTGATAAAAGTGTTCCCTGAGAGTAGACTGATAGAATAAGAATGAATAAAAATTAATGAAAGAGCTAGAGATGACAGCAAGAAAGAGAGTAGACTGATAGAATAAGAATGAATAAAAAAAATGAAAGAAGGAGATAGAGATGACAGCAAGAAAGAGAGTAGACAGTGATAGAATAAGAATGAATAAAAATAATGAAAGAAAGAGATAGAGATGACAGCAAGAAAGAGAGTAGACTGATAGAATAAGAATGAATAAAAATTAATGAAAGAGCTAGAGATGACAGCAAGAAAGAGAGTAGACAGTGATAGAATAAGAATGAATAAAACTAATGAAAGAAAGATGTATCCTGTCTTGCCGTCATCTTTATATCTTTCTTTTATTATCTTTATTCATTCTTATGCTATCAGTGTTTACTCTCTTTCTTTCCGTCATCTCTATCTTATTATTATTATCATTTTCCTATCTATATGTACCCTATGTCTTGCCGTCATCTGTATATCTTTTTCTTATTATCTTTATTCATTATTATGCTATGAGTGTAATACTCTCTTTCTTGCCGTCATCTCTATCTCATTATTATTATCATTTTCCTATCTATATGTACCCTATGTCTTGCCGTCATCTCTATATCTTTCTCTTATTATCTTTATTCATTCTTATGCTATCAGTGTTTACTCTCTTTCTTTCCGTCATCTCTATCTTATTATTATTATCATTTTCCTATCTATAATTATGTACCCTATGTCTTGCCGTCATCTCTATATCTTTCTCTTATTATCTTTATTCATTCTTATGCTATCAGTGTTTACTCTCTTTCTTGCCGTCATCTCTATCTTATTATTATTATCATTTTCCTATCTATATGTACCCTATGTCTTGCCGTCATCTGTATATCTTTCTCTTATTATCTTTATTCATTCTTATGCTATCAGTGTTTACTCTCTTTCTTGCCGTCATCTCTATCTTATTATTATTATTTTTTTCCTATCAATATGTATCCTATGTCTTGCCGTCATCTCTATATATTTCTCTTATTATCTTTATTCATTCTTGTGCTATCAGTGTTTACTCTCTTTCTTTCCGTCATCTCTATCTTTTTATTATTATCATTTTCCTATCTATATGTACCCTATGTCTTGCCGTCATCTCTATATCTTTCTCTTATTATCTTTATTCATTCTTATGCTATCAGTGTTTACTCTCTTTCTTTCCGTCATCTCTATCTTATTATTATTATCATTTTCCTATCTATATGTACCCTATGTCTTGCCGTCATCTCTATATCTTTCTCTTATTATCTTTATTCATTCTTATGCTATCAGTGTTTACTCTCTTTCTTTCCGTCATCTCTATCTCATTATTATTGTTATTTTCGTATCAATATGTATCCTGTCTTGCCGTCATCTTTATCTCTTTCTCTTATAATCTTTATTCACAGTAAAGTCCTTTCATTTCATATCACTATTTCTCTCTCATAATGTCTCTCACGTCCGTTCTCCATATTTTATTCATTGCATACTCCACTCGTCAATCATTTCTGATAATAAGCTCTCTCACAATAAAGTAAATGGAAAACAATGCAATATAGTTTATATTTTAAGATTGATTCATTCTTTCTTTGTATATCTATGGCTGTGATAAATGTACTTGAAATCAATTTTATTGAGGGGTAAAGAAGGTGAGAGAACAGATGCGGTGAACATTCATAATGAGACATTTCAATAAGATGCTGATTATGTCATGTATATCACATATAATATATTATGCCTATACCATTTTTACATGCTCATACCAGTGGGCAAAATCAATAACATTCTCTTATTTCTTATTGACTTATCATGGCACAACAAAGAAAAACATCCCCACGACGTCCCTTTTCATGCCCCGCTAAACCGGACATTGACAATAACCTGGGGTAATAGGGATTTCAATGGGCAGATTAGCCCATTGTCAAGGGTGGCTGAGCGGGGTACTTTCAAGTCTCTCCCTATTGAACTTCTTTTCTTCAACAACCTAAATACTAACCTTCTGAATTGTTAGAATACTTGAGCAAGGTATGTAAAGAAAGGTAAGAAGTCCACCTTTCTAATAGATTCGATTTGAAGATGTCTTATCATTGCTAAATAAGAAATTCTAGAGGGATAAAAAACTGCCGTAAATAAGAAAAATTAAACATTATATAATTATGATTATTATAAAAATGATAATTCAAAATATAACAAATGACGGTTCATCGAAAAGCACGTTTTCCGGTCTACAACTTTGCTGCACAATATTTTTCATCATGATCATCCAGTGAAGAGTTATAGCCTCTTGATTCAGCAGAGTCAATAAAGATTCCCTCGAAATGTGTGACCCTAAAAGAATGTGGCACAGGGGGGTTTTTTAAGTGGCGCATAAAGAGTTAAAATACACTCCCAAAAGAGGTAATTTTTAGTTTTCTGTTTATTGGATATGATAACTAAACAAAAAAAGCTTAAAGCTATAAATTATTGCTTGCCCACGTCTTTTAGTGTTGGTGATACTAAGATATATTAATGAATATATCGTTAATAATCTGAATGTTTGTAAAAGCTTAGTCATGATTTGACATCCAATAGGAAACCGCCGCTGAATAGCTATACAAAATAAAACCGTTCTTGTTTTTGTTCTTTTCCGTCAGTGTAAATAAATGGCGACTGGTCGCAAAAAAAGGGTTTTATTTGTTTCGAAACTGCTATGGACTTGTAGTGAAGGCACATTTTGTATTGATTTTTGTGTGTAGGCCTACATGTAAAATGGCTTTGGAATGTTATCCAAAACTTATACGTAAATTGAATTGTTGTGTGAGATGGCTGTCCTTAACTCGGCAGAACAGTGTACTTTGATCAAACTATTAAGGAAGGACCAATATATGAGTATCGAATCATTCAGGGAGGAACCTAGTGTATCCAAATATGGACGCCTGCCGCAGCCACTCTGGTGCATATCGCCCATGTGATAAGTTAAAAGGGGCCCGTAATGCATGTGATCAAACAAACGAGATACAACTTGAAATGAATCTTAACCAAATGCTTGAATGCCACAACGCACGGAATGGCTGACGCAAAAAAATGTGGCCTACGGCCTTTTTGGTAGTATTAACCTAAATGAAATATATTCAAAGTACCACCGAAAGTGATTTAGAATTTTCCATAAAACAGCAACGAAATATAAACGTGGATCTTCATGTGCGTATCTTGTGTCTTGAAATAACTCATTTGTCGTGTTGACTTGCTAAAATGTAATGCTTACTGTATAACCAAAGGTCATTAAATGGTATATTAATATTCAGGCATAATATAATGCCCTGCTTTACCTAATTAGTATTATATTGTTTGATTATATTATATTTGTTTTAATTTTCTAAAATCCTTTACAAAAATGTATAGAGTAAAGATTAACGAAGAGTAAGGAATCGATTGATGAGCATCACAAAAAAAGAGTATTTTAATCTTGTGATGAATGTATTTCTTAGTGAGAATGTACATGGATTTTTGTTAAACTTACATTCGCATCCTTTTTACCTATTATCGAACTACACGATGTGATATAAGACAGCCCTTGGCATCGTCTTATAAAGGCTTACGAGTGATCGAAACCATTCGTAAGTCCTCCTATCAATCGTAAGTTTGCAGTCTCGTATCTTGTATGTACATAGTTGCGATCGATATCCACTCTTTATAATAATAATAATAATACTAATATCAGATATTTATATCCGAATATTACCCATCTCTGCTAGGCTGCAGATGTCTGCGCTCACAGCATTCAAATAATTCCTTCCCACTGGTACCCATTTAACATCTGGGTTGAGAGTTGCAAATGTAGATTAATGTCTTGCCAGAGGACATTAGTACCGCGGCGGGACTCAAACCACGGACCGTGTGATCCACCTTCCGACGACTTATCCAGTAGACCACATGCAATACTTCTAAGCCAAATGACAAGACCCTACCCGTCCCTGGTTTTAAATCCCTTTTTTGGTTTATAACTTAATTTTTCGGTACAATTAATATCGCCATGAACTATGGATGTATATCGTCCTCTAATGATATGACAGATGTAATAAATAATTTGTATATTCCGCTTAACGCGTATTATCAGGTTGGCTAACAAAATATAGTGTGTGTTAAATCGGCGTGTTTGTTTTACTAGTGGAGTAATTTACGCGGGATTTCACGCTTAGACGAACGTCACTAGGCCCTATATACGTTTTTTATCCATACGAATATCCGAGTTTATGCAATAAACGCTCGTCACAATATAATCGCTGGAAGTATCCTCCGTCCATCAAGTTTTCCTTTTCTTTCATTCTTTCTTTAACAGAAATGTCGTGTTAATTAAGCACTCTAATAATTGACATATTGTGGCGTTAATACATATAATAAAGGAGGCTGTAAGTTAAACGACTTAATTTCCTTCAAACGTCTCACCTGATTTTTTGCATCCGACGAATGCTTGGTGAGTAAATGACAGTGGAGAATACGTGCAGATTTAATCGTTCGTAATACCTTTAGCGCAGCTGTACACGTTCATCATACTGACATAACTGCTTTGCACAAATACACTTCGTCAACTTTAATAGCTCCATGAATCCCAATAAATGACAATATCAATGTTCGACGGCTTCAGCGCAATAGCCCGATCAGAAAGTGACCACCAATTATAATGGTATAAATAATAATAATAATATTTAAATTTTATATAGCGCTTAATACAAATGTCTCTAAGTGCTTTACAAATATACTATGGACTCTAACCACCATCTGTTAGCTAGTAAGCTAGAAAAGAAAACACCCTTTATAATGACCTCTTAATTAAATGCCCTGATTAATTTAATCATATTCATTTTTGTCATTATACTTGTATGCGACAATCATTTTTGTGGCATTCCTATCCTGTACCACTTATCAAGTTACACTGTTTTAATATTAACCCAAATATAATAAATAATTTGTCATGCGAAGTATTCAAATCTGTGAAGTAAAAAATTGATATATATATATATATTTAACTCTACATATACAAAAAAATAAAATGTGTGTACAAATTGATAAAAAAACTGTTTTTTAAATATTTACTAAACAACAACAAACAAATACATACTTTGTTGTTTACGAAGTGTTATTTGATAGTGAAAGTAGCACTGATATGCAAAGAAAATGAACCTTTACTGATCCGCCATACGGGGTACAACTTGTTGTTTACGAAATGTAATTTTATAGTGAAAGTAGCACTAAATTGCAAGGAAGATGAATCTTTACTGATCCACCGACGTCCAAACCTAAATGTCCATGGAAATAACTTTCATGCATTGGCAAATACAGTTCAAAATATTATCTTTAAAAAAAATGGCCAACATAATGCCAAATGAGCGATTGCAATGATGAAAATCAAAGATCGAAATAACCCCAATCATTGCTTATTACGTATGCACGCATCACAGTGTTCATGAATACAAAAGTAATTAATTTTAAGATTTAAGGAATACATATTGAGTTTGTGTGTGTGACTGGTATTCCGTGGCTTTCTTGTTGCCACTTCATTTTGTTTTGCGTCATTGTCTGTCACTTGAGTGTTGTATTAAATCATAGGTCGTTTCATCCTATGCTGTCACTAATACAGATAGTCGAACATACGGACACGTTTGTAAAACGATGATACCATATTCCTGCTAGTAAGATCAACGGAAACCTATAGTAATACAACCTTTTAAATTCGTTTACGAAACCATTGTTTTTGTTTAAATCAATTTTAAAGGCAGCTTATTTAGTGTCGTAGACAAATGTCTCACCTGGATTGTGGCATCCGACAAATGCTATGTTTTTGTTTGACGTTGAATAATACGTGCAGATTGTGTAGTTTTGCAATACTATAAGAGCAGCTATACATTCTTGTCATACCGATATTGCTGATATATACATAGACTTCCCATTATTTGAGCTCCCTGAATCCCAACTGATGACAGATATTTGACGGCTTCAAATACCTATTCGTGGCCCATTGCGACGCAGACCAGAAATAATGGTACAGATATATCACTTTAAATACCATCAGAGAGCTTAATAGCTTCATTGTTTAGGTTTGTTTAGCGCAATACTAATCTGAACCTCATAAATATAACAACTATTGCTAATAGTTGTCTCTCCAACTTGCAAAATATTGAGCAATTTACATGTATAATTAATGGGGGAAAAGAAGAGATTAACATAAAGATTTCTTTATCTATTATTCCTTATTTTCTTGTTCTTTTTATGATTTTTATGAAACCGAGGAACTTGCCCTACATAGATCTGTATGTGCGTATCTAGTGTCTTGAAATATTTCGTTCGCTCTGCTGACTTGCTAAAATTTGATGCTCATTGTATCCAACCGAAGGTCATTGAAAGTTGTATAGATATTCGGGCATGATAATTAATGCCCCGCTTCGCCTTAGTACTATATTGTTCGATTATGTTATTTATTTTATAAAATCCATTCACATAGGCCTCTACAATCAGGGGCCATACGGCGAGTAAAACCAGACATCTTGACAAAATGTAAATAATAACAATTAAGGAAAAGTAAGAAATAATGTGATAAGCATCATAAACAGAGTATTTCTTAGTCAAACTGCACATGCAGTATTTAAAGCTTACATTCATATCATGTTTACATACTACCGAACTACACAATGTAAAATTAGCCAGCCCTGGGCCAGGGGCGTCTCCAAAGAAGGGGGGGAGGGGGTGCGACACCCCCACCTGTCAGGATATTGTCGGTAAAATTGCGCTGCCGTCGGAAAAAAGGAGAACAGAGAGAAGGAAAAAAAGAGAAGGAAGGGAAAGAAAAGAAAACGAAAAGAAAGGAAAAAAAAGGAAAGAAAGGAAAAAAGGAAAAAGAGGAAAGAAAGGAAAGAAAAGAGAAGAAAGAAAGAGACAAAAAAGAAAAAGAGGGAGGAGAAGACAGAAAGGAAAAAAAAAATAAAAAAAATAAAAGGAAAAAAAAGGAAACAAAAAGAAAAAAAGGAATGAAAGATACGGGGAATGACAGTGAGGGGAGGTAAGAGCATGAGAGAGGATGAGTGGGAGTAAAAGAGAGATGGGGTTGTTGGATGGATTCGTCTCGTCGAGGGAGCAAGTAAAACACGCATACACATAAATGTGTTGCTGTGTCGGGTCAGCTGTGTCGGTATTAGGGACTTTTAGATTGGCACGAAGACAATGTGGATTGCTACGGTCGACGTCCTTTTAATTCACTGCTTTGAATGGACGTCGCACGTATTAGTCCACGCAAATCTAAAAGTCCCTATTCTTGCTGGATCCTCGTGTACTATATCAATGCAGAAGTTTGAAGTCGGTGAGATTGGTAATGTCGGTCGGCCGAGAAGTCTTTTTCCCCTACGAACTGTGACTTTTTCTCCGCTGTGACGACTTCGAGAGTGACTACAACTACAATACTTGTATTTTCTCGAAGTTTCACTTTCCTATAATATCAGCTAAAGAAATCAGAGGTTCAAACAATTTAAACAAGGTTTAAGAGGCAACAACGATATACAACGAATCGTCTTGCTTTCTGTAATATTTTTATGAACCGCCAAGGCTTCCGCGCTTTGCACGGGAGGGTGAAACTTCATTTAGAAAATGATTGAGAGTTGAGAACAGTACAACGAATCGTCTTTTATCTCTGATAATTTAGGTAAACATCTGAGCTTCCGCGCTTCGCGCGAGAGGGGGAAAACTGAATTCAGATAAAGAATAAGAGTCGAAAACAGAACAACGAGTCGTCTGTTTTCTCTAATAATTATAGAAAACATCAAAGCTTCCGCGCTTCGCGCGGGAGGGGTGGAAGAAACTGAATTCAGAGAATTAGGGTTAAGAGACGCGAACGGTACAACGAGTCGTCTTCTTTCTATAATAATTCAATGAAACGTCAAAGCTTCCGCGCTTTGCGTTGGAGAAGGGAAACTGAATTCAGACAAGGATTAAGAGTCGAGAACGATACAAAAAATTGTCTACTTTCTCTAATTTCTTTAATGAAACGTCAAAGTTTCCGCGCTTGGGGGGAACTGAATTCAGACAATTAGGGTTAAAAGTAGAGAACGGTAAAACAAGTCGTTTCTTTTCCTAATAATTAAATGAAACTTCTAAGCTTCCGCGCTTCGCACGGGAGACCTTTAACCCACCGGCCCCTTTAAGTGATTCGCTTGCTCACTAATGCCCCTCCCTAAAACAAGATCCTAGCTACGCGCCTGCATTTAAATATATAGCTATGATGCTGACTAAGTTGACGAAATATTTCGTATATTTATGTCGTCGAGGAAAATGACCATTTGCGCATATGCAAGTATTATAGATAGTTCATAGGAAAAACAGTTTAAACTTCGGCCCTGGATTTGTAGGGTTAAATTTGTTGATATTGGGACATTTCATTTTGTCGGTTATTGGTGGCTAGTTTTGTCGGTAATCGTTGGCCTCTAACCCCCCCCCCCCTTCCCCACTGTAAAAGGTCTAGCGACGTCCCCTGCCCTGGGCTCTGTCTTAACAGTTGAAATTGAACCAAATCAATTGCAAGTTTGCACTCTCCAATCTCCTATGTACATAGCTGAGATCGATACCGATCGCAAATAGGTTTCGATTGAAATCAACTCTTTAAAAGGTTTGTTTTGTTTGTTTTACTGGTGGAGTAATTTAGGTGGGATCTCACGCTTAGCCGAACGTCAGTAGGCCCTATATACATTTGTATCCATAAGAATATCCGAGTTTATGGAATAAACGCTCGTCACAATATACCCGTTGGAAGTATCCTCCGTTTATCAAGTTTCCTTTTTCTTTCATTCTTTCTTTAATAGGAATTTCGTGTTAATTAAGCTAACTCTTATGATTGACATATTATGAATTAATATAATAAAGGAGGCTGTAAGTTAAACAACTTAGTTTCATACAAACGTCTCACCTGGTTTGTTGCATCCAACGAATGCTTGGTACGGATATAACAGTGGAGAATACGTGCATATTTAATCGTTGGTAATACCGTAAGCGCAGCTGTACACGTTCATCATACTTATATCACTGCTATATAAACGCAAATATTTCATTAGTTGAGCTCCCTGAATTCAACCTGTTGATAATTAGTCGGCTTCGGACGAGTAGCCTAGTCAGAAAAGGACCACCCCCAATCATAGATCAGTCTATTCCAGTTAAACGAAGCCTTGGCTTTATTCGATTCAACTGTATTTTATATCTTCAATTCTTCTTTTTGAATCATTTCTTTTTAGGGGTATGGAATGCCTTACTTGATTCATTTCTGTAGCCCGCGAAGCCGTCCGCCCCACGAAACGTTCAGCTATGATGTTTGAAGTAATATAACGGAAACCATGAACGTAGGATACATTTAACTGACCACTTCTTGGCACAGATTTCTAAATGAATGTTTCGTTAAGAGACACCAAAGAAACAAAATGCAGCAAAACAAGCATTCCAAAGAGAAGTAACGAAAGAAAGGAAATATTAGTAATATTTTACTTTATAAATCGAACTACAGCTGATTTTAAAGGATTGGAAATATCAATTTATCGATCCATGCCAATATTCGACAGTGAAGTCTTGAAAGTAAACGGTTTCTTTGCAAATAACTAGGTCACTGCTAACTTTTAAATTTCACAAAAAGGACATACGTGACATACCCATGATTCCTGGAAAGTTTTACACAATTTGATGTTTGCCGCAAAATTAATAGACTACCTTTAAATCAAGTAGATTTGAAGGCAAATTATTAATTGATAAACATTGTGACGTCAAATGGTCAATCAAAGTGAGGGGGGGGGGACTACCAATTACGCTTCTGGAAACAAAAACCTGAACAAAACTTCAAACAATTTGCATGTACCGGTTTAAGGGGTGAGTGGTGAGCATGCCGACGATTCGTTGGTACACGCGTTAGCGCGGAAGCGAGGAACGTCACATGAAGATAAATATGTAATCTTTGGTCGAGAAGCGTGAATATGGAAAACGTTGACTTTATCTCTTCGAATTATGGTGGGTGAAAGCTAAAATATTGTTTTGTTTTGTTTACACTGCAAAAAAAAAAGTTTAGCTACACTCAAGAGATTGGTTTTCGATGTCAATGTTTCGTCACGTTTCGCTACTATCAGCGAAACACCGGAATGTGAGAAAAGCTGAAAATCTTTTTTCTGTAGTGTAAATGCAGTTATTGTAAAGAAATTGCGCGCTATTTCTCCATTGGTTGAACGACCTGTTGTACGGAGGAAAGGCAATATGCTAACAATATTGAACTCAACCAGAAAGGGAATCAAATATATGATTTTAGTTTCTGGGAAAAGAGGCTCATATTTATAATAATCAAGATAAATTGATTGAAACCTTACACTAATTCAATATTGATGTTAGTAACATGTGTTAAATCTTCAAACTTTACTGGGAGCAAACAGTTGCCATCATAATTACTAATTACATATCGGGTTATACAGAAATCAAAAAAGGATCAATTCAGTGAAATGTATTGTCCTGACCTTTGCTTATAAAACCTGCGGACAAGGTTTACGAAAATGACAGATATGATTAGTGTCAGTTTTTGAAGGTGTAAAGATTAAACCAACCATTCTGGACAAAATAGCCAACAAACGGCTACGATTCTTTGGCCACGTTTACAGGATGAGACCATCACGATACCCAGATATACTCCTAACTTCTAATATCCATGGTGATAGACCCCGGGGCAGACCAGTAAAGAAATGGATAGATTGTGTAAAAGCCGATTGTGCTACTAGATGTCTGGGATCCCTCACAGAAGCGACAAGAACGTCACAAGATCTGGCTTGACGTCATGAAGCTGAAGCCATCACGCATCTCCCAGATGGTGCAGAAGGCTTAGGTCAAGATAGGTCAAGGTCAAAGATTAAAGATTTGCGATTTTTTTCTGATGACAGCGTTTTGTTCTCAGTTTGTGAATAAGATCGGCAACAATTACTGGATGTTATGAAGTTAAAGGTTTGGGCTACAAATAAATGCTAATGAAACTCTGTCTATGGTTTGCACCAAGGAGAAAAAAAGGTTTAGACTGCGTTTCGAAATAGATGGCCAAATCATTGAGCAGGTCAATATCAACGCCTAATTATCATATGAATAGATATTTCTGTCCTGATATTTTGAAAGTACTTTTGTTTGGCAATACAATATACTAAGATCAAGAAAAGTGATATTTGAACTTATAATGACACTAACAAGTTGGTATATCTGGTAACGCAGTTTGATTATATGGAGTTGCAACATGGTAATTAACTATTAGAACCAAGACTATAGAAAATAATATCAGGTGAATTAAATTTTGTGTGTATAATGAAGCGATGGGTACATCATGGACAAAAATGGAAAGTAGATCAAAAAATATTGCATATGACATGGCTTAAACATCAATATCCTGACAAGAACAGTCACAAATAGAAAACAAAATTGTTGATTACATCAAAAAACATCAAAGGCCCTCGAAATATTTATAACAGGGATCAATAGTAGGTACTAGGCCAAAAGGGGAGATCGAGAACCAACTGGGAAGAGAATATAAATACTTGTATTAAAAAACACTCCGAGAGTGTACTAGACTGGCAGATACGAGTCGAGAGATGTGTGGGGAAAATGTTGCGACTAAATTCCGAGCTTTCTTTTTGAAAAAAGGATAAATATCAAGATAATCATCAATTACAAAAATGTCCAAATATTTGTTTGTTAATATTATTTGTTCTTATCCTGCTCGTGTAAAGGTCATTTAACAATCTGAAATTTTTGGGTATATCTTCTTCTTCTGACTCATGTGTTTATATGTAACATTGCAATCGATTACAGTAAACATCACTGACTTGTTTACCGCAGTAAAAAAATAATAAATACAGAAATTGAAATAAATACAGAAATGAATATAAGGAAAACATTCCCATGTACGAGGATGGGGTAGGAGCCCTCTTCGGCCGCATCCATTAAACGTTGATTATTAAATGAAGAAGAAAATAAGGAATAATCTACCTCAACGAACATGTGTGTTGATGTGTTTAAGGAAATGGACATGTCTAAAAGATAAATTGTATTCACACGTCTCACCTAGTTTGTGGCATCTGACGAATCCTTGATACTTTTGCCATTTTTGGGATGTTGAAGAAAACGTGCAGAATTTTGGGATTCAAAACAACATAAGCGCACCTGTACACATTGGTCATACTGGTCGCGCTGCTCCATACAAAGTATTCCCATCACTTGAGGTACCCGAATCCAAGTTCATTATAGATAGTCGGGGGCTTCAGAAACTTATACGAAGACCACTGAGATGATGACCAGAACCCATAGTATAATTTATTGCAACTACCATCACATATCTTAACTATCTTATATGACCACTGTATTACATCCAGACCCCACGGAAGACCAGCCTTCCCTTGTTGGATAAGCTAAATGTGGGCAATCCACCGTATCTCATGCATTTTTATCATGTTTGTTATATGGAAATAAATATTTCTACTACATCCCATCCTCATTGATAGTGATGGTATTATAGGTAGTTAAATGACATGAAACCAAGGCTTTGACACTCTATATTTTCCTTTCAATTCAGAATTCACTGTCAGAAATCCGAAGATTTAATGAATCATGGCGGAGTTTTACTACCTAAAAGTTAGATTCCATTGTTGTATTGGCAAACCAACAAAGATCCAATATTCCAAATGAACCAATCGATTTATTGTGGCCGGTGTCAAACCATATTTCATTCTGTTACGTTTTTGGTATATTTGGTATATTTTGGTATAATTATTGGTATATGTGTCAAACTCTCAAAGAAAAGAAATTACATGTGGCGTATTATGAGCATAACATTTAAATCGATTGGTTCATTTGGAATATTGGAAGATTTCAAATAAGAACGGTGAAGCGTTTTATAATAATGCACTCCGGTGATGACATCCTCTAAAGGGCCCTAAACATTATAAGTCTCCTCGCAATTACCGCCCCTGTTTTCATCGATAAACTTCAAAAGGAATATACCTTATTATCAGTGTTTTTTGCAATATTGAATTAGCATAAAAGGGCATGGTTTGGATATGAGTGGACAGTTGCCCTCCTGTTAAAAGACAAACTATAAAAAAACGATTATGTCTTGGGTCCGAAAGATACATTTTATCTTTATGATCAGCCATTTCGATGTTTTAAAAAATGTACTTTAGTAACCTTTCAGTTAAAATGCCTTATTTATTATCTTTTAACCGTGCAATGAAAGTTACTTGGGTAAAGAGATACTTTGATGAAGAAAACAAAAGTAAATGGAAAATGTTTTTTGCAAATTCTCTGAGACGTATGAGAGGTAATATATTTTTTTTAGCGGTAATCTCCGCTCGGATCATTTAATGTTCAGTAAATACGCAGATCCTCTCTGGAATGATATATTGATTGCATGGAGTCACTACAAGTACTACAACCCACTTAAATTCAAAGACATTATTTCCCAACCCCTTTGCCTGAATTCTCATATACTGGTAGGCGGAAAACCTCTCAATATTAATATACGTTTTAATTCTGATATATATGTTAAGGATACTTTGCGCATTGATGGTTCATTTATGTCTTTTGATCAAATCCAACGCCAAATGAATTTTCTGTCTGGTTCATTATGTTATATTATTCAGTTCTTTCCGCATTACCGAGTAGTTGGAAACGTATTCTAAAACAAGGAAACGTTGAAATGGAAAAAAACCTCTCTAAATTATGTTGATAATCTATTGAACGAATTCAGTAAACCTAAAAAAGATTTTCAAAACTTACGTATAATATTTTCTTAAACAAATTTTCAGCAAATATCTCAGAAACAAATCAACAGAATAAATGGCAAAGGGATCTACAAAATAATTTAAACGATTCACTAATTTGGAAATCCCGTTTTACATTACTTTATAGGTCATCCATAAACAATAAAATGAGAAATGTTCAATTTAAACTTATTCATAGAAAAATTGCAAAACAAAGTTTTCTTTATAAGATAGGTATAAGTACTTCTTCGATGTGTACTTTCTGTGAAAATCATGAACAGACGTTGTCTCATTTATTTGTAAATTTTTAAAAAGTACGATCTTTCTGGAATGTTATATGTGCATGGTTAAAAGAAAAGAACATACAAACTATTTTTGTTCACCAATGAAGAATATTTTTTGGGTACTTTTATAATCAATAATTTTTATTTCGTCAATACAGTTATTATTTTTGCAAAATATTTTACTTTCACTTCAAATGCAAAACGTTATTCCACTATTTCCTTCTTTTCAAAGAGCTCTCGACATTTAGAAAATATGGAACGTATAATTGCTTTAAAGAAAAAATCGTCTCGATCTTCATAATAAGAAATGGCAGATATTTTGTTAACTTTTTTGTGTATTGCTGATGAGTTAACAATTACACTATAGTTTGTATTATATATATTCTATGTCTATACGAACATGTTAATATTACTATTATTATTATTATCATGTACTGTTATTATTATAAATGAGATTCGTTTTCAATAAATATTAAAAAAAAACAAAAAAACTTTCAGTTACGTTTTCCCAAAGCTCCAATCACAGAGCGCACTAACTCCATACATTTAAGCATGGATAACACACGCCTAACTTTATCAATGTATGCAGTCCTCTAAGCCGCCCCCCTTTCTCCTCCACCTCATGATACGCTGATATATGATATTTTTAAGCAATGTAAAGAACCTCGACACAGGTCACATTAAACTGGTCACACCTTTGAACAATTTTCTGAAATTGACTGGGTGTGAAAAATAAGAATGAACAGCTGTCGTCTTTGAAAAAGGAAGATATTAATAAATGAAGGGAATAATACAACCATGACAAGTTTAATGATGTCCGAGATCCAACATTAATGACGAGGGAACAAGTATATGTATATCTGAAGTCGAACATACTCTATAATCAATGAGAGCCCCTAAACGGCTCAAAGGCAAGGTGAGATAGCAAAGGGAGAAGTTGATATTTGCTCAACATATTTGAAATTGAGCATTTTACCAAGATTTGCCAGATGAAATACAACACAGGGTACATGCCTCAAAAATCAATACTTGTTTCCGCTAATTTGTATTTGCACAGATTACATTTCTGGCAATAAAATATATTTACAGTAAGAAAATCGGAGTTTAAAATTACAATAAAACTAATGAATTGATACGTCTTGCCATTCAGTTTTATAATGTGGAGTTTAAAATGGACAAGACTATGCAAAAAAAGCAATCATATCAATTTAAATGTGGATGTACAAGGGAGAGATGGGGATATTATGGAAATATCTGGAAAGTTACAGAAGAAATATAACCTAATTAAAACAAACTGAAAGAGGACTAGACATGCAATCGGGTCACAACGGTATGCGTGCAATGACGCACGTGTTTCTACGTTTCAAACGATAGAGCTTCTCTCGGACTATTAAGAGCGATTTGTAAGAAATCGCTAGCTTCTGTGAAAGTTGAGAAATGTAGGGCGAAAGAAAAGCCACAAAGACGGCCAGGAACGGACGAAATGGCGCCTGGACGGTCACGCATGAGGTATTTTGGAGAACGAAGAATTCAGTGACCTTGACGGAATGATAGAATATGCCTACGAAGTTTGAAGGGAATGAGAATAGAGGAAGGGACCTAGAAAGGGCTTGCGAGCACTGCGTGCACAACCAATGGTATTCGGTTCATGATGAACATGTGGTGACGCGTGCTGTGGCACAGATAGCTGACTAAACTAACACAATCAGGCAGAGTATAACATGGCGTTTTAATTGGCCCCTTCATGATTTTCAAAAAATCCGACTTCGGGGTGCACTGCGTTTTGCAACTCGGAATATCATTACCAAATTTAAAGGAAAAAAAAGGACGGGAACGGGGCTAAAAGTAGTCTGGAAAATGACGTCATGGCCGATACGTGTTACAATTGGGCGGAATCTCAGCAGACTCAGTTTAGTGACCCTTTTACAAATTCGATTTACTCAAAATTTCCTGCGTGAATATATACCGTATTTGGTATCATTCGAAAGAGCAATTCATTGCAGTCAGTTACACACTATTGTCATCTGCATGTAATGTCTTGTACGCATTAAACTGGCTTATACGTAAAATAATTTTACGCTGACGTCATTAAATTTTACCAAACTCGGCAGAAAGTTGTCAAGTGCTTGGATACATGTGTATGCCAGGTTTCATTAACGTAGGTCGTCATTTTACATCAAGTTTTGAAGTTATTACGCAATTTTCTGTAAAATGGTGAATTTGGAGGGCAATTTTCTCAAATTTGGTAAGCGTTATGGTATATAATTTTTCATTTAAAGAGCATATCTAAAGAGCATATCTCCAAACATCTCAATCCAAAAAAAGGTTAGGGTTTGGGTATTTTATCAGTTATATTGAGATGCTAGTTTGCGTGTTTTAAATATGTCAGCTATCATCATGCTTATAGTTTTTTTTTTTTGGAACTTATTCAGCTGCAATTAATTCACAGTCTTACAAGACGCTGTCAGGGGGGGGGGGGGGGGGGGGGACCGGAAAGGTATGGGAAATATTCCCGTAAATTCAACTGCTACCCAAACGCATAATTTTGGGGAAAAGATCAAGGTAAGAATCAGGTTTAGATCCGCGAATGAATAGCTTACCGTAGGACCAATATGAAAAACTGTATATATTGAGTTTAAACTTCTTTCATCAACCATTATTATTACAACCATATTAGTAACATCATGATGAAACTCCTCCAAAATATATAGATTTGCATTACTCAATTTTCATTCTTCTGTACGCGAGTTCATTTTCCAGCTTTAGAGTAAGTAGTAATATTATAATAATATTCAGCTTTTATATAGCGCTTAATACAAATGTCTCTAAGCGCTTTACAAATATACTATTACCCCGGGCATTGGATTCAGTGCTTGCCCGCACACACTGTGTGCACAATCTCCACTCACTGGGGAGCATTCCAGTCAGGCGTTACTTAACGCTCAGAAACTGTTTGCCCAACAATGACGGTCGCATCCTACCGGGTACCCATTTAGCACCTGGGTGGAGAGTAGCAAGTCCAGGTTAATATCCTGCCAAAGGATATTAGTGCTGTGTCGGGAATACCTAAACTATTGTTGATTTTTTGTTTTTAAAAGTGGCTGAAATTAACTCTATACTTTGTATCGTGCTATCATTTGTTCGCCCACCAATGACTTGATAAAACGTCTCACCTGGTTTGTTGCATCCGACGAATGCTTGCTGAGTATATGATCGTGAAGTATACGTGCAGCTTTAGTGGTCCGCAATATTATAAGCGCACCTCTTCACGTAGGTTATAACAACATTGCTGCTATGTACAAAGACTTCCCACAAGTTAAGCTTCATTACTCCAAGCTGTTATATATATTTGATGGCTTCAGTAATTGATACGTAGCCCAATAGGACGCAGACCTATATTGATAGTGCAGGTAGTTTAAATTACCTTCTGTATTATTATTCTAATTGTTGTGGTTTTCAAAACAAATGAAACACGATTTGAGAATGTCACTATTTAATTGCATTATCCAGCTTACTTTACCTGTAACTTTTCGATGTCGGGAATAGTTTGAATAACTAGAAACAAAGTTTGAAACAACATCGATGATAGTGGTATGCGAACAAAATTACCGTATTTTACCATGTTCGAATGTTACGGAGGAATTACCTATAATGCATTTTTTCTAATCCTGTAAAAGGGAATAACATCTTATGAAGGATTCCCCCCAACCCCACCGTGAAAGCATAACTATTAGTATTTCTGCAGTATAATAATTAGTAGTAGTAGAAGTAGTAATAGTAGGAGTAGTATGAACATTACAAGTAGTAGCAGTTGCAGTAGCATTATGGGTAGTAGTAGTAATAGTATATATATATATATATGGGAGAAGTATTAATAGTAGTTGTAGTAGTAGTAGTGGTGGTATACTAGTAGGCGTAGTAGTAGAAGCGGTAGATAACTAATAATTATTGTAGCTGAAAATTAGTATCTATAACAGAAGACCAAATCACGTAGTAGTGACATTAATGTAAGCCGTTGATGTAGCAAAATTGTCGATCGTCTCACCTGTTTTTGTATAATCTGATAACTCTATTGATCCTAATCAGAATAGTAAATTGAAAAGTTTATGAACCAATCACTTTTTCTATGATCCGTCTGCCTTTGAAAATTCCATAATCCCCCAAGCAACTCCGGCACTTGTTTTTACAGACTTTTCAAAAGCATTCGATAAGATTGATCATAACATCATTATTCGTAAAATCCTCAATATTGACGTTAGATCGTGTCTTGATTCCTGGATAATTAGCTATCTGGAATGTCGGGAACAATATGTCAGGTATGGTGGGGTTTCATCGAGCTGCAACTAAAACTGTTTGTGAACATAATTCAACTCAATGTCAGTTATATGAGGATCTTCCATCCGAGATCAAACCACGTAAGAGGGGTAAGAGGGGCAGAATAGGACAAGGCTGAGAAAGAGAGTAACAAAACCAGCCCTCCCTACAATTATTGGGGAATGTACGCTCGTTGCCTTATAAGATATAAGAACTTGAAACACTTTCTAGATACATGAACAAATACCGAGATTCTTGTCTATTGGCATTTACAGAAACATGGTTGAAAGAAAGTATTCCCGACAATGTATAAAACACGCTTGCTTACATTAGTTTTATCACCTGACGAAGTGTTGCAGCGGTACACGAAACGTCGTGATCTTTAGATTCCTTTTTGACCATATCGCGAGACAAACGAATATCACTAGCGATATTATTTTCGAATGTTATTGATATTCCACACTTTGATGTAGTAAGAGAGAGAACAGAACAGTCAGGGGAAAGCAAAGGAGAAGGCGTATGTCTATTTATCAACCAAAAGTGGTGTAATAATTGGGATGTCAAGGATGTCGTTTGTCTGCCCGATATTGAACTCATTAGAGTGGGACTACGACCTTTCTATCTTCCCCGTGAATTCCCCCATATATTCATTGCTGTGGTCTACATTAACCCTCATGCTGATGTTGAAATTGCCAGTGAAATACTAGCTGCTAAAGTAAACCATCATGCTTCGTTATCCCCTGATGCCCCCACATTCATAATGGGTGACTTTAACCAATGTCACTTGAGCGGTGTACTTCCCACGTTTGAACAATATACTAACATACCAACAAGAAATGGAGCTACCCTAGATAAGTGCTTTGGTAACATTCCTTTAGCATATGTTGGAAAACCGTGTCATCGTCTAGGAAAGTCCGATCACCAAAACATCCGCTTACTACCGGCTTACAAGCACAAGTTGAAAAGAAGCCGACCCGTCACTAAGCAACAATACGCGTGGACTCATGACTCAACGGAGAAACTCCGAGCAGCCTTTGACTGTACGGACTGGGATATATTGTTCAACTCAGCGAGCTTACTAGACGAAGCCACTGATGCGATCACAAGTTATGTCGAGTTTTTTGTCGACACGATTATACCCCGTAAAACGTTTAAAATGTTTTCCAACAATAAGCCATGGGTTACAAAGGAACTTCGAGACCTGCTGAAGGTAAATAATGGTGCACTCATCAACGGTAACAAGACGTGTGTCAAAGAGGTACAAAGGGAAATTAAACGCTTAGTTGACTCTTGCAAACTGTCTTATAAAAACAAGCTTGAAAATAACTTTCGAAATAACAATCCTGCTGCTGCCTGGAAAACGATGGAGGTGATTACTGGGTATAGACAAAAGCCCAAGACTCTGGGATTTGGCATAACACAGGACTTTTTAGATGAACTGAATGACTTCTATTGTAGATATGATAAAAAGTTTACAGTTGGAAATGACGTAATTACACTCAGACTGAGGCAAATATTAAGTGATTTTGAAAATTTAATTTGTTTCTCTGAACATGATGTAAGACGATGTTTTGGGGCACTTCAAACTAATAAAGCCCAGGACATGACGGTTTCTGTAACAAAGTACTCAAGCTTTGTATGGATCAGTTAGCTGGGGTATTTAATGAACTGTTCAACCTTTCACTGGAAAGGGGATACATCCCGACTCTTTGGAAACCATCCCTGATAAGACCAATTCCTAAAGGGAAGAAAGTGAAGGAGCTTAATGATCTTCGACCCATTTCCCTCACTTGTAAGTTGTAGTGTCATGAAATGTTTCGAAAAGATATTGATGAAATACCTTCTTGAATACAGTTCCCCCTACATTGGCCCCATGCAGTTTGCATACAGATGAAAGAGAGGAGTTGATGATGCAGTATTAACATACCTATGTAAGATCCACTTTCGTGGATTTGTCTAGTGCTTTTAACACTATTATCCCCCACCTTCTGATAAACAAACTCATTGATATGGAAGTCCCATCCCAGTTAAGTCTGCTGATACAGAGAGTTTTTTTAAGTGACAGACCACAGAGAGTGGTCTTAGGTAACGGCTTATCCTGTCCAAGAACTGTGAATACAGGGGCGCCCCAGGACTGTGTCATCTCCCCCGCGCTTTTCTCCCTCTACACAAGTGACTATCTATGTAATGCAGTAGAGTGCAGAGCATCATCAAATATGCGGATTATACTGTTATCACAGGTTATCTTTCTGAAGATATAGACCTATACGTTAAGGTTATAGATGAGTTTGTTATATGGTGCGATGACCACTTCCTAATACTAAACGTAACTAAAACAAAAGAGATCATAATTGATTTTCGTCGAAACCCCTTCGATCATACCCAGATTTTGATAAATGATTCTTCTGTAGAACAAGTTACAGAGTACAGGTATTTAGGTCTATTTTCTCAAAGTCACTTGATTGGACTAAGACCATTGTAGACATCCAAAAGGAATCCAACCAGATACTATACTTTATTAGGGTAATGAAAAACTTGAGAGTAGATAGTAAGTTGATAGAACTGTTCTTTAAGTCCCTAATTCAGAGTGTCCTAACCTTCAACCTAATTTGCTATTACGCAAACGCTAAAATTGCAGCCAAAAAACTACTCGAACGTCCCAGAAAGGCAGCAAAACGTATCAAAGGAGCCGATCAAACATCCATAAAAGATATGTCTAAAACAAATAATGCATGACCCCTCACACCAACTGAATGAGCATTTCAATTATTACAGATCTGTAATACGCCTGTGCACACCACGAACCCAACGTGCACGTTTCCGAAGATCCTTTTTTCCCGACTCCATTTATCTTTTCAATTCCAAAGCAAAACGTGTTTGATTACAATGAACCTACCATGTCAATATATCAATAAAAATGTAATATAATATAATGTCAAACATATGCCATGAATATTGCATTCAACTATCAATTACCGATTGAGCCAGTCACTACAATATATGTGTCATCATGCCGGTAATAATTATACTACTAAAAATGGTAATCGATAACAATAATAATATTAATAATAATAATACAAATAATAATAATAATAGTAATAATAATGTATGTATTTATTATCATTTTAAGATTTATTATGAATAATCAATGATATTGAATAATTTAGCTTCATATTTTGTTAAATGGAATCAAATATTACCTCCATAACCACCATATATACCGTGGCTTACTGATATATTATCTCATTTATTATGTATGTTTATCACTGTCCTGTAATATTTCATGTATATATTTGTATTGAAATACTCTTTAACTATAGCTGAAACAAAATTTCCAGAAAAAGACAATAAATTATTATACTACATATGTATATCGAGATGCTATGTTGTGTGATTCAAATATGCCAGCTGTAATAATTTTGATCATGCTTTTGGAAATGTGTTTATTGCACAGTTCTGTATTGCAATTGTGAAACTACACGTAATTCAAAGTCTTTCAAGACGCTGTAAGTGAAACGGTAAGGTAGGGGGAAAATTAAAGTAAATTCAACTAATTCACTATCGCATAGTTTTGGCGATAGGGGCAAGGTAAGAATCAGGTTTAGATTCGCGAATAAATAGCTTAGCATAGAACCAACATGACAAACTGTATATATTTTCCGAGTGTAAAGTTATTTCATCAACCATTATTATTACAACCATAATAGTAAAATCATGAGGAAACCCCTCCAAAATATAAAGATTTAAATTACTCAATTTTCATTCTTTTGTACGCGAGTTCATTTCTCTGCTTTAGAGTAAGTAACATATAAATACCTAAACTTTAGTTGAGTTTTCGTTGTTAAAATTCGCTGAAAGTAAGTCTATACTTTGTATCGTATTATCAAATGTTCGCACATCAATGGCTTGGTAAAACGTCTCACCTGGTTTGTTGCATCCGACAAATGCTTGGTAATTATATAAGTGTGAAGTATACGTGCAGCTTCGGTGATCCGCAATATCATAAGCGCACCTCTCCACGTAGGTCATATCAACATTACAGCTATATATAAAGACTTCCCACAAGTTAAGCTTCCTGAATCCAAGCTGATTATATATATATATATATATATATATATATATATGATGACTTTAGTAATCGATACGTAGCCCAATAGGACGCAGACCAATATCCATAGTGCAGGTAGCTTAAAATTCCTTCTGTATTATTATTCTATTTTTGTGGTTTCAAAAAGAAAAAGTGTCCTCGCAGCAATAGGCGATTTGAGAATGTCACTATTTAATTGCATTATCCAGCTTACTTTACCTGTAACTTTAAGATGTCGGGGATATTTTGCGTAACTAGAAACAAAGTTTAAAACAACGTTGATGATAGTGGTATGCGTAAGAAATACCATGTTTTACCATGTTCGAATGTTATGGAGGAAGTCCCTAGAATGCAAAGTTTTCTAATGCTGTAAAAAAAAAAAGGGGGGGGGAATCTTAAGAGGAATTACGGATTTCTCACAAAAAGGCAGGAGTACCGACTAGGAATAAATTGGGGTAAAACAAAAATATTCGAACTATATAAGCGACAGTGTATTTTGATGGATGTAGAAAAGAGCATGAAAAATTATGCTTGGTAATAATTATATATCTTACACCGGTTCCCAACATAAAAAAAATCCTCCGTATGATATATTAGTGCCGTTTTGTGGGGCATTAATCCTCATTACTGTCATTTATGACTTAATGGCGTAGGTCCCCTATTTAATAAACATAGAAGCATACACATGTCTTAGCAGTCACGCAAAACTCACGTTGTCAAATTATTATTCAATACAATCTGAGAATGTATACTATTATCTAGATCTAGTATTTTCAAAATAATTCCATAAATTGGGGTAAAACAAAAATATTCCAACCATCTAAGCGACAGTGTATTTTGAAACGATTCAGAAAAGAGAATGAAGAATTATGCTTGGTAATAATTATATATCTTACACCGGTTCCCAACATAAACAAATCCTCCGTGTGCCCATGCCTTGAGCCATTATGCATGGTCATTCAAAGGATTTGTTTATGTGTGAGACCAGGGTAAAATGCAATAAATTATTGAAAATGTATTGCATTTTCTGTGTTTTTTTAATATATGGAAACTGCCCTCTACCCTAGCCCCCGATGCGTACAGTCATGGTTCAGTTACAAAGCAATGTCCTCGTAACTGTGAGGCCCCAGGATCAAAGCGTGTCGATGTGCTTTATTAGTGCCCTTTTGTGGGGCATTAATCTTCATTACTGTCATTTATGACTTAAGGGCGTAGGTCCCCTATTTGATAAACATAGAAGCATACACATGCCTTAGCAGTCACGCAAAACACACGTTGTCAAATTATTATTCAATACAATCTGAGAATGTATACTATTATCTAGATCTAGTATTTTTTAAATAATTCTATAAATTGGGGTAAAACGAAAATATTCCAATTATATAAGCGACAGTGTATTTTGATGGATGCAGCACTTTCCATAACCGAACTTTTAAAACTAAAAAATAATTAGGAATAAATAAATAAGTACAAATAGTTATTTGTGATAATTCAAAACCCAAAATTAGGTCTGGCATGAAAGCCTGTGTAAAATATAAAGTAATATTTAGGTTAAATATTATTTTCCGTCATTTCCGTCATTTTGTCCAACTATCCCTTTAGTATAACGTCAAATGGTTTGGTAGTTTTTAGCAAGAAATGCATATTACCATATTAACGAAATACTTTGATTCACTGCCTGCAACATACTTTGAATATTGTAATTATCTGGAAAAAAAAAATAATATTAAGAAAATAATAATAATAATAATAATAGATAGACAAATGAACATAAACAAGTATTGATGCAAACATGTTTATAGCTATCATGATGTTTACTTTAAAAAAGATGTTTCATCGTTGACGGCATAGGCAGTCTACCAGCTTGATTCTGCCTTTTACTGAAGCACATGGTATTTTGACATTCAGTACTGGCCAGCAGGTACACACCCCTACGGAACCGTAGGGCAACATGATTTCCCTTCGCATAGATTTGTTTGCTATTTATCACTTAAACATAAGCCTTCAAAAATGCGTTTCAAATGTATTTGTGGTCGATGTTATACATTATAAAAGCCTAACCATTTTGCATTGCATTTAGAAGCACTCTCCCTCAAAATAAAAATCCTTGATTTCCCCAAAGATGCAAGAAAATCATAAGAATAATATGTATATATTTTTATATTAACAGTTTGCGGCAAGACATTTGTAATATCATGCCGGTATGGCCCTTTCTAAATTTGGTGGAGTATTTACATTGGGTCCCACGCATGGATAAAAGTTATTGGGACCCGTGTAAGTTGTTGATAATATAAACATAAAACGCTTGTTACAATGTTATCTTCACTTTTATTTTAGGAAGAACCTCCATAAAGCAATGTTTTCTTATTTGTTTAATATGTCCCTTAAATTAAATTTCATATTTATTACGCTTGCTCTTCTAACCAGAAGAAAATACAATAAAGAAAGCTGTACAAATGGGAACAACTTAGTTTTTTCCTAAACGTCTCACCTGGTTTGTTGCATCCAACGAATGATTGGTATGTGTGTGACAGTGAAGAATACGTGCAGATTTAATGATAATAGCATAAGCGCAGCTCTCAACGTAGGTCATACTGAAATTACTGCTAAATAAACGCAAATGTTTAATCAGTTGAGCTTCCTGAATTCAAGCTGATGATAAATGATCGACGGCTTCACACGATTAGCCCAGGTAGACCGTGCCCACCAATTATAGATCAGTCTATTCTAACTACAAATCAAGAACTTGTCGTTCACAAGGTGTTCACTTTATTAGAGAGAACGGTAGTATACATCTTCATTCTTCTTTTTAAATCATGTTGGCTAGTAAGGACTGCGATATCGACTGAACTTAGGGAAGGGGATCTCGTTATTATGTTTCGCATTAACGAATTTCAAGGCATTGGATATTCATCTTATTTAAGATTGCAACACGTAGTGTGCAAGGAATTTCAGTCTCTCATCTCTATTGAAACAAAGATATTAAAGACGTGACAACACATACCAAATTCGATCAAGTAATCAACGCTTTTATATAATTGACAGGATATCAACGAGGAAATTTGAAATTGTTCCAACTGCTCTTTGTAAGCTTGATATGGACCAAATCTGAAAACTGATCAGGTCCATTGACGAGTCTAGTTGTGGGTGATCTGATGTAAACAGTTATGCGTATGTTTAAAAACGCACATCTACCACCTTGAAAATACATGTCTTGTTTTGTTTAGTTTGTTAGCCTGTTCATGAGAAGGGTAAACGAGGTGAAGGATATCTAAGAGAATACCATTATCTTAAGTAAATCATTTTAAGGGGAGCTAAATTAATTAACCTGACAAGTGATACTTCTAAAGAAAATGTTTTGAAGAAGAAACATAAAGGAAAATTAACGCATGCAATCATGTATTGAAACGTCTAACTTGTGAATTGAATGATGTTATATTTTGGGGTTGGTGGGGTTTCAGTCTTATCAAGTGATTTAATTTTTTCATTCTAACGTACTGTTTAATTAATCATTCGATCCGGTACCTTAGTTTTGGTATTGCGGACTTTCTGATAACGAACTGTTAACGAACCAGCGACATACACCGGGGGCAATACAAGTACAAGTTATAGTATTACATGTAGTTACCTAGTGGATAACGTCACTCCCATAGAGAATAGATTTAAAAATATATAGTTTCCTCCCAACATGCCTAATAAAAGGCAACTTCAACAATAAAAAACAAACTCAACAATTGAAAACGGGTGATCACGGAACCTCTGTTTCCGCCCCATCCGCTACCGATTTGTCGGGGGAGGGGGGATGGGGAGGGGAGAGGGGGGGGGGGATATTAAGGTGAAGTAGACTGGGCCATCTGTCCTTGTGAAAATGCAACGAGCTATATCAAGTTAACCTTAATGAAGAATACACTAGAAAAAACATTTACAAATAAGATTCAGGTAATAAGACAAAGGGTTTTTAATGATAAATATGGTGGTGTGACCATGTTTGCGATCACAAAACGTTGGACAGATCTAGAATATCTGATAGCACTGACGGAAAATGGAACATAAAATTACCCAGTAACGGAATTTCCTTTGGAATGGGGTGTAAAATTATGAAGATATTGACAACAGATTGGCAGAAATTGCAATCATAGCGTCTGTTTCGAAACAAAACTAATAATTGACCGATAATGGTCTTCCAATCTTCATTTTGAGAGCAGATATCCTCAAAATTGTATGCAAGAAGTGGTACTAACTGATGGTATGATCTTTGCCTTGCAAATTATGAAATTACCTTTTTTTTATGGATCACATTTCTTTTATAAATCAGCTGTAGACCCCCGTGCTCAAAGTAATGTCTCGTTTGTTTTATGACCTTTTTTAATTGCAGCGCTCATGAGAATTGCCCATTTCGACTACACCCCTACTTATAGTGCGGTGTACTTCAAACACCAAGTATACCCCATATCGTTGTATATTTATTGATGCAATTTGAATGAACTTTAATGAAATTTCCATTACAAGACGTTTTGGCATTCAGGTATCGGCACCCACACGTGGCTAGATTTGCATAATAAACAATGCAAAGCGGACTCATGTAAATTCGCGGGTCAGACGATCAACTCAGTAGGCCTCCAGACGGATGTCCTTGTTATGCATGTGAATTTCCAACATGCCCATCCCTCACTTTTGTTTTTCAATTATGTGTGTGTGCAAGACCTTGAGGTTATGCATACTTCGGCAGAGGGGCACCACCAGGGCTCAAATTATGTTTGTTTCCACGGGGGCTGTTTAAAAAAAAAGCTCCCGTGAGCCTTTTAACGGGGGCTCTTTTAGTACAGACGGGGGCTACGTTTTTAATACAATTTTCCATTAAATTGGTAACCATGAAACTCCTAAATTCTTTGCTATTTCATCATTATCATTAATAGTCGGCATTATTTTTCTCTTACAACTTCACAAGTTATAACATGCAGCTAATGGTCAGATCTCCTCCCTCTGTACGAAATTTCTGGTCCAAGCCCGTATACATTCGCCTCTTTGCCACCAGGTTTTCTTTTAATTTCGTTATAATTCCACGAGGGCGATTTTTTATTTTGCAATCGCCCCCATGAGCACTCTGACGGAAGCGATTGTGTAGCACATGGGGGCGAATCGCCCACCGCCCCCGTGTATTTTGAGCCTAGTTTGTATCGTATTATCAATTATTCGCCCGTCAATCACTTGGTAAAACGTCTCACCTGGTTTGTTGCATCCGACGATTGCTTGCTGAGTATATGATCGTGAAGTATACGTGCAGCTTCGGTGGTCTGCAATATCATAAGCGCAACTGTACACTTTGGTCAAACCAACGTTGTTGCTATATACATAGACTTCCTACAAGTTAAGTTTCATAACTCCAAGCTGATTATATATATATTTGACGGCTTCAGAAAAATATACGTAGCCCAATAGGACGCATACCAGTATGCATAGTACAGGTAGCTTCAAATGCCTTCTGCATTATAACTTTAATTTTAGTGGTCTTCAACAACAACAACAACAAAGTGCCCTTGCAGCAATAGGCGATTTCAACATTTCACTATTCAATTGCATCAGCCAACTTACTTAACACATAACTTTTCCATGTCGGGAATACGTAGCTAGAAACAAAGTTTAAAGCAACATCGATGATAGTGTTATGCGAACAAATTACCACGTATTACCATGTTTGAATGTTACGGTGGAAGTCCCTAGAATGCGAAATTGTTCAATCCTGTAAAAGGGAACAAATCTTATAGAAGGTTTCCCCTCCCCACAGTGAAAATATATTCATTAGTTTTTCCACAGTAGAATAAATAGTAGTAGTAGTAATAGTAGTAGTATTTGTAGTAGTTGTAGTAGTATTAGTAGTAGTAGTAGTAGTAATAGAATTAGTAACTGCAACAGTGGAACAAATCATGGATTAGTGACAGTAATATGAACCGTTGTAGAATAAAAAATGTCAATCGTCTTACCTGTTTTGTATAATATGTTAACTGCATTGATTCTCATCAAAACGGTAATCGGAAAGCTTTATGAACCAATCACTATTTCATTACTATGATCCATCGGCCTTCGAAAATGCCGAACTCCCCAAAGCAACTCCAGCACTTGTTTTTACAGATTTTTCAAAGGCATTCGATAAGATTGGCCATAACATCCTTATTCGTAAAATCCTCAATATTCGTGTTAGATCGTGTCTTGATTCCTGGATCATGAGCTATCTGGGATGTCGGGAACAATATGTCAGGTATGGTTGGGTTTCATCGAGCTGAAACTGAAACTGTTTGTGAATATAATTCAACTCAATGTCAGTTATATCGAGATGCTATGTTGTGTGATTTAAATATGGCAGCTATAATCATTTTGATCATGCTTATGGAAATGTGTTTATTGCAAAGTTTTGTGCTGAACTTGATAAGCTGAACGTAATTCAAAGTCTTACAAGACGTTGTAAGGGGAAACGGGAAGGTAGGAGAAATATTCAAGTAAATTCAACTACTTCACTAACGCATAGTTTTGGCGATAGGGTCAAGGTAAGAATCAGGTTTAGATTCGCAAATAAATAGCTTAGCATAGGACCAACATGACAAACTGTATAAATTTGCTGATTTCATCAAACATATTAGTAACATCATGATGAAACTCCTCCAAAATATATAGATTTGCATTACCAATTTTCGTTCTTCTGTACGCGAGTTTATTTTCCAGCTTTAGAGTAAGTATGCAAATGATGCACAGGTTTGAGTGTGTCGGTAGGAATTGTGTACACGAGGTATCTTTGAATGGTTTAAGCCCATGAGGCTCAGCCGAGTGGGTTTTATACCAAATTAAAAGGTACCACGTGCACACAATTCCACCGACCCACGAATTAAACCTGTGTATCATCTGTTGTTATAAGATGGGGCCCCCAAAATCGTCAAAAAAAGAAGAACAGTGTTATTTTACAGATTTACCGGATGCATGGCAAAATCATGCTTTCCGCTAACTAACGGACGCATGATTTTTAAATTTGCATAATTTGTCTGTTGTTAGTGCAATGGATTAAAACAAATGTAATGCCCTAGGTCTAAACCTGAACAAAATAAAGTCAAGCCTAACTGACCTTAACATGAAACCTTAACAAAAAGAAGGTCATTAAATCGATAAAAACTTTTTTTTGCAAGCCTTTTGAGTTTTTGGGAGGTACAATCTAAATTAGAAGAGGTCTGGATCTTGTACTGTTGTCCATATCAAGTACAGAAATAGAGGCTTTATGTATGGTGTATCCCCCCCCCCCCCTCACTTCAGTTTCACCAACACAGCCTTAAACATACATGTGCTCTCGAGAAATTGAAATTTGTTACAGATATCTAAAGTACAGTGAACCAAAAAGTGGCGTTGTATGCAATAGCGAAGATACTAAAGTCTAGGTTTACAATTCACCGTCAGTCTATGTACAGAAACATAGAACTTAGTTTAGAACGATACAGTTTGTCCAATTATGGCGTTAAAATGTCTCCTTAATTGACGTTCTTGATCTGTGCAAACTTTTCCAATTTTGAGAATCCATACTTTAATTGAACTTTTCATGTTAGCCGCATCTGAATCATCCAGCAATTTAGAAAATTCTTCTTACAGAAGCTGGAAAATCAAATCGCCGCCGCGATTTCGCAATCTTGTTTTGTTTTGTTTTCCTTAGTGGAGAAGAGAGAAAATGCACACAATCGGGATATCGGTGTTATCGATTCAAATATCGCATATATCGTGTTGATATCGCGTGTATCCAGTAAAAATAACTACACGGTAATTGACCGATAAGATTGCGGGGATTCTTCTAACCATCTTATAATAGAATATTAATACCTACACTATTGTTGAATTTTCGTTGTTAAAAGTGGATGAAAGTAAGTCTTTACTTTGTATCTTACTATCAATTGTTCGACCATCAAGGTCTTGATGAAACGTCTCACCTGGTTTGTTGTATTCGACGAATGCTTGCTGAGTATATGATTGTGAAGTATACGTGCAGCTTCGGTGGTCCGCAATAGCATAAGCGCAACTGTACACGTAGGTCATACCAACATTGTTGCTATATACATAGACTTCCTACAATTTAAGCTTCATAACTCCAAGCTGATTATATATATTTAGTGGCTTCAGGAGTCTATACGTATCCCATTCGGACGCTGACCAGTATCTATAGTACAGGTAACTTCAAATGCCTTCTTTGTTATTATTATAATTTAAGTGGTTTTGAAGAAAGAACAAACAAGTATTCTTGCAGCAAATGGGCAATTTGTGAATGTCACTATTCAATTGCATTATCAAGGCTACTTTACACGTAACTTTTCATGTCAGGGATGCTTTACGTAAGTAGAGATAAAGTTTGAAACAACGTCGACGATAGCGTTATGCGAAAACAAAACTATGTTTGACAATATTCGAATGCTACGGAGGAAGTCCCTAGAATGTGAAGTTTTCTGATCCTTTAAAAGAAAACAACTTCTTCTTATGGAGGACCCCCCCCCCCCCCCCCCCTCGTGGAAATATGTCAATTTGTATTCCTGTAGCAGAATAAGCAGTAGTAGTAGTAGTTGTAGTAATAATAATAATAATAGTACTAGTAGTAGTAGGAACATTACTTGTAGCAGTAGTGGCAGTTGCAGTAGCATAATGGGTTAAAGAAGTATTAATAGTATACATAGTAGTATCAGCAATGGTAGTAGAAGTAGTAATAGTAGTAGTAGCGTTGTTATTAGTGATAATAGTAGTTGTAGTAGTAGTAAATAACTACTTATTATTGTAGTACAAAATTAGTAAATATAACAATAGACCAAAGTATGTAGTAGTGACATTGATGGGAGCCGTTACAGGAAAAATTGTCAAACGTCTCACACGTTTTGTACAACATTATGACTTCATTGATCCAAATCAAAACGGTATTTTTTTTTTATATATCTATAGGCCCTCAACAATTCCAAAAGCCTTAAAGCAACTTCAGCACTTGTTTTGACAGACTCCCTTCACAAGAACATTTGTACATAGTCAACGTTGAACTATGCATTGTCAAAGAAGCAAAGAATTTAGGCATTACAGTTCAAGACAACTTAAAATGAGCTATCCATATCAATCAAATAATGAAAAGGTATGATAGAAACACTTTTTTTTTCTTCTAAATCTCTAAATCCCGCTAATTGACTTAGTAACAGTGTACTCTGGCTACATGTGCTCGAGTATGGTTTCCAAGTGTTTAACGGATATCTGACAGAACGGGCAAGATTACCAATTAGACACGATTCAGAAAAGAGCACGTAAAATTATACTCTGTAATAAGTACGTAGATCTATATATATATATATATATATATATATATATCATTGTATCCCTTCACAAATGTACCATACAAAAGTTTTCGAAAATGAGACACCAATGCATTGACTTTGCACAAAGTGTGGTTTGTAACCCATTTGTGTCAGATTTGTGTCTATATATATACACGTATATTATCTAACATAAACATGCAATTTTTTACTTTTTTGAAGCACTTCATGTTCATTTTGAAGTGCAATATGTTTAGGGCTTCAATATTACACCATATCACAGACATTGATAACATGTAGGGCCATGCCTCTCAGATTTGTAAAATTTGAAACAGTGTTAATGAGGAGTTTGAAAGCAGCATATGTTTGTGGAAGATTTTCACATTTCCAAAATTTAGGAATTATAACCCTACTACCTAAAGGTAACAAACCTCGCAATCTACTTAAAAACTGGCGTCCTATATCTTTGCTCAATGTCCAATATAAGATTCTTTCTAGTTGCATTGTAAACAGAATAAAACCATTGTTAGACGAAAACATACATAAAGATCAGAAAGGCTTTCTGTCTGGTAGATACATCGGAGAGAATATTAGAATAATTTATGACATAATTTCTTATGCAGATCATAAAAATATTCCTGGGATATTATACAAATAATGAATGGTTATGAGTTCAATAGTGCGAATATTTTCATGAGTTGAAAGATTAACATTCTATTCAACGAGGCGTCAGCCGAGTTGTTCATGGGACTGACATATCGTTGGTTAACGGGGGATTCATAAGGTATTTGGGAATAGACTTTGGTATTGATTTAGAAAAGCTTCCGGATTTTAACTACGACAGAATATTTGATAAACTAAAAAGGCAAATGATATCTTGGTCGAAACGTAACATTTCTGTTTTTGGTCGCGTGGTCCTTCTGAACATCTTTTAAAAGCAATAAATGTCTCTTTTTAAAAATTTATTTGGAAAGGGAAACCTGATAAGATTAGCAGAAAACAGATGGTTTGTTCTTACGAAAATGGTGGATTGAAAATGGTTGATGTTGTACAATTTTCTAGAGCTTTGAAACTGACCTGGATTAGAAGAATATTGTTGAACTCATGTGAAGACGTTACCCATTTAATGTACGCTTTCTTACGTCCACTATCATCATTGGAATGGGGTAAAGGTGATATATATTTCACTAAATTATCATTTATGCTAAGAAACTGTTTTTGGAAAGAACTTTTCCAAATACTAGCTTATTTTGTCCGCCAGGTTCAATGTACTACTACTCCTTTTTGGAAAGCTATTTCTATTTGGTATAATTCTGAGATTAAAATTGGAGGAAAGGGTATATTTTTAAAAGAATGGTGTGATAAAGGTATTCGATTTTTAAACGATTTATTAGATGATCAAATGGACCATTGTGCCCTGCATATATTTCATGCTTGTTGAAAGATGAAAAAGGATGTAGACATATGTATCAAATTATGTTAAAAGAAAAGGATGAACATTTGAATAAATTATGTAATAAATGGCATGCAGATGGTGTATTATTTGATGATAAATATATGCAATATTATTTCAGGGTTATGTTTCGCTGTACAACGCATACAACAGTTCGGTACTTTCAGTACAGACTTTTGAATAAGATACTTTATTTGAATAAAGATCTTGTGAAAATTAACATAATTTTAAATAAGAACTGTTCCCTTTGTGGAAGAGAAGAAGAAGATATGGTACACTTTTTTACTCCTGTAACGTGACCAAATTGATTTGGAGTCGTTTGACTGACTGGTTAACTATTGTAACACGCTGTAGAATAAAACTGTCCTTAATACATGTTTTGTTAGGTTTCATTGAAAAAAGAAATGATGTTTTAAACTGTATAATAATTTGGACTAAACAACAATTATATTTTTTTCGAATACAAAAGTCTGTACCGTCCTTTCGGACAATAAAACAATATATCAAGAATAGTTACACAAATGAGAGGCAAGTTAGTATATTTGCTAACAAAACTGACAAATTCGATAAAAAATGGATAAATTTTGAAAGGATTTTGATCCTTTAATAGGAGTATATTGAATTTCCCGCATCATTTTCAGTCATGATGTTGCATTATTATTTAATTTTTGTTTTTCTTTCCCTTATCTACATGTATTTTCTGTATATACAGTATTATGGTTGATATTCGTTATGTATATCTTCTTATGAAATATTGTATGATATTCATTGGAACATGTGTTCAAATATGTTATCTTGAGATTGATTTTCAATAAATGGCCTGTTGGAGGGTCCAAAAAATGGAGGAAAAAAAATCGTAAGATCGTATTAAGAAGGTCGCACGAAACCAGCGTTCTTAGACCATTCGTAGACCGTGCGTAAGTTCGCAGACTGGTCGATGGTCTTGTCCAAGATTGTTTGCAACCTCATACGAAACCCTTTCTTTGTAAGGCCGCCGTACGAACGTCTTAATACATTCTAGAAACCTCAAGTTCTTACGATGATGGTAAGCACGCCTTAAGCTATTTATAGATGGCTCTTACGGCGTTCGTAAGAACGCTTTACGAACGGAGATTCGTATGACCTTCGTACGGACAACTCCTGGCGTTCACAAGGCGTTCCTAAGGTGCTCGTAAGGTGTACGTACATAATTTGTTGGTTCATGCATCGCATTTTTTGAAACCCGACAAAATATACAACAAAACAGTAAGGACTTCTTACGAATAACTTGAGAATACCGTCAGTTACACGTACGACCATCTTGCGAGATCTCAAATTTGTAAGATGACCGTTAGTCTGGCGTAAGACGGAACTCAAGGCATTCTTACAAATGCCGTAAGAAGGACGTAAGAAACTATGCTCCCTCAAATCTCTACGAACTCTGAAATTCTTACAAACACGGAAATTCACGACGAACTCATTGTTCCTACGAACCGTAGCTTTAATTGAAAGATCAGACATCCCCTTCCAGGCGCTCACTGCGTATGCACGCACACGAATATTTATGAACACAAAATAATAAATAGAAAACAGGATTGAAAAATAGAATTTTGTGTATGACAGGTGTTTTGTGGCCTTTTTTTCGTTGTCTGTCCTTTGGTGTTCGTATTTTCTAGTTCTTTCCATCAATTGCTGTCCTTTCAAGGAGGTCAAACATACAAACAAATTTGTGAAATGACGATGCCAGTTTCCTGCTTTTAAGTTCAAAGGAATCCTATAATGATACAACCTTCTGAATGCGTCAATAAGTCTTGTGAATTTATATCACTTTTGAAGCCGGCTTATTCAATATTGTAGACAATCGGCTCACCTGGTTTGTGGCATCCGACAAATGCTATGTATTTGTTTGACGTTCTAAAATACGTGCAAATTGTGTAGTTTTACAATACCATAAACGCAGCTAGTCACGTGGGTCATACCGATATTGCTGCTATATACATATACTTCCCAATATTTCAGCTCCCTGAATCCCAGCTGATGACAGATGTTTGACGGCTTCAGTAAACCGGACGTGGCCCAGCTTGATGAAGGCCAGAAATTATAGTACAAAGGTCTGTTTTGCAAAATACTAATCTGAGCTTTGTTAATGTGAAATCCAAATATCTGTCAAATTTTCGGTCGAATATATTCAAGATTTGCCTTTACAAAAGAAGTTTGATATTATTTTCGCTAATATTTTTTGTTCTAACTTGCAAAAGATAGACCAATATGCGTATGCTGCTCAACTAGAGACTAGTCTCGTCTAGCTTCCATATACTTTTTGGGGGAAAGAAGGCATTACAAATGATACCGAATTTTATTCCATCTAGTTCTTTATTCTATCGTTCGTATTTTCTTGTTCTTGTTTCGATTTTACAAGTTTAAATAATCCGTAGAATTTGCTTTATTAAAACATATTGAATGATTTTAAGTATTCATCTTTTAGCATCTGAACAAGGGTAAATAATACTTTTTAGTGAATGATAGCTCATAGCTAAGTGGTATGAAGATCAAAGACAATTAATAAAGCAGTGATACAATCCACAAGCGCCAAGTTTCATACTATATTTGAAATTTATTGTTGGAATATCTCATTCTTTAAATTTTTCAGTAATTTTTTGTCCAAATTTGTTGTGTTTTCTTGCGTACGTACGTCATCAGTGTAGGCGATATTAACAAAGAATAGTGTCTAGATCGTGTATCATATGTGCGTTTGTAAAAACCTGTTTAGAATCTGAAATATAACAATAAAACACAGCGAAACAGCTTAATGTTGTTTTTTTCTGTTAGTGCAACAAACTGGGTCAGGAATAGTGACTGAGCGCAACAAGTTCCTACTTGACAACTCCTATGGCATTCTCAATATTACCAATATTATATGTAACACAATAATGAAGGCAAATTACGTAATTGAATGGACTGTGTAGGTCTACCTGTCAAAAGCTTTTGGCATATTTTCCTTAACATACTTATACTCTATGTAAATTTAATTGTTATTTGGTTAGAGGGCTGGATTTAGCTCGGCAGCAGTGTACTGCGATCAAACTAAGGAGGGAGAAACATATGAGTAGTATAATATTCAGGGGGGAACCTAAAATATCCGAATATGGATGTCTGCCAAGGCCCCTTCTGCTGCATATCGCCCCTGTGGTAGGTTTAAAAGGGCCCCAAAATGCTTTGACAAAACGAAAGATGTAGAGCTTTAAATTCAACTAAATGCATGAATGCCCCAAAGCACGGAAAGGCCCATGCCGGACAGATTGTCTGCTGCTCATGGCCCACTAGACGCCCCAAAGGGCTCATGAAATCGGCCCTAGAAAAAATTAAACCAATTTGTATTAAATGCATGAAGCCTATACAACACCGAATATACCATGCCAGACACATTTTCTGCTGCTTAGGGTGCGCCAGATGCCAATAGTGTGGACAAAAAGGCCAATAATTATTGTTGCAATAACCAAATTAAGCAGGCCTACTCTAAGTAAACAAGGCCGTAATTTAATCCTTAGATATTATAACTAATCAAGTTAAATTGCACACCTATTTTTGGTAAAGCTTACATGTGTATAATTGTTATATATTACCGAGCTACACCGCGTAACATTATTCAGCTCTGGGAATTCACCCCTTAATTGGTTGACAATTTAAGATCTCGGTGCAATTTATATTACCATTAATATGTATATCGCCTTCTATTCACATGGCTGGTTCTATATCAGATATGCAGGCAAAATTTTTGAGTGCTTAATCAGCGTCTATCTTTATACCTTTTAATTGTAAATATTGTCTACCACTTTTTCTTCTATCTTTCCCAATTAATCACAAAACTTTTAGCAACTATCAGAAAGCCATTTATCCCAAAAGTGTATATATATATCGCTCGTCTTACATATTCTTAATTGCATTCAGAAACACTCTTCCTTTTATGACGTAAATACAATGAAGGGAGCTGTAATAATATGAACAACTTAGTTTCCTTTAAACGGCTCACCTGGTTTGTTGCATCCGACGAATGCTTGATACGGATATGACACTGAAGAATACGTGCAGATGTTATGGTTTGCAATACCGTAAGCGCAGCTGTACACAGAGGTCATACTGACATCCCTGCTATACAAGCGCAAATATTCATCAGCTAAGCTCCCTGAATTCAAGCTGATGATAAATAATCGGCATTAAAAAAATTACCACTAATCATAGGCCAGTTTATTCCAACAACAATTTGAGAGCTTGACGTTCACAAGGCCTTTACCTTATTCGATGCAACGGTAGTTTCTATCGTCATTTCTTCTTCTTTGTGTGTATGTATGGAATACGATATGAATTCGACTTTGGGAAGGATTGTCTTCCCATGATGCTTCTCTTAAACGGAGTTCAAATACATTTTCGATTCATCTTCTTTTAGACGACAGCATGTACTGTGTAAGGATATGCGTCTCACATCTCTAAGTAAAGAAATGAAAGACGTGAACTCGCCAGATGCCAACAATATGGACCAAAGACCAATTAGTGTAGCATTGACCCAAAATAATCTGGCCTACTTGAGGTAAGCAAAAACAAGAGATGGATGGTTTGTATAATTTTTACACACTAAAAAAATCACCATGGCACAACATTTTCTGCTGCTTAGGGTCAAATTTAGAGGGCGCTTTCAAAGGAGATGGTTGTGGATTTAACCCTCTTGCAAAATTTGAGTTTTTTTGCCATTGTCTTGGTTTCGTCTACGACTTTTGTCACGTCACATCACGTCAGTGTGCAATATTTGTCATTTCTATTCGTTTTTGAGGAGAATTTCATCGTGAATGAGCAAGAACTGCGATATTTTTCCACTGCACATAACACATAGTGAGTACGGAAAATATATACGTTATTTAATAGGGCGTATAGGCTACTATAGACCTAACATTGTACATTGCGCCGTAGACATAGACGTATTACGTCGTAGACGTATTACGTCAACTATAAAATTCGTCGTTGAACTTCCATTGTCACTCAAGACTTTGGGAGCGTTTATGCTCAACTTTTTCCGGGCAGAATGAGACATTTGTTACGCGTTGAGTTCAAATTATGGTTGCGTCCTTTCTCATTTTTGTAGAATCACAGATAAACGGCGATCGTAATCGCCGATCGTAAACTCACAAACATGTGTGTTTTTAATCGGCGACTCTGGGGAAGCATAAACGCAGAATCATTTGTAAACGCGTTTAAATGGGGTCAACGTAGCATGCGCAGTGCAGGTTTGCGAATCCAACTGCATACTCTGCAGTGCACTTCTCTGGTTCCTCCAGGCATGATCCTGGCTCTGAGCCAGAATCATGCCTGGAGGAGCCAGAGAAGTGAGCACCGTGGAACTGCGATTACGATGAGCGTTTACGATGAGCGTTTCAAATTGCTCATTCTGCCTTCAAAATTGAGTATAAACGTATCCCAAGCCAGGTAGCAATTGGAAAATGTTGAGAAGGACAGTTAAATCCAACGTCAGAGAAGAAAGGGATAAACAGTGGGTCAGTAAAACCCAAACGCTGGTAGTTCAAGGACAAAACAGTGTTACCTGTTAAACAAACAAATTGCCGGTATATCATGGAAAAGCATAATTTAATCTTCCAAGAAGAGTGCTAGGTTTGCCGCTAGGGCTTTCATTGATGCACTCCCTACATTCCGAAATCTACAAAGATTGGGCAAGCGCCTAACAGGCAAATGTGATCTTCGCAACAATAAAACAAAAATACAACTCAGGGCCGCTATGCATGGCGGCATGAAAGTATTTTGAGCCACATATGGCAAGTAGTGCAATCATCTGAACTGGTATAAAACGAGAGCATACTGGTAAACGTCGATTTACCAGGTAGCATAACAAGTAATATAAGTAACATTCCCGTAAACATACCACCGACATCAAACCTTCTTGACATGGTCCTTTTCTGCCCTCTTGAAAAAGAAATGTTCAACTTTGAATTGACATTTCCATTTGAGAATAAAATGACGAATAGCAATAGGTTCAAGGTTAATAAGTACACACCCCTGGTTAACAGCCTGAGACACTCAGTTATAAATGTACACTAAAGTGCTTAGAAATTGACCAATGGGATATATTTCCGAAGAAAATAGAGCAGCATTAAGAGGGATGTTAAAATTGATAATGGTATCAAAACAGATTAAACATGTCTGTCAGACGCTGAACCGACTAGCCTGAGTAACATCTTATGGAATCTTCTAAGCTCAGAAATGAACCACAGTGGACTGATACGGGAAACATGTCCGTCCCTGAATCCCAGGTGCTTAAATAGTCACCCCCCCCCCGCACCTTCCCCTGAACATGTTGAAGAACCCATCCTATACACGAGGGTTATTAGTTTAAACATATGTGTGGCTTACACCCAGTAAATAAGATCGGTTGATCGATCTGTAATGGAAAAACAAGTCTGACAAAATATTGGAACCAGCGGGATTGGAACAAATATGTTTAAACTATTGAAATTTCTCCCAGTAAGCATTACATTTATATAAGAGGGTTATTGTATACAAATAATCTTAAGGGGGGATAACAGTGCATGTACGAAGGAGATGTACTTTCATCTATAAAAAAATTCAAATGTATAACTATAATACGAAAATGATCGAATGATGTTTCAACGATGCAATACATGTAATGAACTTATATATTATGCAAGATCACTATGACAAAATCTATAATGTATGTATTTAAGAAACCATTTAGTATTTAGATACAACATTTATATCATTGTACGTTTGGTTTCAGTAATATTTTTTCTAAGTATATAAAAAGACAATTTAGCCACGAATTGGTGATGTAATAATCATGACCCACATTCTTAAAACAAACTATAAGTAATAACATATATTTTAGAGAAACTATTACAATGTTCCAAATTAAGTATCATGCATTTATTCCTGGTTACATTTTTACTAATTATGCTGGTATTTTAGATCGCCAAAGATATACATATTAGAAAATAAAAATATAAAATCTCAAGTTCGTATTTATCTTTTCATTATTTTGTTGACTATCCTCTGTATATGCTTTGTTTCCTATATTGTACGTGTTGTACTGGTCTTGTATATACTACATTGTGACATGGACCTGGGTTCAAAAGTGTATACTTTTTTGTTTATTACGCTGAAAAAAGATGACACATATATATATATATATATATATATATACATTAGCTGAATCGACGGACATTCTACAAAGTAAAGAACTTGTAATGCAAGACAGCTTTTACCCTGCATCGGGCATAATAAATTTAAACAAGGGTAGCCAAATTTAGACCCAGGCCTAATGAATTGATCATCAATGTAAATTAAATATGCAATACCGTATACCCCTCGCTCGTTTTAATATGTTGGTGATCCGAGACTTCGTGCCTGGGTTTAAACGAAATCGAAACATGACCAAACCGTAATCAAATCTTTAAAAAAAAAGTAAAGAATAACGCTTGACGAAAGGTAATAAATCATATGATAAGTATCACAGAGTAACAGTATTGTATCGTATTTTCTTCGCCCTTGATGCCGTAGTCTATTATTTTGATGAAATTAATTTTATTAATTTGCTCAAATTGCACATGCTTCATTCGTACCATTTTTATCTATCACTAAACTGCATCGTGTAACATTATTCAGCTCTGGGAATAGACTTACTTGTTTCATTCTTCTTTAATTGAAATGTCGTGTTCAATAATTTAACTCTACTAAGTGGCATTTTAGGACATAAAGACAATAAAGAAAGTTTAATTAAATAAACTAATAATTTCCTCTCAAACGTCTCACCTGTTTTTTGCATCCGACGAATGCTTGGTGTTGATATGATGACATTGAAGAATACGTGCAATTTTAATAGTTCGTAATACCATAATCACAACTGTACACGTTGATCATACTGATATCACTGCTATATAAACGAAAATATTTCATCAGTCGAGCTTCCTGAATTCAAGCTGATGATAAATAATCAACGGCTTTGGACGAGTAGCCCAGGAATGCGACCACCAACTATAGTACAGTCTATTCCAACTAGAATTTTAGAACTTGCCGTATACATGGTATTTACCTTATTCCATGCAACGATAACATATAACTTCGTTTCTTCTTTTGTAATCATGTTTTGTTTTTGTTTTTGTTTTTGTTTTTGTTTTGGGGGAGGAGAGGGAGGGGGGGGGTATAAATGCGAAATCAATTTGACTCGGGGAAGGGGTATCTCGTTACCATGTATCTTATCATTACATTTCCAAGACATTTGAGATTCATCATATAAACCGGCAGCAAACACTGCGTAAGGAATTTCAGTCGCTCATCTCTAAGCAAATAAATCAAAGACTTGAAATCACATGGTCGTGTTGTTTGCTGTGAGAAATATTATTCGACATAATAAAGATACACCAGTTCCTCTTCACATATTTGGCGAACATGTTGCTTTGAATGACCACTTGAATTCCATGTCAATCGTGTAATATCATGCAATAGTCTTTTATTTAAAAGGATAATTAAATGTTTGGTTAACCCATATACAAGACTAATAATTTTTTCTAAACTTGTTGGATGGCTCCAAAACATGTATAATTTTGTATTGCTACTTGTAACTATGTTCAATATTGCAGATGTTTTTTCCCCGAAAAACAACAATATCAAAAACAGTATCCACGTACCGGATCCATTCATATCAAGGGGTTCAAAAGCCTGACAAAGTGACAAATATGTAAATAATGCACTGCAGTGAGGGCATTAGTAAGAATTACTTACATGCAAGGTACCTTCAGAACAGTCTAACACACCCGAGGCGATAGCCGAGAGTGTTTGGACTGGTTCAACGGTACCGAGTGTGGGTAATTTTACTAATGCCCGAACAAACTGCTGTGTATCATTTGTTTTATAAAATAATGACGTGGATCCTTGTTAAACTGATAAATCCCCCTCATCTCAAAGTCCGTACATTACTAATTCTAGGTCTACATCTATGACTGATCTAGATCTAACTTAGATAACTAATGCGTTTTAAATTCAGCGGTCGCCATTTTCGCGAGTAAAAGTAAAACGATAAATCTCAATGGTTGCGATCGCAAAACATGATCGCCAATGACCGGTCATTACCATAGGATAATGACTGGTAGTCATCCAAATTTCGCGTTAGGCTGAACAAATGCATGGTCACGTGAACGCTTTCACCCAATCATGTGATTAGATCGACGTCATCACTTTATATCATCTAATAACAACCCCTTCCATAAATCCTTAGTGACACACAGTTGAAACTTGACATATGGGTAAATCACAATGGGACGAGCATTCATAAGATAATATGAAATCGTGAAAACGCGTTCTTATCATGTAAAATAGAATACGTATCACCTAATTAGTCAAGTGAAAAATTCAAATCTAATTATTTATTTTTTATTCTTCCATGAATTTGTTCGCAAAAATGGATAAAGCCATTGTCATGAAACTTGCCATGATATTAGATCCTACTCCAATTTAGAACAGCGTAACTTTTATTCGACGACGGGACCTCGTGCCGTCATAAAGACATAATTATGTACAATGTAATGAATGGGCGTTAGATATAAATTTCAATTCAAATTTGGCATAAGTCATGCTCAGGTCTTGGGCCAGAGTAATCTTGGGGTCCAATCTAAAAAACCCAACTCAATTTTTTGTTTTAAATAATGTCAAGTGGGTCAGCATTCGAAGTACTTTTAGGTGGAATTATTTCAAATGTAAAATGATATATTCTCTTTCTGAAAACCAAACTCCGGTCTATATTTTACAAATGTTAAAAAAAAAAAATATGTACATAACATTAGAACGCACAGTGCACAAAAAGCAGGATTTATCTTATCCAAAATAAAAATAGAAGGGAAATTAAAGTTTTTCATTTGACGTTGCGGCTCTTTGGAATAGTTTACCTAAACAAAAATTGTGTCAGAAATGCGCCATCAAATTCTGCATTTACTCTTTTATTTAGGCATTCTGAAAATCTTAATCGTCGAACTGGTACATTGTGAAGTTTTGTGTTTCTTTTCTTTTGTTCGAAAATGTTGTAACGAAATTTCATTTTGTCTCGATTTGTATTGTTTACATCAAACGTTTGTAAATTTTGTATTTATGTTGTAGGGCCTTCACTGAAAACAGTTTTTGACTACTGGTAAAGCCACGAATAAAGACTATTACAAAAATAAGTGAAATAAAGGCAATGGACGAATGCGAGACTCGAAAGTTTTACAAGTTTTTTGTTCTACCTAAAATCACTGACATACATCTCACCTGATTTGTTGCATCTGACGAATGTTAGCCATCTATTTGTTTCTGAAGAATACGTGCAGCTTCAATACTGTTAATCAATCTTTAAACGTCGGTTATATTGTACGATTTGCTAAGTACATAGACTTCCCACTACAAGTATTTGAGCTTCCAGAATTATAACTGATGATTTTGACGGATTCAGTGGCCTATACGACGCGGACCAATAATCGTAGTACAACAACAAAAAAACATCCAACGTTGTTTTCCATCTTCATATTTACGCTATCTGATTATTCGGTCAAAAAGACTCAATAAGTCTCACACATACTTTTACTAGTTCGTTTGTGTTGAATAAATGATTGTTGTTATTGTTTTATTTGTTATTATTCATTTATTTGTTTATTTATTTACTTTGTATATATTTGTGTGTTGTTTTTTTGAGGGGGGGGGGGGCGTTGGTGTTGTTTTAGGGGGGTTGTTGGTGCCCCCCGGTCTTTACCAAAACAAACCATCACATAATGACTTGATAATACATATTAAGTCAAATAGCATCACGGATGTATTAAACATGTCCAATACCTTGATAAATTATATGCAAACAGTGGATGCAGGAATAAAATTGTTGCTGATGTTCTTGTGTATTCAGTAAAGATCAACATCAACAACAAGTATTAACATTTGCCTTTGTTGTGTACGTAAAGTCGGTACGGCCGAATTTTTCGTGTTGGAATACCAAGATAATATAAAGAAAAAACATAGACAATCAAAGTCGATTATCAGACATAAGATTCCCAACCATATATATCCACAATATATTGCTATATTCAATCTCTATACAAATTGACATGATTCGTCTAAACTTTAGGCAATAGCAAATTGACATGTTTTTTTTTTTTTTCTGGGAGAACTATCATGCCATCTGTAATATTGTGTAATTTGTGTGGTTAATGTTTAATCCCAGGGAATATAATGATCTTTTTGATCACTTTGTTTAGTTTGACATATCTAAACAAATATTTTCAAAATAACTCCGACTGCACCATTGATAAAATTGGGAGAATCTAAATAATATAAAAATGAAAGTATATTTATAAAGTTTTACCTTTATTTTTCTACGTCAGATTGCCCTTTGACACAAGCTCGGGCGCGCGCGTGCGATCATACTCATACAAATACAAGGCTGGAGATATGCCCAATCTCACGTAAAACTTTGTTTTTCTTTTGTCTTATTTTTCTCTCCATAATTTATTGTTAAAAGTTTGACCTAGTTTTTCTTTTGCAAATTGCCCCTTGACAAAAATGCGTGCGCTTTTTAGTTGTTATCCGCCAAGGCTCAGTGGTAGAGCAGTGGTCTCATAACTGGGAGGTTCCGGTTGCAAAACAAATTCGATGCGCTATTGCCCTTTGGTTAGGCATTAATCCTCATTGCCACTTCCCTCGGAAAGGACTCGAAGCCGTCCTGGTTGGTTATATACAGGCATACACATGCTTTCTATGAAGTGTGGTAAAACAAACCATCAAACCAAACCCAAATCACATAATACCCGGCTACACCTATGATAAATGTCGCAAAAATCGCATTCTCTCTTTTATCTTTCCTCTTTTATTCTACGAAATTACATTTTAAAAGTTTGATCTTGTTATTCGTATGAATATTGCCCATTGAAACAAACACACGCTCGTGCGTTCATACAAAAAAAAAATACCAGGCTAGATCTATGATACATCATGCGAAAATCCTGTATCGAATGTCCCATCACATATTGAGCTTTTTAAAAATAAATGTATATATTCTTTTTTTTCTAACACGCTCTATCTTTTGAAAGATAGTCGGTTAGGTTAAAAATTACATAATTGTCTACGGATTATTTGTTTGTATAATATTGGCAGCACATACATGATATATATGTATATATATATATATATATTACATACCACAAAAGAAACCCAATATTATTATTGTTTTACAAACACACTCAAATTCAATAAAACTTAAAGGATCGACAAGATATTTTAATTAGCAAATTTCAATGATGGCGTACTTCTCATAAAACAAGAAGTGTTATGGCAATTTTCCAATCCAACAGTGTCTCGACTAGTCTTAACGCCAAATGTAGCGAGTAAAAATATTGTCTTCTTCAAAAATCTAATGCAATAAATGGCATTTAAGACATAAATGGAGTAAACGAAGTTGCACAAATATGAACTATTTCGTTTTTCTTAAACATCTCACCTGGTTTGTTGCATCCGACGAATGCTTGGCGATAATCTGACAGTGAAGAATACGTGCAGATACAATTTTGTAATACCATAAGTGCATCTGTACACAGAGGTCATACTGATAACAATGCTATCTATATAAACGCAAATATTTCATCAGTTGAGCTCCCTGAATTCAAGCTGATGATAAATGATAGACGGCTTCAGACGAATAGCCCAGTTAGACGGATTCCACCAATTATAGTAAAGTGGACTGTAACTATCATGTGTATGCGTTAAAAACATAACTATAATTCATGCTTCTTATCCTTCGTGTGCTTGACCTATAATCTTACAATCGCTTGGCAAACTGAGTCCAAAGTTCGACTTGTTTCACATGCGTTATATAGGCAATTGTGAGCTTGCAACCTATTTTGATCAAATAACGGTGGGTGAACTTTAAAAAGTCAAAATGGGACATGAGAGTTCCAATGAAAAAGCTAGTGAAAACGTACGTCGGGGTGGATGTGCTTTTCGTTTAAACAAAACATGATTTTTTTTATTTTTTTTATTATTATTTTTTTTTTAAACGATTTTTTTTTTTTTTTTTTTTTTTTTTGGGGGGGGGGGGGGGGGGAAATTTCATTGGCTAACATGTTTGGCAGCTGACTCTGACGATACGGATCGTTGTCAAATGAGACTACACGGAGCTATATGCTCGTTGGATAGCTCCAAAACATATATCATTTTTTATTGATAAGTGTAATATGTTCAATATTGCAGATGCTTTTTGCCACAAAAAACAACAACTTAAAAAACAGTATTCCTTTCCCGGATCCATTCTTATAAAGGGGGTAAAAAGCCTAACAAACATCTAATAACAACCCCTTTCATAGATCCTTAATGATACACAGTTTAAACTTGACATACGGATGAATTATAATGGGACGAGCTTTTTATAAGATTTTATGAAATCGCGAAAACGTGTTTTTCTTTATGTAATTTAGAATACGTATCACCTAATTAGTCTAATGAAAAATTCAGATCTAGTTATTTATTTATTATTCTTCCATGAATTTGTTCGCAGCAATGGATAGAGCCATTTTCATGAAAATTGCCATGATAATAGATCCTAGCTCAGGTTTTGGGCCAAAGTAATATTGGAGGCCAATCTAAGAACTCCAAATCAAGAAAATTGTAATAATTTCAAGTGGGTCAGCATTCGAAGTAGGTGGAATTATTTCAAATGCAAAATGATTTATTTTGTTTTTGAAAACGAAACTCTGATCTATATTTTACAAATGTTTCAGAAAACCTAATCTGTACATATCATTAGAACGCGCAGTGCACAAAAAGCAGGATTATTCTTATCCTAAATAAAAACAGAAGGGAAAACAAAGTTTTTCATTTGATGTTGCGGCTCTTTGGAATAGTTTATCTAAACAAAAATTGTGTAAGAAACGTGCCATCAAATTCTTTATTTACTTTTTTGTTTTGGCGTTATGATAATCTTAATCGTTGAACTGGTCCATTGTGTAGTTTTTTTGTTTCTTTTATTTTGTTCGAAAGTATTGTAACTAAATTTCTCTTGTCTCGTGTTGTATTGTTTACATTAATATATTTGTAAATGGTGTATTTATGTTGTAGGGCCTCCACTGAAAACAGTATTTAACTACGGGTAAAACCACCCTACTTAAAAAAGACTAATACATAAATACATTTTTAAAAAGCTAATGAACGAATGCTAGACTCAAAAGTTTTAATTTTGTTTCTATCCAAAATTACTGGCATACATCTCAACTGATTGTTGCATCTGACGAATGTTCGCCATCTATTACGTGCAGCTTTGGTAGTCCGCAATTACTTGTAATCAATCTTTATACGTAGATCGGTTATATTGTACGATATGCTAAGTACATCCCACTTCAAGTATTTGAACTTACATAATCCTAAGGAATGATTTTGACGGCTTCAATGGCCTATACGTTTCCCAGTACGACGCGGACCAATAATCGTAGTACAACAAAACAAGACATCCAACATTGTTTTCCATCTTCATATCTGATTATTCGGTCAAAAAGACTTAATAAGTCTCACACAGACATTCACTAGTTTGTTTGTGTTGAACAAATGATTATGATTTTTGGTTTGTATTATTCATTTATTTATTTATTTACTCTGTATATATTTATTTCTTTGGGGGGGGGGGGGCGTTTGTGTTGTTTTAGGGGGTTGTTGGTGCCCCCAGTCTTTACCAAAACAAACCATCAAATAATGACTTGATAATACATAAGTCAAATAGCATCACGGATGTATCAAACATGTACAATACTTTGATCAATTGTATGCAAACAGTGGATGCAGGAATACAATTGCTGCTGATGTTCTTGTGTATCCAGTAAAGAACAATAGCAACAACATGCATCAACATTAGCCAATTTTTGTTTACATGAAGTCGGCACGGCCGATATTTTTGGTGTGGAAATACCAGGATAATATAAAATGAAAAACCTTACAATTCCAGGTCAGGCAATCAGACATAATATTTCCAATCATATATACCCAAAATCAGCCTCCTCCTACCTCCTTGGAATAAATCACCATTATGTTTTAGTGCAAATAGATGCTAAGGTCATACCATAGACCTTCCACCACTATGGTCATACTGACCGCGCTGCTACACACGCTTTGGAATGTTATTACCAGCGTAAAATTATATTTCTCTGGCAAGGTGCTGTGGCATTAAAGGACCCGCGTCCGCTAGTGCTTGATTTGCAAAGAAACAATGCACATCGGACTCATTGAAAATTAACAGTTCAAATGATCGACACAGTATATCTCTTGTCGGTAAGTCCTCGTTGTGCGTGCCATTTTCGGACAAGCAATTTATTCACTCTTTTTGTTTCAATCGTGTGCAAGACCTTGCTGTAATTCATACATTGGCAGATGCTTATCACAGAACACTATTGTGTTCTAAAATACTGGGAAATTGATGATAATTTACCTTAAGTGATGCGTCCCTTATGTAAATAGTGGCAGTCACGTCACATCGGGGACCATTATTTTCAAATTAACTCTCTCATTCCAGTACTCTTTTGGATAAGGCCTACTGACTTGGTATATTCAAACCTATACAAACTCAGACGATTCGTCTAAACTTTAGGCAATAGCATTTGACATGTTTTTTGGCGGGGAGATCTATCATGCCATTTGTGATGGTGTGTCATTTCTGTGGTTAATGTTTAATCCCAGGGAATATAATGATCTTTTTACTCACATTGTTCAGTTAGACATATCCAAACAAAATATTTACAAAATAACCCACACTGCACCATTGATAAATTTGGGAGAATCTAATTAATATATTATTATTCTTTTTCGTTTTTTCCACCTTTTGTCTGCAAAAGTGATTTTGTAAAGTTTTACCTTTATTTGTCTACGGATGATTGCCCTTTGACACAAGCGCGTGCGTTCATACTAATAAAAATACCAGGCTGGATATATGCCCAATCTCACCTAAAACTTTGTTTTTCTTTTGTCTTCTTTTTTTCTCCATTTTTCAATGTTAAAAGTTTGACCTTGTTTGTCTTTTGCAGATTGCCCCTTGACAACAATTCGTGCGCTTTTTAGTTGTTATCCGCGAAGGCTCAGTGGTAGAGCAGTGGTCTCATAACTGGGAGGTTCCGGGTTCAAAACCAATTTGATGCGCTATTGCCCTTTGGTAAGGCATTATTTCTCATTGCCACTTCCCTCGGAAAGGACTTGAAGCCGTCGGTACCCTGGTTGGTTATAAACAGGCATACACATGCTTTCTTGGAAGTGAGGTAAGACAAACCATCAAACCAAAATCACAAATTACCCGTCTAGACCTATGATAAATGTCGCAAAAATCGCCTTCTTTCTTCTATCTTTTCTCTTTTATCTACATAATTACATTTTAAAAGTTTGATCTTGTTATTCGTATGCATATTGCCCATTGAAACAAACACACGCTCGTGCGTTCATACTAAAAAAGAAAACCCGGCTAGACCTATGATAAATCATGCGAACATCCGAGTATTAAATGTCCTATCATATATTGAGCTTTTTTAAAATGTATTTCTACTTTCATTTTTTTCTTCAACTCACTCTATCTTTTGAAAGATAGTCAGTTCAATCTCAAATCAGTTTACAAATTTCATAATTGTCTACGGATTAGTTTTTGGTATAATATTGGCAGCCCATAAATACCACGAAAGAAAGCCAATACTATTATTGTTTAAGAAACACATTCAAATTCAAATAAAACTTAAATAATCGACAAGATATTTTAATTAGCAAATTGCAATGGCGAACTTCTCAAAAAATAAAAAGTGATATGGCAATTTTCCAATTCAACCGAGTCTCGACTAGTCTTAAAGCCAAATGAAGCGAGTCAAAATATCGTCTTCTTCAAAAAGCTAAACCAATAAATGGCAGTAAAAGAAGTCGCAATCATATGAACTATTTCGTTTCTCTCAAACGTCTCACCTGGTTTGTTGCATCCGACGAATGCTTGGCGTGTATATGACAGTGAATAATACGTGCAGATACAAGTTTGTAATACCATAAGCGCATCTGTACACAGAGGTAATACTGATATCAATGCTATCTATATAACACGCACATATTTCATCAGTTTAGCTCCCTGAATTCAAGCTGATGATAAATGATCGACGGCTTCAGACGAATAGCCCAGTCAGACGGATACCACTAATCATAGTACAGTTTATTTTAACTACAATTTGAGAGCTTGACGTATCGTTACAACGGTAGTTTATATCTTTGTTTCTTTTTTTTTTTTTTTTTTTTGGGGGGGGGGGGGTGGGGGGTAATGGAATGCGATATCAACTTGACTATGGAAAGGGGGTCCTCGTTATCATGTTTCTCATCATAAACATTCCAAGACATTTGAGATTCATATTCTTAACGGCAGCGACTACTGTATAAGGAATTTTAGTCACTAATCTCTAGGCAAAGAAATCAAAGCCTTGAAATTAAATGCCAGATTCGATCAATTAACCAATCCTTTTTAGGTAGTTGACAGGATATTGACGAGGAAATGTCGAATTGTTGAAATTGCTCTTTGTAAGCTTGAACTGGACCAAGGCTGAATACTGATCAGGTCCGTCGACGAGTCTATGTGTAGGTGTTCTGATATAAACAATTATGCGTATGTTTAAAAACGCTAATCCAACATCTCTCATATCTGATTACCCTTCAAAAGTAATGGAATGTTGTTGTTAGTTTGTTAGTTTGTTTATGAGGAAGGTAATCGAATAATATGATATCAGAAAATAGGTTTTATATTGAGAAAATCAGAGAAATATTCTGTAATAATTAGATAACAACTAATAATACAAAACGTTTCAACTGGTTTTTAACATCAGATAATTGCTTCGTATGTAGATGAGTGTGAATAATACGTGCACAGTAATGATGTGGCTCGAAACACCTTAAGTGCAATCGTACACTACGGTCAAACTAAACTAGTCTGTATACATAACGAGTTGAGCTCATTCTATTGAAACTGATGAAACACGTGCCCCCCAAACATTTCCAAGATCGGGTGAATTTTGTTTAGACCCCTCCCCAGGACGTCGATCGATAACATGGATGTGCTCCCACCCCCCACCCCCCCCCCCCCCCACCCCCCACCCCCCCAAAAAAAAAAAAAAAAAAAAAATCAAACTCTGGCTACGGCCCTTGTAAATATCCAATCCAACAGTGTCAAAATATCGCTGACATAAAGATGACTGCAATAAATGGCATTTAAGACATAAATACAGTGAAATAAGTTGTAATTATATGAACTATTTCGCTTCTCTCAAACATCTCACCGGGTTTGTTACATCTGACGAATGCTTGAAGATTATACGACAGTGAAGAATACGTGCAGATACTAGTTTTTAATATCATAAGCGCATCTGTACACAGAGGTCATACTGATACCAATGCTATATATATAAACAGGCGCGCCGGAAGCAGTTTGGGATTGGGGGGGCAAACATTCCAGGGGGCTCACATTCCAGGGGCAGTGACGTAATGAGAAAAATTGTTCGGAAGGGGGGGGGGAGACGAAAAATCTGCATCACCACCAGTCTTACACGTTACATGCAGGTCCCGCGGAACGTTTTTCAAAGTGGATCAGGTAGATCGTAAATTGGCGTGGGGTCCAGAGCATGAGCCTCGGCAGGGGGTCAAGGGGCTGAGCCCCCGGAAGCTCAGGGGTTTTAGGTATTTAATTACGGTTAGATGAGCATCCAGGGGCCCTCTGTAAGGCAATTGACGTGTTCCAAGGGGGGGGGAGCCCCCAGAAGCTCAGAGGTTTAATATTTAACTACGGTCAGATGAGCATCCAGGGGCCGTCTTAGGGCCCTTGGTGTGGTCCAGGGGGCAGAGCCCCCGGAAGCTCAGGGGTTTTAGGTATTTAATTACGGTCAGATGAGCATCCAGGGGCCCGCCTTAGGGCCCTTGGTGGGGTCCAGGGGGCAGAGCCCCCGGAAGCTCAGGGGTTTTAGGTATTTAATTAAGGTCAGATGAGCATCCAGGGGCAAAGCCCGGGAAGCTCAGGGGTTTGAGGTATTTAATAACGGTCACATGAGCATCCAGGGGCCCGCCTTAGGGCCCTTGGTGGGGTCCAGGGGGCAGAGCCCCCTGAAGCTCAGGGGTTTTAGGTATTTAATTAAGGTCAGATGAGCATCCAGGGGGCTGCCTTAGGGCCCTTGGTGAGGTCCAGGGGCAAAGCCCCGGAAGCTCAGGGGTTTGAGGTATTTAATAACGGTCAGATGGGCATCCAGGGGCCCGCCCTAGGGTTCTTGGTGGGGTTCCAGGGGGCAGAGCTTCCGGAAGCTCAGGGGTTTTAGGTATTTAATTACGGTCAGATGAGCATCCAGGGGCCCGCCTTAGAGCCCTTGTTGGGGTCCAGGGGGCAGAGCCCCTGGAAGCTCAGGGGTTTTAGGTATTTAATTACGGTCAGATGAGCATCCAGGGGCCCGCCTTAGGTCCCGTGGTGGGGTCCGGGGCAGAGCCCCCGTAAGCTCTGGGGTTTTAAGCATTTAATTACGGTCAGATGAGCATTTTTTATACCTTATTTGTGACATTGGCAGGTCACTTTTTTTTCTTCTCCGTCTTTCTTTCTTTTTCTCTTTAACATACTTTTTCAAAAAGGAGGGGGGGGGGGGGGGAGGTCGAGCTCAGCCACTTTGCAGACCATGACATAAAGGCTTCTAAATAAGCGTATTTCGCCTGACTGTAATTTGGGAATTTCTTATTTTCCAACAAACGCATAAAAAGGTATGACTTACAAGAAAAATGGAGAAAAAATGCCGGAAAATCATGTCACAACATCAACATGTGTAAATCACTTGTTTCGAATAAGAAATACATCACCCCCCCCCCCCCCCCCCATCAGTACGCCAGCGTTCAGTGGCTCATGTCTTCTCACCCCTATAACAAAAAAAACGGACACGCTTTCCCATTCTCGCACAATATGTCCACGATATGCGCGTATCGCTATTATAGAGATCTCCATTGATAAATACCGTATAGGTGGCATGCGCAATGTTTATGAAATTTAATTCCTGTGAACTTTCCTTTTTCTTTGAATGGAATTGTATACAGATGATTGTATATGTGATTTAATTTAGGTTTTTATTATTGTTACGTTCTTTTGGATTAAAAATACAAACCATGTTTACTCCTTTACTGTTTGTTTTTGTTTTTTTGGAGGGGGGGGGGGCGTTTTTTTTTTTTGGGGGGGGGGGCAAAAATGCGTTTTGCCCCCCCACTTTTTTGACTGGGGGGGGCAACTGCCCCCCCTGCCCCCCCACTTCCGGCGCCTATGTATATAAACACAAATATTTCATCAGTTTAGCTCCCTGAATTCAAGCTGATGATAAATTATCGACGGCTTCAGAAAGATAGCCCAGTCAGACGGACCCCACCAATTATAGTACAGTCTATTCCAACTACCATTTGAGAGCTTGACGTACACAAGGCCTTCACCATATTCTATGCAACGGTAGTTTATATCTCCGTTTCTACTTTTGTAATCTTTTTTATCGGGGGAGGGATATAGAATATGATATCAACTTGACTTGAGAAAGGGGGATCTCGTTATCATGTTTCTTATCATCAAAATTCCAAGACGTTTGAGATTCATCATATCTTAAACTGCAGCGATTACTGTATTTCAGTCATTAATCTCTAAGCAAAGAAATAAAAGACTTGAAACTAAATGCCAGATTCGATCAAATTACTAACCCTTTTAAGTAGTTGACAGGATATATTGACGAGAAAATGTCGAATTTTTCCAACTGCTCTGTGTAAGCTCTAACTAAACTAGTTTCAGTGGATTCCCATTCAATTTAAAATTCACTTGCAATCGGTCATGAAATCTTTGACATCCTCGGTTTTCCTTGGAGATTGATGATTGCCCAAACATGTAGTTTCGTCCCCTTTTCTTTGTTATCCAATATTGCGCATTCATTCACATGTAATAAATTATCGCGGATCAAAAGATGGGTTTTTAAAATGTAGACAATACAAATGGTGAAACGACACTATATAAGATCATTCCTTTCTGCCACGCCTCAAAACTTCATGAACCACTGGCAGCTAAAATTATAAATGCACAGGCTAGATGTGCTTCGAATAAAAACGCAATTAAAGAGCCACTCTAACCCAACTAACATACCCTTTCAAAACATGAATACACCTCTGCTTGTTAATAGTCCAGCATCTGATATTTCAGAAAATCTCTAAATTGACCCAAAAATGATGATAACCATCCATTTTTCCTTGTTGTTCCCTCGCAAACAAATTAGGACGTCATTTTTGTTAAATCATTGACTTATTGCCTTTCATAAAGTATAATGACATAGAGACGCAGAATATGTTGTCCAGTAGCGTACGAAGGATTTTTTCAAGGGATGGGGGGAGGGGGAGGGAATTTTTAAAATTTGAAAATCGCGCCGAAAATTTCGCAACGATTCAGCCGTCCGCTGAATAAGCGGGGTGGGGTGGATGGGGGTGAGGGATGTGAGCACATGTTTTGTTTGTGTCCCGAAATTCGGAAAATTAGGCCTACCGATATTTCGTTCAGTTGGGGGGGGGGGGGGGTTAGGTCTAATTTTTCACCCTTTAGCGCACATTATTTTTTTGTTGACAAAAAGGGAGGGGGGGTTATCCTCCTATACCAACACATTTTAAACAAATTGAGGGGAGTCAACCCCCCCCCCCCCCCCCCCCCGTCTGCGTACACGCCTGATGGTGTCCGTATCAAACGTCTCACCTGGTTTGCTGTATTTAACGAATTCTTGACAGTTGTGTGACAATGAAGTATACGTGTAAATTCAATGATTACTAATGCTATAAGCGCAGTCGTACACGTTCGTCATACTGGCATCACTGCTATACATAAATACATTTCATCAACTTAGCTCCATTAATTCCAAATGACAAAACAAATAAATGCTCGACGGCTTCAGCGAAACGGCCCAAGCAGACGATGACCACGAATTATAGTACCGTGGACTCTAACCATCATTTGTAAGCTTTAAATAAACACAACTTTCCCTATAACCAACTCATGGAATGCCCTGGTTACTTGTACGCGACAATGATAAACGTAAATAATTATTGTAATGTAGCGCTTTTCTAGCTACACGTTTTTTTTTAAATATCAATCCCTGGTTTGCTCATCTTTCTTCCCTTTTTTAATATTTTGTTCAACATTAGTGCCTTTGAATTTTGAATGGATCTATTGTTTGCCCTCATGCCGAAGTTCGTGTTGTTTGCTGTGAGAAATATTATAGGACATAATAAAAAAAAATACATCAGTTCCTCCTAACATTTTTGGCGAACATGTTGCTTCGAATGAGCACTTGAATTTCATGTAAATCGTGTAATATCATACACTAATCTTTTTGTTAAAGGATGATTATATTTATGGTCAACTCATATACAAGACTTATAATATTTCTTAACTCTTTAGATGGCTCCACAACATGTATACATCTATATGTTCAATATTGCAGATGCTTTTTGCGCCAAAAACAACAACATAAAACAACTTTATCCCTGTACCGGATCCATTCTTATCAAGGGGGACAAAAGCCTTATAAGCATCTAATAACAACTCCTTCCATAGCTCCTTAATGATACACAGTTGAATCTTCACATATTCTTCGCATTTTATAAGATAATATGAGATCGTGAAAACGCGTTCTTTCTGATGTAAATTAGAATAAGTATCGCCTAATTAGTTAAGTGACATATCGAAAGTCGAGTTATTTATTGATTATTCTTCACTGAATTTGTTCGTAAGAATGGATAATGCCATTGTCATGAAACTTGCCATGAACAGCGTGACCTTTATTCGACGACGGGGCATAGTGACATCATAATGACGTAATTATTTAAAATGTCATGAAGTGACGTATCTCTGGCATGTGATATCAATTACATTTCAGATTTGGCATTAGTCCTGCTCAGGTCACGGGTCACAATTGTAATCCACGCGCATGCCCCAAACCCCAAACCAAGTAATGTTTGAGTGCATAATGCACGCAGAAGGGATACATTTTGTTCGTTAACCTTATTTTTTGGTATTTTAATACTTTGCTTACCAATGTGCTTCGATTTCCGTAATTTTGTACTCATATTGATGGAATATTCGTGCGTCAAAGAGAACAATATTCGCGCGCACATTTGCAAAAATATTTTTTTAAAAGGGTATGGTTTTATAACTTCTTTGAATGCAGGGATACCCCATATTGTGTTTAAAGAGAAAGGGAGAGAGGGAGAGAGGGAAAGAGAGAGCGAGAGAAAGAGAGTGTATGAGTTGTAGATATAATTTCATTTTGTTTGGCTTATCGGATTTTCCGACATTATCATACTGCTCGTTAAAGTTAAAGAGAAAGTTGAGTTCTGGAAAGAGGTGAAAAATAATTTGTTAGCGTTTTCATTGTTAATTTGCAAATGTGGAAGAACATCGGATTAAAAATGTTCCCTGAAAAGCATGACTCTTCAATTGCCTTCATAATCTAAATATGGCATGTACCATACAAATCATGACAGCTTTTTACCCTACATGTTTGTGTAGTCCCATATACATTTTTCTGTGTACAGTGCTGTAACTTTACCCAAATTGGGCAACATTGCTTATCCTTTTGATGATTCCAGAACCTAGCAGTACGCACCAATATCCTAGATAATCAACCTTTTCTGATCGATTCCACACGTTTTCTTTCACATTGCAATTGCATGACCAGAACTCAACTACATTTTTAAACATTGTTTTATCAATTTTAATTGATTTCGTTATCAACGACAATGCACTTTCGACCATATATCATTTATCTTCATCCGAATTTCTCAAAACAACACGTATATTAACTGCCCCATCACATAATGAGCAATTTCATATATTTCTACTTTTATTTTTTTCCAACTCGCTCTATCTTTTGAAAGCTAGTCTAATCAAATTCAAGCCAGGTTTAAAATTTCATAATTTTCTAAGGATTAGTTATTTGTAAAATATTGGCAACTCTTAAATGGTAAATATGATATACCACTAAATAGTATTATTGTTGTATATTACATGAAGATGAAACTCTAATGAAACTTAAAGGATCGAAAATATATCTTAAATAGAAAAGTACAACTAATCAAGCAATACATGAAACATAAAGTGATATGGCAATGTTTCAAGCCAACAGTTTCTCCACTAGTATTTAATCAAACTGGCAAGTTTAAATGAAAGATGATCAAAGTTGTATTGTACAGTTGTGTTTGAACTTAACGAATACTTGACTAGCAACGTGTTTACTTTATTATATAAAGGTATTTCGTTAAATTTGGCAATTCAAAATTAGAAGAGGATCTAAGTTTTATTATCCAAGTGTGTTTAGACTCAGTAAATAATAACAACATGTTTGCATTATACCAAAGTCTTTTGTTAAAAGTTAGTTTTGATGGTAGTTTATTGTCACATTACAGCGATTGAAGACAGCATGCGCATCCAGCTCTTGCCCATGTGCTCGCTTGTGATTAAATACTCGCTGAACATCTCGATAAGCGTGCAATATTGCACGCTGATTGTCCCACGGTGGGGTGAATTTTTATACTTAAAGTAAGCAATATCCAAAAAAAACACTGAACTCGATCAAAAATAATCAAATAAATTATTTTATTCTCTGGGAAAGGAAACTCGTATGTAAACAAATGTTCTTCTTTTTCTAGTAGGGATTTTTAGCTTGAGTGGATGAGAACGGTGTGAACATCCACTTATCATGCGTGTCAACGAAGTTAACTGCCCCTGTCGACTAAACCTTTTAGATTTCACTCGACGATATACGTCGACAGGAAGTAAGCGTGATGAAGTCATGAACGCGCCAAAATTCAAAGGAGATTCCGCGCGCCACCTAATGCAAACAGTTCACCGTCCGGCTTGACGGTGCGAAGGCGAAGCTCATGCACACTGCCACTAGCTATAAGCCTTTCTACCGATGATTTAAAATACCAATCCAGATTTCACAGTTCAAGACAAAAGAGTCTTAATAAGAATAGAGAAAAAAGGATACCACAAAACTGACTTTAGTTTTGTGTAAACTGTTGTTGCTCAAAGACAAAATTATATATCTGACTTTTTTGTCAATCATCTTGAGGCTTGAGTGACCGTCACATATGTGAAAAGGTCCACGGCGTTCTTAATTTAGGACAACGGGAAATCAAGTGGACACCTTCTCGATTCTGATAGTCGATGACGCAGACGACGTGACGCATGCGCAGTGCCTAAAATGACGTCTTACGTAGCAGTCCACTTTGTCGACTTGCAAATCTAAAAAGTCACTAATGTCATAAGAGTCAGACGACAATCCGATTAAGCCCCAATTTCTCCCAGTTGAATAACTAGATATCAACTTATGATATAAAACGTCTCACCTGGTTTGTGGCACTCGACAAATGCTCCGTATGTAGATGAGTACGAATTATACATGCAGATTAATTATGTGGTTCGAAACACTGTAAGTACAATTGTACACTGAAGTCATACTAAACGAGTCAGTTTACATAACGAGTTGAGTTCCTTCTACTTAAGCTGATGACAAAATGATTGACGGCTTCAGAAGACCAGCCCAAGAAGTCCAATAGGCATAGTACAGTCTACTCCAACTATATATATGTTGTGAGCTTGCTACTACTATTACGATTAACCTCTCACTTGCTGTTAGCTAATTATGCGATAAGTATGGCAAATGTAGATTAAATGGTTTGTCAGAACACCTATTTACTCGATCATACCATGGACCTACTACAAATGGACACTGATCGGTACCATAATATATGCATACACCTGACCATATCAAAAGTATCACAATTATACTGTGCCTTGAAGAATCAACAAAATGCCTGACCAAAAGAAACTGAATCGCTTAAAATTACGGAAATGCATGCGCAGATGTGGAGTACATATGAATATTGACGTATATGAAGTTTTCAATAGGAAATTAGAAGTAGTTTACAAGAGGAACCTGACAATTTGGCTTTAACACATTGATTTTAAACTTCATTGACAAATTTTCCTATATATCCATTCCCAAGGAATAGAAGGTAATATGACAGTAAAGAATATGCATTTTTCAAAGTGTGGCATGTCCACATCTTTGATAATCAATATAATATCACACAAATTGTTATATGTTGGGGTTCACTGCTCCTCTAACTGGTCTTAAGTCACGATACTTTTCCTGAAACTACACTCTGGGCCCTGGCCCAGCGAAAACAATCTGAAGATATGTAAAAGTTCTTTTGTCTGTGACGATGCGTTATTAATAATATACATTGTCGCGTCAAATGAATGTCCTCATCAACATACCCATTATCATGTGGCGGTGTTCATGATGTGATCAAAGAAAGACTCTCATTATTAGTCCAAACCCTGTTAGATTATTGGTTGGATTCGAAGGACCCTAAAAACTAAGTGGTGATTTGTGGCATTATACCATGGATTACTCCTGACAATGCAGGTATCAGTTTAGAAATAAGTCGCATTACAAGTTATGAACGGTTTAATGTAAATCGTTATGGAAATGCAATACAAGTTTTTGTTCTGATAAAGATTATGTCGAGGGAATGATTAATTAAATATTAACACTAAGTGGCAATAGGCACAGGAATACAATTCTACATGAAAATTTATTGTTTGGGGATTTTCTCAAAATGAATTAGAAAATCTGCTGAGGCACTCTCGGAGATAAAGTCAAAGGAAAGAAAAACCATCATTAACAAACATGGAAAGTAAATAGAAACTTTAAAACAGGAACTGTTGTCCAGTTCTATCGTTACTTCTACTACACGAGTGGACGAAATCCTAGACAAAAAATGCAGTTGAACAAGTTGTATACTAACTCACTATAGGGACTTAAGGCGAGGTCATGGGCGGTCTGGTATAACGATGGTGAAAATGATAAAAAAAAAATTGATCAGCTGTTTCAATCAAATAAACAAATATTTAAAAAAAAGTTCAATGACAAAAGTTAGATATTGAAGATGATTTAATTATTTTATGAACAATTATATCGGGAAGAAATTAGTGCACATATTAAAACAAATGATAGTTTATTTGGTGATGATATTCCAAAGTTGAGCGATGACAGTCAGGATGAATGTGAAGGGAAATAATTAAGACTCAAATATTTTGGCCATGTCCTAAGGTTGAAACCCCACAATTGCCGTTGAAGGAAATGTTACAGGAAATCGACCAAGAGGCCGTCCACCCAACAGATGGCTTGACTGCATCTCAGAAGACTGCATAGCAAGATCCATAGTAAGGCTGATAGATGCATCAAGACTGGCTGCAGACAGAAAGACTTGGCATACCATCCCCATACAGAGGCCATCACGAGGCCCCTGGCCTGCGTGGACTGCTTAAGTCAAGTCAATGAAATCAAACAAATTTGCAGGAAATGATGGTTTTCACTTGATTTTTACATTGCCTTTTGGAAAAAGATTGGACACTTTCTGGTTGATTCCTTAAATGAAGCTCATAAAAGAGGAGTTTATCTACATCTCAGAAGCAAGGGGTTATTACATTAATTAAAAAAGATGATGAGGATCCAAGGCACATCAAACCATATAGACCGATTACTTTGTCAAACGTAGATTACAATATAATCTCACAGATTTTAGCTGAAAGAATGAAACAAGTTTTAAGTGAAATAATCCATCAAGACTAAGTAGAATAATATGGAAAATAGAAATATTGGTGAAGCTATGATGTTCATAGATGGTGTAATTTGTCATTGTTATGCTTATATTAAAGATTGTTTCTTGATAACTATAGATTTATACCCCAAAAAAGCTTTTGATTCGGTTTCCCGTTCGTTCCTGTTGAAGGTTTTATGGTTAATTGGATTTGGTACGTCTTTTTGCTCATGTACAGCGACATTGCTATTTGTGTAATGAACTGTGGCCTTTCAACTGGGTATTTTGATATTAACCGAGGAGTCCGGCAAGGTGACACACTGTCACCTGTCACCTTATTTTATTTAGTTGTCGTTGACACATGGCGCAGGCTTTGAGAAGTGACAATATAATCAAAGAAATACTGTTTGTGAAGTTAAGGTAAGACAGGTCTTGTATGCTAAAAATACACTTACTTAAAACGAATACATTTACTAAATTGAATTACGTGTTTTCTTCATTAGTAGTGCAAAAGTGGTTAATTGCAGAAATTCACAAAATTTCTTTGATTTCCTTTGGAAGGGAAAGGATCGAATTAAAAGAGTGATAAGTTTCAGGATTATGGAGAAGGTGATTTAAAGATGTCTAATTTTGAACTTTTCGTTAAAACACAAAAAGTTATGTTGTTAAACAACTTTCGTGTTAAAAAGGGAAAATAGGCTGGAAGATGTATTTTGACTACAGCTTTATGTCAGTAGATGAAAGATTCATTTTCTTTGTAATTACGATACAAAGAAGTTGCCCAGTAAAGTACCATACTCCTATACAAATACAAATAAATAGATAAATAAATACATGTTGACTTAACTCACAAAGTCTTTATTTTCAAGGCAGATATGGGAAATGTTCCCATACCCATAGATGGGGTGGGAGTTCCCCTCATCCGCGTCCACCAAACGGTGAGTATTAACCGAAGAAGAAAGACACGAATAATCTACCTCAACTGACCTGTGTGTTGATGTGTTTAAGGAAAAGGGAATTTCCAAAAGATAGAGTGCATTCACACGTCTCACCTTGTTTGTGGCATCTGACGAATCCTTGATATTTTTGGGATGTTGAAGAAAACATGCAGCATTTTGGGATTCAAAACAACGTAAGCGCACCTGTACACCTCTGTCATACTGGTCGCGCTGCTCCATACAAAGTAATCCAATCATTTTAGCTACCCGAATCCAAGTTGATGATAGATATTTAGTGGCTTCAGAAAGTTATACGTAGACCATTGAGATGATGACCAGAACCCATAGTATAGTTTATTCCAACTACCATCCAGAGCTTAACTATTGTATATGACCACTGTTTACTACCAACCCCCATTGGTTCTTATAGGTAATATAATATAGGCACTTAAACGATAGGACACCAACGCTTTACATTATATATTTAACTTCCATTTTAGAATTGACGGCCCAAAAATCAAGGATTTAATAACGAATATCAGAGTTTTACTCCCTAACTGTCAGTTTCCGCTAATGTATTGGCTAAATGAAAAATCGAAAATTTGTATTGTAAAAATTGATTTATCATACCCGGTGTCAAAGTCACACTGCCAGGTAATTTTTAGACTACATTTTAAAGAAATTAATTGTAAAATGTATTTCGAAACAGTGTTTCACGAAATCGTCATAGGTACAAGTCCACGGACAACCCATTGGAATGCGCTTATTAAATTTAACACTCGTTTTAATGTGATGTCGTGAACTTGTAATAAGCGAGTTTGTAAATAGCTCTGGACCCCATGACTCCGAAATATCCACAGATCTTAGACACGATAGATACTTCCCACCTGTGCATTTTAGAATAATCACTGCCAAGGTGATGGAGGTGCTTCATGAATACCTTTTGTTTGCATCTTGAGAAGAATACTTCCACCTGTGTATCAGATAAATGTACTGTTGGTGCATAATTGAATACTAATTACATAACTTTCATGAGCGCGATCCGAGTATTCGTCTCAATGGTTTTACAATTTGGGTCCGAATGACCTTGATCTGCTCATGCGCAAATCCTAATTACGAACTCGCTTATTAGGACGGTTTCGGGAAACCAAAGTAACCAGTGGCGTAACATTGAAAGATGGCAACTACTTAGCTGTTACAGCATTTGTGCGTGTGTGTTTTTCTCCAAAAAGAAATAGTACAAATAAAAACAAAGTAAATACAACTCTTGTGGGCAGCTGACGATATACTATTCGAGTATCGAGGTACCTCCTGCCCTTATTGTTACCTGGTATAATTTTGCTTAATACCAAATTTGTATTCCTGGGATGCTTTGGTGAATCATTCGTCTCATTTATGCAAGGTAACGTATCGATCTTGCGACAGGATTTTAAATTTACGTTTTATAGATTAGAATTTTCAAATAAAAGGGAATTTCTTACCAATCAAGTATTTTAATTAGGTGGTCTGTTGTCAACAGACCACCTATTGATTTCGTCAGAATTTTCTTTCTTCATTATTATTTATTTATTTTTATTTATTTCTCAACTTTTTTGTTCAACCGATTTCTCAATATCCATCCACCCAATTTTTCTCAATTTTGACACAGTCATAAGTAAACATTTTCAAGGTCATCAAATTATCGTGACGTCATCCAGGCGCCATTTTGTAAAATCACATTATCCATCATATCTTCATAATGCGTACTCAAAGTTCATTCATATTCATATCACATATACTTCAGGTCAAGGGTCAACAGGTCATGTCATCAAAGGTCACATAAAGGTCATGACGCGCGCATATGTGCGCGTCAAAATTTAAAATTGCTCAAAATCACTTAACTATTAAACGAGAGTATGAATCAGGTCATTTTAAGCATTTCAAAATTTTCCGTCCGTTCATGTCCCCGCGCGCGGTGTGCGCGCTCACAGCGCGCGGAATAGGTCAAATTCAAAATGTTTACATGATTTGGATTTCTCTTAACCTAATTGACATTTTACATTAATTACAGTCACTCTTCATATTTCATAAGGCCGTGAGCGTGCGTCAAAGTTCAAAATCCGCGCGTACTGCTATGGGCAATATAATGCAAATTTGATCAAAAACATGCCATTTTAAAAATCGAAATAGCTCTTCAGATAGTCTATTGACCCCCAATTTTTATATCATGGTTGGAGAAAGCATGAGTTGGATATATAATTTCATACCACCCTGACTCGTACAAAGTGAAACAAAGTCATCATATTGGCATCTAAACTAAAAAAAAAATGTATTTTGTTGATGACGTCATTTTTGTCTTTGTTTAATTGAGATTATCTCGCTTATCGGTGATTGATTTTCTCCCAGATTTTGATATGTTGTAGCTGAGATAATTTTCTACCAGAAATATGTTATTTATTTTGCATTTGGATGACGTCATCATAGTGAAATATTCGATTAAAGGCGACAATGCATAATTTGTCGTATTTGCGTGTTATGTCTATAGGAGGTCACTTTTTTCAAAACATGAATCTGCATGACAATGTGTTTTGACCAGTATCTCGGTTGTTATTCAACAGTTCTCTCCCAAATCTTAGTATGTTGTAGCTGAGACTGTATGCTATCTAAATATTTCCTCATTTATTCAATCAAATGTCAGGATCATGCTCATGCTCGTCATCATCATCATCATCAATATCATCATCATCATCATCATCATCATCATCATCAATGTCACCATCATCATCATCATGGTCTGAAGATGATGATGATCATCATCATGATCATGATCATTATCATTATCATTAACATTATCGTTTTTATCGTCATATAACATTATCATTATCATCATCATCATCATCATCACCTTTACTATCATGATCATCATCATGATCATGATCATTATCATTATCATTAACATTATCATTTTTATCGTCATATAACATTATCATTATCATCATCATCATCACCTTTACTATCATGATCATCATCATCATCACCTTTACTATCATGATCATCATCATGTTCATCATTGTTTACATGTCTGTATAACTTCTCCCATTCTCAAATCTATCATAAGACTTAAACAGACCACCTTATTCGTCTTCGTGACGAATTAAATTTCTAGTTGTGTTTTGTGTTCGGCGAAAAATAAATGTAATCAACACTTAGCCCTCTTGACACCTTTTAACATCTCAATTTAAGGGAGTCTAGACACAGAAAAGAATATTTTATTTCAGAGCGGTGAAGCCTGTTATTCTAAAGCACCGGGGTGTCATGTCCTTACAATTTTGAGTCTCCCTGCAATTACCGCTCCTGTTTCTATTGATATATTTTAGATGATCTACCTCATCGTTATTGTTTTTTTTTTTTGTAACATTGAATTAATAGCAATGGGAATAGTTTGGATATGTGAGAACAGTTGCCCTCCTGTTAAAAAAAAAATAAAAAATCTATTTGTTAATTTGTATTATGTTATGGGACTTGAGCATCAGCAGTTTCGATGATTTAAAACATGTACTTCTGTAATCTGCAGATAACTTTTTCCGAAGCCCCAATCACAGAGCGCAATGTCATCAATATTAAGATGCTAAATTTCTCAATCAAAATAGGCAAATTGTAAACATGTTAATTGAAATGGTTGGTTGCACTTTGTTTTTCTTCTTCAAATTGTTAAGTTAAAAAACGGGATCACGTAAAGTGAAACGGTAAAGTAAGGGAACCATTCAAATGTAATCAACCACTACTCAAACGCACACCGGGGAATATATAACTTTGCATAGGAGTAATATTTGAAAGTGTATATGTATTACTCCATTTATACTTTTACACGCGAGGTCATTTCCTTGCTTTAGAGTAAGTAGGATTTGCATCCCGAACTTTTGTTGAGTTATCATTGTTAAACCTGGTTAAAAATAAATCTATAATATTGATCTTGATTTCAATGTTTCGCCCATCAATGTCTTGATGAAAAATCTCACCTGGTTTGTTGCATCTGACGAATGCTTGGGTTATATATGATCCTGAAGAATACGTGCAGATTCGGTGGTTCGCAATATCATAATCGCAACTCAGCACGTAGGTCATTCTATTATTGCTGCTATATACAAAGACTTCCCATCAGTTAAGCTTCCTATATCCAAGCTGATTAGATATATTTGACGTCTCTTGGTGAATATACATAGCCCAATTTGATGTAGACAAGTATCTATGGTAGTACAGGTAACTTTAAATTCCTTCAGCGAACTTTTTTTCTTTTGTCTTTATCGGTTAATTATATTCATTATTAGTCTTTTTTAAATATTTGTTTTACTTAGCTTCATCCCCTTCACCCTCAACATGTTTAGCAAATGAGCGAAAATAACACAATTCCAGTTAAAACGCTGAATAAATGAAGGGTAGAATATGTGTTTGTGTTATTTCTTGTTTTTGTTTTGTAGCATTAGGCGGTTTGCGGATAGCAATATGCACATGTTGTAATCCTGACTACTTTTAACGCCACACAGACTTTCCATGTTCGAGATACGTTGCGTAAGTATATATTTTGGGACAATTTTCAGTATAATGTTATGCGAACAAATAATACGAAAGTGAGTTTAAATTATTTACCATGTCAGGGTGTAACCGAGAGAGTCACCGGAATGGGAATTATTATAATCCTGTAAAATTTATTTTAAAAAAATTCTTGCAGGATTATCCCATCAACACTAACCCTAACCAAACTACTGATCTGAAAAGAGAATATGCAGTATATAAATTTATTTCTTCGAAATTCCATTTAACCACATGTGGCGTCCACATGGCCTGTCTTTGTTTAAATTAGATAATATTAATATAACCAATAAAACGTCTTTATTATCATTTATTTTATCTGTAGATGAAACGAGTATTTTCTGCTCACACCATCACTTAAACGTCCTGATAAATACACCTAAGAATCGGTTACAATAATTACATATATTTCGCGTAATACTAATCTAAGCTTTGTTAAGGTCAAATCCAAACTTTAATAGGCTAGTTCAAGATTTGCCTTGGCAAAACATGGTCGATATTAGTATCGCTAATAGTTGCCTCTCTTGCACTAGAAACTCATTTAGTCTTGTTCTGAATCCATCGTTCTTATTTTCTTGCTCTTGTTTTATTTTTACAAATTTAAATGATCCGAGGAACTTGTAAAAGAAAGACAGATTTAATGTTTATAAGTGTTCAGCTTTCAAGGACAAGGGGTAACAATTACCGCGTAGTGACTAATTGCAGATTTAATAGCTATGATTATCACATACAACTAATGAGGAAGGGAAATATTCACCAGCGCTAAGTTCAGTGCGTTACACGGAGTTTAGTGTTTGACAATCAAAACTCTATCATTTTTTTCAGCACTTTTTTTTGTTCCAATTGTATTTCTGACTTACGCACTCATTTTAGTGTAGGTTATACTAACATAGAATATGTGTAGATCGTATATCATAAGTGCGTTTGTAAAGGCTTGTCTAGAATCCGAAATGCGACAGTAAAATGTCGCGAAACAGCTTGTTGGGTTTATTTTTGTGTACGTGTAACCAGGTGAGTCAGGAATGGCGACTGGGCGCAACAAGGTCCTACATTACAATTTACATTAATCCCAATGGCGCACTTATGGGGGAGTTTTAGGGCAGTTCCCCACCCCAACCCAATTTACGAATGTCCTAAACTAACAGTCGGACCAAAAGTATTTTTTTTTCAAAGCCTACATGCAAGCGGAACGGCGGGGCCCAGGGGGGCTCGAGCCTTGAGTCGGCTCTCACTTAAAAAAAAGGATGTTAACAAGATATAGAAAATAAGAAAGAAAGAAAGAATGAAAGAAGAGTGACCTGCCGGTGTCACACATGTGCCATAATGTTCATCGTAACTAAATGCAAAAAACCTTTGAGCTTAAGAGGGTTTCACCCCTCGGACCCTACCAGTGGTCCTGAATGTTCATCTGACCGTAATTTAATGCCTAAAAAAACTTGGGATTCGGGGGGCTTCGAACCCCTGGACCCAACGCCAATAAGTGGCATTCCAGTGTAACAAATAAGGTATCATAATATGCTCATCTGAACTTATTAATTTCGAAACCCCCTGAGCATCGGGTGGTTCCGCTTCTTGACCACCACCGGGGCTTTGCCCCTGGACCCCACGCCAAGTTACGTTCCGCTTGCTTTGCTCGCTACGCTCTACCTGATCGTTAATACGTTAGACACCCTCCCACATTTTCAAAAATATTCCGGGGGCCTGCATGTAAACTGTAAGAGTGGCTGTGATGCAGATCCCCCCCCCCAACACCAAATAAAAAAAAAAAGTTTTTGATCAATACGCCACTGATGCGTCCTAAATATTACCAATTATAATTGAAGGACATTTCTTTGTTAAATTGCTTTAATATGTAGGTCTACTTGCAAAAAGACGGCATATTGTCCATACCAATATGTCAATTGAATTGTTTTTGTGTTAGAGGTTTGTATTTAGCCCGGCAGCCATTTGCACTTCAAACAAACTAAGGATGGACTAAGATATGTGTATAAGATTATCTTTGAAGAAACCTATTTTATCCAAATATGGACGTCTGGCGAGGCTTTTCGGCCGCATATCGCCTCTGATTTCGAATGCTCTGGTTATAGTTTACAGACTAAGAAAACCATCACAACATACACATTTGTTCCTGATTAGGGCAAACACGAATGTATAATCAACTAATAGGAGACATTCTGCAGTATAAAGAACTGCCGATGCAAGACACCGTTTTTCATGTGCATCGGGTCTAACATATATAACAATGGACGGTCAAATGTAAACATAAGCCTAATGAATCGAACATTGATGTAGACTAATTATGCCTTGTAACATGACATGTTAAGCAGACCATAATCCAACTATTGAAGTCTTAGGGCTAAAGTAAGACTACGAAAGCCCATGATTTAGCACAGAAGTAATGCGGGAATGATTTAAAGGACGAACTATAATCACGAGGCCTAAATTAACTTACCCTATACATTACATGTCCTATGCTTAATGAATAATTTGTCCCCTTAAAGTAGTCGTTCGAAACAATATGTTCACCAAATGTGTAAGGATAAAGCTGGTATTTCTCTTATTATGTCGATTAATAGTTCACACAGACAAAAATTCCACAATCGTGTCACCGTCAATGCATTTAAATTATAGCTATTCGTTTAAGAATGTGTTTCGTTGTTGTTGTTGTATTTTAACCTGATCGAATTATTGTAATTCAAAAAGTGATATCCCAAAATTGCTCTTTTCGAATAATGTTAATGGAAAGGATATAATTGGCCGAATTTATCAAAAGGGAATATTTGGTCCTGAAAGTATAACATACTTCTAGAAGCTAAAATCATCCTCCGTATTCATTAACGTCTCACCTAGTTTGTGGCATCCGATGAATGCTTGGAGTCTATGCAACAATGAAGAAAACATACATTCATGGCTGCTACACCGTATGTAAAGCTGTACACTTCAGTCATACTAGTCGAGCTGGTATGAACATAAACCTCTCATTAGTTAATTCCCTGACAAGAGTTGCTGACAAATGACCGACAGCTTCAGAACGATGGCCCAAGAAGACAGTGAATACTGACCATAGTTCAGTCTATTCCAACTACTCATTGTGAGCTTGATGTTTGCGAACATTTTGTCATTAGAGGTATTCAAATCCGTGATAAAAAAACTCGATATTATACATTTAATACAGCGTTATTAGACGGACATATGTAGAGAAAAAAGAGACATTAAGGAGACATGGTCATTAGCAGGACTAACGTATTATGATACATGTTTTTCTGTAAGTGTATAAAACCAGGAAGGACAGGAATCGCAACAAGGTCCTACTTTACTATATACTTTAATGAATGAAATTTGTAATTAAATTGAAATGCTTATGTCGGTCTACCATTCATTATGTTTAATAATTTGCAGATACTACGATTTTTTTTCTATTGTTTTGTCTTAATTCATCTCCTCAGTACCTCTCTTTTTCTTTCCTCTCGATCACTCCTATTGTTTCATTTCATATTGTTTATTTCTGAACTCTAAATGTAATATCCATTTTCTTCGTTGATAAAATGTTACGTTAAAACGATTGTCTAGTCTGGGTCGTTGGTAAGATTTTTTTTAGGCATGATTGTGCAATCAAAGAAAATAATACTAAGCTGGTAGAATTGTTGTATATACTTTAATGTTTATGTTATTTTTCACTCGTTTCACTCATAATGTACATATGTATTGAAATGATGGAAATAAAAACCTCGCTTGAGGATAAAAGAAAAAATGAAGGCTGCTGCTTTTGTTGTTGTTGTTACTTTTTTTTTACGGCGCTTTCATTTTGCGCCATTCATTTATAACTATTAAACAATCTTTTCATGATTAGTCAAGCGTATTGCCCATAAGTTTATAAATGTTCCAATAGTCAAATATTGTTTAAGATAACCCAACACGGATTAATGAAGTTTGGAAACGAAAACGAGACAAATGAAGCTACAACAAAGCGAAACATATTAAAGGAAGAAAAAGCATTAATGTATGACTTGTATAAATGTGTGATAAATAATTTTTCTTAATAAGTTATCCCTTTGAGGAAGGGAATCTGAATTCTAACCCTAAATAGCAGGGACCGCGGAGCGTTTTTGAGAGTAGGGGGGGGGGGGAGGTCTGAGCATGCGAACAATCTATAAACCCCTTTTTCGGAGCTTTTATGAAACGTGTCTACTAAAAAAAAAGCCCTAGCCAACCGCCTTCGCGTCCCCTGCATAGTTTGAGAGTTACATGGCCTATAGAGGGCGGTCAACTGGTATCAGTTGAAAGCAATATGAGAAAGTCGTGCACTGTTCTAAAGTCGTTGGAGCGTACGGTCTTTTGTGCGGGATTTTCGCATGGCGTCTTCTCAATAGAGGGTTTCGGACGATTGTGGCTTTCACGCAAACTAGGCCGCGTTGCATAAAGCCGCGTGATTACTGCGACTCGAATTGATCCAAGGCGCCTCAATTCAGTTGTCGACGTGTACGTAAGTGCTATTTAATGTTAAAGCAAGCAGAGCACTATGGTTTTTTTTAGAGGCGACATTTTGCGATGTTCGCCTGCTAATTTTTCGTGCAAGAATGCCTCATTTTAGGTGTAGGTAATTGTTATCTAGACAGTATATCCTGCCAAGAAGTGAGCTTGGTGTGAATGTGGTTTCAGAATGATTTATGCAAACATGACAATAATGGATGTTTTACTATGTGTTCTAAACGAAATTGAGTTTCGCTCAATGAGAGTGTACACGTGTAAAGTAGATAGTCTTGTGTGCAGACCATTTGACATGTATAGGACATATTGCTAAGAATAAGCAGTATATAAATATTAAAGGGCATTATTTTCTGGTTTAACTGTAGCTCTCGATTATTTACAATTTAAAAGAAAAAAATGCTTTAATGGTTTATTTATGGTCGTATTGACAGACTTTATTAATAGTCAGAAGTAAGACAAGCTATTAGTATTGTACATGGAGGCAGGGGCGTCTCCGAAGGGGGGAGTGTGGGGTGCGACACCCCCCCCCCCCCGCCTGTCAGTATATTGCCGGTAAAATTGCGCTGCCGTCAGCAAAAAAGAGAAAAGGGGGAGGGAAAAAGAGAGGGAAAGGGAGAGAAAAGAAAAAAAGAAAAGGAAAAGAAAAGAAAGAAAGGAAAATAAAGGAAAGAAGGAAAAGAAAGAAAAGAAAAGAGAAGAAAGAAAGAAGGAAAGAGAAAAAAAGAGAAAGAGGGAGTAGAGGAAAGAAAGGAAAGAAAGGAAAAGAAAGAAAAGAAAGAAAAGGAAAAAAAGAAGAGAAAAGAGAAAAGGGAAGCAAAAGAAACGGGGATGATATAGAGGAGAGAGAGGGGAGGTAAGAGCCTGAGAGAGGAGGAGTGGGAGTAAAAGCGAGAGGGGGTTGTTGGGTGGAGTCGTCTCGTCGAGGGAGCAATAAAGACACGGGTAAATATGTTGCTGTGTCGGGTCAGCTGTGTCGGTATTCTTAATGGATCCTCGCGTACTATATCAATACAGAACTTTCAATTCGGTGAGATGTATATTGTCGGTCGGCCGACAAGTTTTTTTCCCTACGAACTGTGACTATTTATCCGATGTGACGACTTGGAGAGTGACTACAACTACAATACTTGTATTTTCTCGAAGTTTCATTTTCCTATAATATAAGCTAAAGGAATCAGAGGTTTAAAATGTTCGGGGAAACTAAATTCAAACAAGGATTAACTCTTAAGCTGCCACCCATACAATGCACCCAGTGCCACAGTGCTAATCTCCTGTGTGCCAAGTTAATTTTAAGGTTGGTTCAAGTGCGTGTTATTTAAATCTTTACAAAAAACAAATCGCTGAATTACTCGAGATAATCCAATCTGACTGTTGTATACAAAGACGCGTAATCCAAAGCCGATAATCTGATGCACGCGATGGTACTTTCAATAGCGCTGCAAAAGCACTCAGCACGGTGCAATGGGCATGAACAATAACTGTTATTACATATGCGCGCTAGCGTGAACGAAGCAGCGTAGCGGTGGCTCGCTCGCATGCACACGGCACTATAACAATAGCGCGCTAGCAGTCTCATGGCAGGATAAGAGTTAAGAGTCTACAACGGTACGACGAATCGTCTTCCTTTCTCTATTATGATGAGACGCCAAAGATTCCGCGCTTCGCGCGAGAGGGGAAAACTTCATTTAGACGAGTCGACAACGGTACAACGAATCGTCTTCTTTCTCTAATAATTTACCGTAACGTCTAAGACTACGCGATTCGCGCGGGAGGAGAGAAACTAAATTCTGACAAATTAGGGTTAAGAGTCGCGAACGGTACAACGAATCGTCTGCTTTTTCTAATAATTAAGGGAAACGTCAATGCTTTCGCGCGAGAGGGGGGGGGGGGGGGGAATTGCATTCAGATAAATAGGGCGGTGCAACGAATCATCTTTTTTCTTTAATAATTTAATGAAACGTCAAAATTTCCGCGCTTCACGCGGGAGGGAGAAACTTCATTCAGACAAGGATTAAGAGTCGAGCACGGTTCAACGAATCGTCTTCTTTCTCTAATATTTTAATGAAACGTCAAAAAATCCGCGCTTTGCGCGAGAGGGGAAAACTGATTTCAGATAAGGATTAAGAGTCGAGAACAGTACACCGAAGCGTGTGCTTTTTCTCAGAATAAAATGTAACGTCAAAGCTCCCGCGCTTCGCGCGGGAGGGAGAGCAACTGTATTCAGACAAGGATTAAGAGTCGAGCAGGGTTCAACGAATCGTCTTCTTTCTCTAATAATTTAATGAAACGTCAAAAATTCCGCGCTTTGCGCGAGAGGGGAAAACTGATTTCAGATAATGATTAAGAGTCGAGAACAGTACACCGAAGCGTCTGCTTTTTCTTAGAATAAAATGTAACGTCAAAGCTCCCGCGCATCGCGCAGGAGGGAGAGCAACTGTATTCAGACAAGGATTAAGAGTCGAGCACGGTTCAACGAATCGTATACTTTCTTTAATAATTTAATGAAACGTCAAAACTTCCGTGCTTCGCGCGGAAGGGGGAGAACTGAATTCAGATAAGGATTAAGAGTCGAGAACAGTACATCGAATCTTCTGTTTTTCTCATAATTTAATCAAACGTCAAAGCTTTAGCGCTTCGCGCGGGAGGGGGGGAACTTCATTTCGACAAGGATTAACAGTCGAGAACGGTACAATAAATCGTCTTCTTTTCCTAATAAGTTAAGAAAACGTCTTAGCTTCGGCGCTTCGCGCGGAAGGCCTTTCATCCACACCCCCTAATGAGCGCGCTTCACGCGCTCTTTTATTGATTCGCTTGCTCACTACCGCCCCTCCCTAAAATAAGATCCTAGCTCCGCGCCTGCATTAAAATATATAACTATGATGCTGACTAAGATGACGAAATAATTCGTATGTTTATGTCGTCGAGAAAATGACCAAGTACTATATAGATAGTCCATAAGAAAAACAATTTAGCCTTCGGTCCCGGGTTTATAGGGTTAAATGTATAGATATTGGGACATTTAATTTTGTCGGTAATTGGTGGCTAGTTTTGTTGGTAGTCGTTGGCCTCTACACCGCCCCCCCCCCCCCCCCCCCACTGAAAAAGGTCTAGCTACGCCCCTGCTTGGAGGTTGCTGTATGCTCTTCAACTGCACATGGTCTCACGAAAGGGAATTTATGATATACTATCTGTTGTATTCTGGTAAAGCTATTTTATAAGTATGACAATCGATGAAGTCATTTAAAGGATTTCTGTATGGGTTTTAATATGAATACTAGTGACTTGAAAAGTGTATCACATTTGTTATGAAGGACAAGAGGAATTAGTTGACCTTGTGTTGGCATTCATAAGACTTGAATGTCTTAAACATGTTGAAAAGGGATATTTGTAGAAATATTATGAATGAGTCGGGTTGACTTATGTACATCCATTTATGAGTTCTTCATTTGTTCTTTCAGATTGAATAACATTAGACTACGGTTTTATTCGATTCCAAGCGGGATATTCTAGATGAATTCGTCTTCAATATCAGCAATCCATGCATTGACCAAACAGAAGATGCACCGCTTGAAAACCAGTGTTAACTTAATGCATGAATGCCACAATGCACTGAAATTGCCCATGCCAGACACCTTTTCTGCTGCTTAAGGCCTACCCAACGCAACAAAAGGCTCTTGAAACTGGCCCTAGATAAACAAAGAATCGATCTTTCATGTTAAGGCAATTTTTACTAAAAGCATGAAGCCCGCAAAGCACTGAATAACCTATGCCAGACAAATTTCCTGCTTCTTAGGGTCAGCTACCCCCCCCCCCCCCCCCCAAAAAAAAAATAATAAATAAAAATAAAAAAAAAAAAAAAAAAAATAAATAAAAAAATAAAAAATAAAAAAAAAAAAAATAAATTAAAAAAAAAAAATAATAATAATAGTAATAATAATTACAACAACAAAAAAAGTGGGCCATGGGTTAATTTTTGTAGCATTGACCCAAGGCAATCATGCATACTTGAGTTAAACAAAACAAGATCGAATGCTATGTTCGATTCTTACAGACTATTGCCCCGGTGACACTTGCCCGCATTTTTGTCCCGCACTGCCGCGCTCTGTTGCATGCCAATGCGTGCCAATTAGTGGCACGCAGCGGCACGCAGGGTCACGTCTAATTTACGAAATGCGTAACCACCAGGACACGCATTCGTAGACTATGCGCATAGCATGCGAAAACTGCGCGGGAAGTATGCGCAGCCAATGCGCAAATTGTTCGCAAATTAGTCGTTAACTAGTCGTGAACATGCGTGCCACTAGGCCATCGGACACGCATCGGCGCGCACTGGCACGACAAAGCAGCGCATAGGATGCGTATAGTTCACGGAGTGTTCACGAACGTTGCCAAACAAAACTGTTGTGCCAAAATTTTGAACATTTTGAAAATTCTGTCACGCATTTCACGCACGGCCCGCATCCGCCCGCATCCTCCCGCAGGCTACCACGAATACTTCCCGCATTGGCACGCAAGAGTATGTGTCTATGCGCAAACTATGCGCAAATCAAAGTGCGGGCAAGTGTCACCGGGGCATAAGGAAATCACAATGGCATACAATTTCCCGCTGCTTAGTGCAAACATGAATACCATCAACTGACATTCTACATATAAAATAAAAAATGATAATGCAAGACAGCTTTTATCCTCCATCGGGCATAACGTATATAAACAAAAATGGCCAAATTTAGACTAAGGCCTAATGAATTTAACATGAATGCAGATTAAACATGCAATACCGCATACCCCTCACTATTGTTAATCTGTTGGGTGACCCGGGATTATGTGACTGCGGATTAACAAAATCGAAACCTGGCCAAACCGTAATCAAATCCTTAACAATAACAACTGTATATAAAACCGCTTGAGAAAAGACTAAAAGGCCGTAATTCAATTTGTTGATGAAGTTATATGAATGAATTTCGCTCAAATGCACAAGCTTATATTCATTTCATTTTGATGTATCATCGAAGTACACACTATTCAGCTCTGGGAATACACTTGGTTGTTTCAATCTTTCTTCCTTTAACAGAAATGGCGCGTTCATTAAGCAAACTCTACTAACTGAATTGTTGTTAAAGTTAAATGCAATATTAAAGGAAGCTGTAATAATATTTATGAACAACTGTTTCTCTCAAACGTCTCACCTGGTTTGTTGCATCCGACGAATGCTTGATATGGAGTTGAGTGTGAAGAATACGAGCAGATTAAATGGTTCATAATACCGTAAGTACAGCTGTATACAGTGGTCATACTGATATAACTTCTACATTAACACAAATATTTCATCAGTTGAGCTCCCTGAATTCAAGCTAATGATAAATGATCGACGGCTTCAGACGAATAGCCCAGTAAGACGGTGTCCACCAATAATAGTACAGTCTATTCCAACTACAATTTCAGAATTTGCTGTACACGAGGTATTCACATTATTCGAGACATCGGTAGTTTTTATGTTCATTTCTTTAAATCACAATTTAAGGGGTATTAAACGTGTTTTGATCATAAACTGAGGAAGTGTGATCTCGTCATCATGTTTTTCATCAACCACGTTCCAAGGCATTTGCCATCCAAATTATTAGGAGTTTCCGTCTCTCATCTCTAAGGAAAGCAATTCAAGACTTGAATCCCACACCAAATTCGATCAAGTTTTCATCCCTTTAAAATCACAGTATCAGTCAGGTTTATTAAAAGCAATAACATTTCAAATAGTTCCAACTGCTCGTTGTAACCTTGTCTAAACGTGAATACTGATAATTCCGTTGATAAGTCTAGTTTTGGTTGATCTGATATAGACAATTACGCGTAGGTTAAAAAAACACAGATCGAACATCTCTCATTCTGTGTAGGAATTCCCTCGTATAATACGTTTTTCTGTTCTGTTTGTTAACGAACCAGCGACAATGAATGTGGATACTATTAGTAGAAGTAGTTGTAGAAGAAGAGGTAGCAGTACTAATAGTAGTAGTAGTAGTAGTAGTAGTAGTAGTAGTAGTGAAAAGACAAATAAATGAATAAATAAGAACAATAACATGAAATTCAAACGTGATTTATCTCTAATTCTATACCATTAATTTAAAAAACAGTTTTCTGACATGACATGATTTTCCGGGATTCGCTCTAACTTTTTTAGGGTAAATTACACAATTTGTTTGCGTTTATTGGAAAGTAAAAAACTCTTAAACTTACAGTCAGGCAAAACATGTCAGGGATCAAGCCCCCCCCCCTCTCTCTCTCTCTTTACACTCATGCACACTTTTTTGAAAAAGTATGTTAAACAGAAATAGAAAGAAAGGAGGCTAAACATAAAAAACAGTTACTGCCAGTATCACAAATGTGACCCAGCACCACAAAACCACCAAAAAGTAGCAAAACATTATTTTCCTGATTTCATCTGATTATGAAAGAAGAAGTTCTCCTCATTAAAATGGTATATTACTTGTCCAAATTGAAGCTTCCTAACCCTTTCAATTTAGTGAATGAAAAGAGCTGGTGAGGGAGGTTACTGGTATTAAATTGTGAGAAAGAGAGCTTTAAAGTTTGGGCTATTCAAGCATGCGGAGCAAGCAAACCACAGGGAAATCAATAGAAGGGTGAATCAAAAGGCCATAGCAACCACTATGAAGAGATTTTCAGATAAGGCTGAAATTTGGCCTGATGGTCAAACACTGTCTGTTTATTATGTTTCTGAGGTTTCAATGTGTGGACTTAAGTCTTTCAAAAGGTATTATGTTGTAAATGTATAGAGTTGTAATTGGACAGATTAAGTGAACTGCAACATAGTGCCGAGACACCTGCACTAGACAATGCCTATTCATGGTTGACCCGGAGTCTTTTTGTTCCCCCTTACATAACACTGCTTGTCACCTATCTTGTTTTGTATACATCTGGGCAATTATTTGTAACCACATTATAAACTTGCTTTATACTTAATTCCCATACTGTTTTCTTTCTCACAGGAGGTTCAAAGTATTTTTACTATGACTTGCTCTTTCATTTCCAGTAGCTGGCTGGCCTGATCCCCCGCAGCTAGCCCCCACATCATCGCTTCGTTGACCGCCCGAGCTACCCGGGCATCTGCGTTGGTGCACCCCGGTACCATCCCGCGGCTCTGCTCACGTACAAAACCTGGCATTGTAACGACGTTGTAGACTTTTTCGCAACTTGTCACTCTCAAATGTATAAAATATAATAATGTTCTTACTCTTGATCAACAAATTCTGGATATGTGATGTACAATCAAGCTACTCGAAGTCGTTAACGGAGAATATAAGACGAACGCAAATCTGGAACTCGGATGTGAAAGCGGATACAAACAAAATGGCGCGCCGCACTGATTGCTATAACGGACCAATCACAGCCCGCGTAGCACGACCCGTTAGCAACGACCGACCATTTCCGGACTACGATAATTTCGCTCGGGAAAAGTGATCAAATTTTGGAAGAGACCGAAGGCTGTGCGAAAAAACTGGTCTAGAAAAACCGTTTAAAACACATCTTCTAGTATGTTTTAGACTTCCAAATTTTGATACTAGGTACAGAAAAGACCACTCTTTCAGAAAATGCAAAAAAAACAAAAATCTATTTTTTTCACCTAAATTGACATTTTAGCTGATTACGGAGAATCGCTGGTTGCGACTTCTTGTTGGTTTTGTGGTGCCGGGTCACAAATAACGTATCAAAATATGCTCATCTGACCGTAATTAAAACCCCTGAGGTTCAGGAGGTAAACAAATAATGTTTCAAGCATGATAATCAAATGGAACTAATAAGGAAAGGAAACTATTTACGAGCGCCTAGCGTAAAGGTAATACAAAGTTTTGGTATTTGGTAATGAACTTGGTTTAAGTGAACATATTGGATGCATATGCGATCCTACAATATGTAGTGATCGTTGTCGCTGTTGAAATCGATTCTAAAGTTATGAAATTGTAAATAATAAACTCTTTATGCTGTATTACTCCCTCTTAAGGTTAAAATATTAATTAAACTGTAAAACAATGTTTCTGACTGAAATCGACCGATTAGCTATTCCTGTTCGGAATTATATATCACAACTACATATTATGAGATTGTCATGATCGCAGCTACCATTACTATACAGCCGTAAGCTTTATTTGAAAATTATTAAAATTAACCTGGACCACTGGTAATTGTTTATATTCAATTTGTCTCGAAAGCAAAAGTGTTTTAGGGGCTAAATTTTCTAGTGCTTATAATACCACAGGGGCATCCGAATATATCAACATTGTCAAGAATCAGTATCCACCCAATTTTCAAAATTTCCCATAATTGTATTGGTTGAAGATCTCTCATCCTTCATTCACGTCATTGAGTGTATGTATCCTAACATTGTCTAGATCGTATATAATCTGTGCGTTTTAAAAACCATGTTTAGAATCTGAAATGTAGCAGTAAATGGCCGCAAACCAGCTTGATTTATAAAAATACAAATACAACCACCTCCATAGCATCTGGGATATACGAAAGATTCGCCAGAAAAATAACGATGTTTTAATGACGTCACATAATGGACCAATACTGCCCAAGCAGACGACATCCCATAAAGAATGAACATAATTGCAAAGCTATTATTTCTCAAATTATAATGAGTTTAGTGTTTATAAATGTGATGGCATTTCAAACCTTTCAAAAGGGGATATGAAACCGATTCTGATAACTAAAATATTTTGTTTGTAAATACACAGGATAGGGGTTTATTAACAATCAAAGAAACCAGACTTTCAAATTGAACCACCCCCCCGGAATGTTATTAAGGACGGCATTTGTTCCCTCTTGAAACGCCGAACATACCGCGGTGTGTGCAGCTGAATATACAATGGCGTCTCATTTTGTTTACAAGCGACAGATTCCTTTTTTTTTGTATCGCTGCATTTGTCATCAATATAAAATCATGCGCGGTGATATGAGTGACGCAATAGATTATACATTTAGCCTGACGGTAGTGAAGGGAGAGAAAGACCTCAAGAAAAGATTAAAAAACAGGCACTGAAAATGTGTGAGATGTCATGGGACATCGTCTGCTTGTGCAAATCGTGTCCATTCTATGATCTCACACATCTTCGCAGCGTTCGGAGAGCTCTTCAGGTGCTATGCCGGGGCTGTATTTAAGCGTTATGTAATTTATAATAATCCTTACTTCGAATGTTTCCAAGCATTTAATTTTGATAACCTTGTCGAATCAAATTTTCAACTTTACAATAATGAAAATAAAGTTATTTTTTTTAATCAATGAATATCTACTTTAACAGAAATGTTGCGTTCATTAAGCAAACTCTACTTACTTAAATTACGTAAATGCAATTATAAAGGAAACTGTACAAATGATATGGAACAACTTAGTTTCTCTCAAACGTCTCACCTGGTTTGTTGCATCCGACGAATGCTTGGTACGGATATGACAGTGAAGAATACGTGCAGCTTTAATAGTTCGTAATACCGTAAGCGCAGCTGTACACGTTGGTCATACTGATATCACTGCTATATTAAAACAAATATGTCATCAGTTGAGCTCCCTGAATTCAAGCTGATGATAAATGATCGACGGCTTCAAACCATTAGCCCAGGAAGACGATGACCACTGATTATAGTATAGTCTATTCAAACTACTAATTTAGAACTAGTCGTACACGAGGTATTCACATTATTCGAGACATCGGTAATTTGTATGTTCATTTTTTGTTCATTTCTTTAAATCACAATGTTAGGGGTATTAAACGTGTTTTGAACATGCACTTGGGAAGTGGGAAATGACTTCGGCATATTGTCCATAACATATTGATACGTAAATTAAATTGTCTTGGTGTAAGAGGGTTGGATTTGGCCCGCCAGCCCAGTACACTTGATCAAACTAAGGAGGGACCAATATCTGAGTACTGGAGAACCTAGTTTATCCAACTACGTACGTCTGCCGAGGCTCTTCTGCTGCATATCACCCCTGTGATAGGTTAAAAAGGGCCCCAAAATGCATTAACCAAGCAAAAGATGCACCGCTTGCAAAACAGTGTTAAGATACTTTGTCCCTTTTGCAGCCAACATCAAATTCTGTAGAACTTTGCAGGAATATGTCATGTATGTCATATCTGTGAAATTTAAACGTTAGCACTGCTTGATATTCAAATTATGCAAGGAAACCAGTTTACTTGCTAAACGTCACTGGCAGACACTAGTGAGTGACTGACTGGCTTTTGTTTCTTATATGGTAATAAGATACATAACATTAGCTGTAAAGGGTACATGAGCATTTGTCTACATCAATAACCCACTTCTTGCAATGGCGAAAATTAAAGTGATTGATTCTTTGCGCAGCATAAAACGTACCACCATTCGGTACAATGGTCTGAAAATCAGACTATTACTTACTGGCTCTTTAGCTGTTAAGACGATTCGACAACTAATAGTCGTTATTTTCAGACTAAGAAAATCATAATGGCATACAATTTGCCGCTGCTTATGCTAGGAGTCCACTGGGCCAGCGCCAGTTGGTGCCAGTTCGCGCTAAAGATTATGTGATTGGCGCGTAGTGGCTCGCTGTGGCGCCGAATTAATGTCCGCTCGGCATGTGTCGCCAAGTGGAATAAACTGGGTGCCATTATGGCGTGCGCCAAATGCCACCCGGCTTGCTCCAAAATATTGCGCCAGTTCGCGCCAGTTCGTGCCATTACACGGCCATTTGATTCCAAAATTCGCCCTGTTGGCGCCATTCGCGCCAATAGACGGCTACTTTGCGCCACTTGGTGATTAGTTTGTGCCAAAGGTCGCCAAATTGGTTTGAACTTGCCGCCGCTTGGCGCTACTTGCCGACTATATAAATACCGGCCTTCGGCTACCTGGTTCAGACCCTCCTCAGCTGCAGTATGAACAACATCTCTACTAAATATTTACAATTTTGATATGTCTGAGGCTTTTGATAATGTTGGAGTGATGATGCTGCTCCATCAGAAGATGATGAGAGATGCTGAGGTGGCCACTGCCTATCAACTTATGCTGGCCAATCCTGAAGGAGAAGAGCCTCCTAAGAAGAAAAGGAAGCACAACTGGTGGTTTAGACCCATGCTCCACCCACAGTTGAGGGCCTTTGGGGGGCATCTTCGTTGAAAATTGTGTGAAATCTTGTAGAAATTGTAAAGAAAAAACGGTGACAGGTAAAAATGTCAGAGGAAAAAATGTCAGAGGTAAAAATGTCAGAGGAAAAAATGTCAGAGGTAAAAATGGCCGTGTAATGGCGCGAACTGGCGCAAACTGGCGCAAAATTTTGAAGCAAGCCGGGTGGCATTTGGCGCACGCCATATGGCACCCAGTTTATTCCACTTGGTGACACATGCCGAGCGGACATTAATTCGGCGCCACAGCGAGCCACTACGCGCCAATCACATAATCTTTGGCGCGAACTGGCACCAACTGGCGCTGGCCCAGTGGACTCCTAGCATAAGGTTATAAATCATATGATAAGTATCACAGAGTTAGGGTATGTTTATGCTCAACTAACGTATATGATGACGTTTTTTCCCCTGTTTATCTGTAAGTGTAACCAGGACGGACAGGAATGGCGACTGGGCACAACAAGGTCCTACTTTACTATATACTTTAATACATGCAAATTTGTAATTGAAATGCTTATGTCGGTCCACCATTCATGAACCTTCGGCAGATCCGTAACATACTCATATGTAAATCGCATTTGTTTAGCGTGTATAGAGGGCTCGTTTTAGCCCGGCAGCCCAGTGCACTTTGATCAGACTAATCCCTAGGTCACATATAAACCGGACCCCGCACGTTTTTCCCTACCCGGCGGCTTGCCGTGGATTCAGAGGCCGTACGGGAACCTTCCGATTTTCATTTCTACGGCATGTGTGGTCACATATTCTGCGGCGCCCGGTAAGTGCCCGGTGAAAATTGGTCGGGTGAAATGCGAGGCGCCCGTAATTGTACCGACAGGGTCCCGGTCGGGTGTCGGCCGTTAAGATTACGGGCTCCGTCCGATGAGCAGGTGCACCCATGGCTCCCGGAAGGTGCCCTGCCGGGGCCTGGCCGGGTCGTCAAGGCGCGGCCGGCCGGGTGCCATGCGGTGCACTGAACTATGTTTCCTCTGGCATCCGCACCTCCTGCATTGATAGCTGCGTTTTACATTTTGAGATGTCGCCTCGAGGGGCCTGCACGGGCAATATTCATGTCAAATGGCCCCCGGACGGCAGATGCTCGGTGTTGTGCATATCACCGGGGGCTCTTGAGGGGCCCGTGAGGGAGCCGTATGGTAGATGTACGGCACCCTTGAGCACCTCAAGGCGCCCGTAAAGATTTTTCATGAGAATTTACCAAACAAAATCGTGAGGGGCCGTCCAGGTACCGTACGGAGCCCGCACGGGACCCGTAAAGTGCTCTACGACCCTTTTATGGGCTTTCTACGGCCTAACGGTCAGATAAAAACGCCGGGAGAATTGGGAGCAGTCAACTCAGCACCACGGCGCCCGTAGGGCTTACAAAACTGCTCCGGCGCCCGTCGGAACGTTATGGCAGCCGGCCGGGCACAGCCGAAAATTCCCAAAATGTATGTTTTTACTCGCCGTACGGGCCCCGGAGTGTATATGTGAAAGCCCCATTATAGGAGGGACCAAAATATGAGTATTAGAACATTCGGGGAGAAATCTATTTTATCCAAATATGGACGTATGTCAAGGCCCCTCTGCTGCATACCACCCCTGTTTTATATTGAAAAGGACCCCAAAATGCATCGACCAAACAAAACATGCACCGCTGTAAAACCAGTGTTAACTATACAAATGCATGAAAGCCACAAAGCACTGAAAGGTCCATCCCAGACAGCTTGTATGCTGCTCAGGACCTACAAGACGCCACAAAAGGCTCTTAAAATTGGCCCAAGATAAACAAAGAATCGAGCTATCATTTTAAGGCAATTTGTACTAAATGAAGCCAACACAGTACTGAATAACCTATGCATACATATGCAATACATTCATATCATTTTTCATATATTACCGACCTGCATCGTGTAACATTATTCAGCTCTGGGAACACACTTGTTTTTGTATGTCTTTCTTCACTTTATGTCGTGTTCAATTATTTAAATTTGCTAACTAGCATTTTAGGACATAAATACATTAAAGGAAGCTGTAATGAAATAAAATACTTTTTTTTCTCTCAAACGTCTCACCTGGTTTGTTGCATCCGACGAATGCTTGGAACGGATATGACCGTGAAGAATACGTGCAGATTAAATGGTTCATAATGCCGTAAGCACAGCTGTACACAGTGGTCATACTTATATCACTGCTATATTAATACAAACATTTCATCAGTTGAGTTCCCTGAATTCAAGCTGATGATAAATGATCGACGGCTTCAGACGAATAGCCCAGGAAGACGGTGACCACCCATAAGGATAGAACAGTCTATTCCAACTACAATTTCAGAACTTGTTGTACACGAGGTATTCACATAATTCGAGACATTGGTTGTTTTTATGTTCATTTTTTGTTCATTTCTTTAAATCACAATTTTAGGGTTATTAATCGTGTTTTGAACATGACTTGAGGAAGTGGGATCTCGTTATCATGTTTCTCATCAACGACGTTCCATGGCATTTGCCATCCAATTATTAGGAGTTTCCGTCTCTTATCTGTAAGGAAAGCAATTCAAGACTTGAATCCCAAACCAAATTCAATCAAGTTTTCATCCCTTAAAGGTGCTATGTCCCATTTGCAGGCCAACAAAATGAAAAAGTTAAATTCCAACTACATTTGAAAGATAATACTAATTTAGAACTTCCCTAAAAAAAAGGGTGGGGCTTGAAAATGTCTTCAAGTGGGAAAATAACAACTATTAGTTGTCAAATCGACTTTAGGGCTATAGAGCCCAAAAGCAATAGTCTTGATTTTCAGACAATTGTACCGAATGGTCATACGTTTTATGCTGCGCAAAGATTCAATCAGTTTAATCTTGGCCATCACAAGAAGTGGGTTATTGATGTAGACAAATGCTCATGTACCCTTTACAACTCTTTTTCATGTCTGTTATTACCAAAGAAGAAAAAAAGCCAGTCAGACACTCAATAGTGTCTGACAGTGAAGTCTAGCAAGTAAACGGGTTTCCTTGCATAATTTGAATATGAGGACACTGCTAACATTTACATTTCACAGATAGGACATACATGACATATTCATAATTCCTGCAAAGTTCTACAGAATTTGAGGTTGGCTGCAAAAGGGACATAGTACCTTTAAAGTCACAGAATCAGTCAGGTTTAAAGCGTTAGTTCCAACTGCTCTGTGTAACCTTGTCCAAACGTGTATACTGATAAGTCCGTTGATAAGTCTAGATTTGGTTAATCTGAAATAGACAATTACGCGTAGGTTTAAAAACACAGATCGAACATCTCTCATTCTGTGTATGAATTCCCTCGAATAATACGTTTTTCTGTTCTGTTAGCATGTTTATGAGGAAGGAATACGAATGATAGGATATCTGAAAATAGCTATGATATTGAGGAATCAATTGTAAGGGGGAATTAAATTAATGAACATGACAAGATATACTTCAAAGGTATTATACGGTTTTGATTGCTAATTTTATTATTATTTGTATTATTCTGTATTTTTTTCCAATGGCCCTTACAGCCGATACCTCAAATGTCGGCCTTGTGAACTCACTGATACCGAATTGTTAACGAACCAGCGACAATGAATGTGGATACTATTAGTAGAAGTAGTTGTATAAGAAGAGGTAGCAGTACTAAAAGTAGAAGTAGTTGTAGTAGTAGTAGTAGTGAAAAGACAAATAAATGAATAAATAAGAACAATAACATGAAAATCAAACGTGATTTATTTCTAATTCTATACCATTGATTTAAAAAAAATTCTGACATGACATGATTTTTCGGGATTCGCTCTAACTTTTTAGGGTAAATTACACAATTTGTTTGCGTTTATTGGAAAGTTAAAAACTCTTAAACTTACAGTCAGGCAAAACATGTCAGGGATCAAGCTTCCCCCCCCCCCCTCTCTCAACACTCATGCACACTTTTTTGGAAAGTATGTTAAACAGAAATAGAAAGAAAGGAGGCTAAAAAGAAACAACAGTGACTTGCCACTATCACAAACAAAGTGTCAAAATATGATTATCTAACCGTAATTAAATGCTTAAAACCCCTGAGTTGCAGGAGGTAAACAAATAATGTTTCCCGCATGATAATCAAACGAAACTAATAAGGAAAGTAAACTATTTACGAGCGCCTAGCTTAAAGGTATAGACCAGTTTTGGAAGCGCCCCCCCCCCCCCCCCTCTCAAAAAAATGAAATGGAAGTTCTTATTACCAATCTTGTAAAATAATATGTTTTGACTAATACGTGATGATACTAATTTTGCCGGCAAACCGCCTACTAATTGATATATTTGGTAAATTATCATATCTTTCCCGACTGGATACATATAGTGTAGTCCCATATACATTTGTCTGTGTACAGTGCTTGTAACTTTACCAAGACTGGGCCAAAAATAAATTTCATTTTGATGATTCCAGAACCTTGCAGTACACACCAAAACCTATTTGTTAGATGATCAACCTTTTCTAATCGATTCCACAACGTTTCTTTCACCATGCAATCGCATGACCATAAATGGTATTTTCCTTTAAAGCTTGACGCTACTTCACTGGAGGGCTTCAAGGGAGCGCTTCCCCCCAGCATCTAGACCAAGAACTAAATAGTTTATTCCTCAGCATTACATCCTGACTAATGGATCCTGCTGAATATCGTCGTAGAAGTAGAAGTATACAATAACAGAGTGTATTGGTTGAAGATCTCTCATTCTTTCATATTTTCAGTCATGTTTTAGTCCCTATGGTGTCTTCTGTTAACGCACGTCATTGGGTGTTTGCATTCTAACATATCTAGATCGTATATTATCTGTGCGTTTCTAATAGCATGTTCAGAATCTGAAATGTGACGGTAAGTGGGCGCAAACAGCTTTAAGAAAACGCAATTTGACTTTGTTTATTTGTGTACGTGTTTGTTTATGTAAGTGTTCTCGGCTGCGTCGGGAACGGCGACTGTGTACAACAAAGTCCTACTTATCAACTTGTATTGTTTCCTAAATGTTACCAATTGTATATCATGATAAATGACCTGCGAAATGACTTCGGCATATTGTCAATGATTTATTGATACGTAAATTAAATTTTCTTGGTTTTAGAGGGCTGGATCTGGCCCGTCAGCCCAGTGCACTATGATCAAACTACGAAGGGACCATTTTTTAAGTAATGGAACGTTCGGGGAGGAACCTAGTTTATCCAACTATTTACGTATGCCAAGGCCCTTCTGTTGCATATCGCTCCTGTGATAGGTTAAAAAGGGCCCAAAATGCATTGACCAAACGAAAGACCAATGCCATACAGCTTGTCTGCTGCTCAGGGCCTACAAGACGCCCCCAAAAGGCTCTCAAAAATGGCCCCTAGATAGACATAGAATTAGGCTATCTTTTTAAGGCAATATTTACTAAATGCATGGAGCCTACAAAACACTGAATAACCTATGCCAGGCAAATTTCCTGCTGCTTAGGGTCCGCTAGACCCACCAAAATGTGGACCAAAGGTTAAATATTGTAGCATTGACCCAAGGCAATCATGCATACTTGAGTTAAACAAAACGAGTTGGAATGATGCGGTTATTTCTTACAGATTAAGACAATCATAATGCCATGCAATTTCCCGCTGCTTTGTGCCAACCCGAATGCCATCAACTGATTCAACGGACATTCAACAAATTAAAAAGAAATATTATGCAAGACAGCTTTCATCATCCACCGGGCTTAACATAATATGGATGGCCAAATCTGGACCCAGGCCAATGCATTTAACATTAATGCAGATTAAATATGCAATAACGCAAACCCCTTAGTCGTGTTAATATGATGGTTCATCCGGACTATTTGACTGGGGCTTAACACAATCGAAACCAGACCAAACCGTAATCAAATCCTAAAAATGAGATCTGTATAGAATAACGCTTGACGAAAGATAAAAAATCATATGATAAGTATCACAGAGTTACAATATTGTATGGCATTGTCATCACCCTTGGGGCCGTAGTTAAATCTTTCGATGAAAAAATTTTAATTAATCTCGTCAAATTGCCCATGTATACATTCAAAGCATTTTTATATATTACCGAACTGCACTGTGTAACATTATTAAGCTCCGGGAATACATTTGCTTGTTTCAGTGTTTCTTCTTTCGACATAAATGTAGCGTTTATAAGCAAACTCTACTTACTGACATTTTATGACGTAAATGCCATGACGGAAGCTGTAATAACATATATGAACAACTTAGTTTCCCTCAAACCTCTCACCTGGTTTGTTGCATCCAACGAATTATTGGTATTTGTGTGACAGTGAAACATACGTGCAGATTTAAAAGTAATAGCATAAGCGCAGCTCTCCACGTAGGTCATACTATTATCACTGCTATATAAACGCAAATATTTCATCAGTTGAGCTCCCTGAATTCAAGTTGATGATAAATGATCGACGGCTTCAGACTAATGGCCCAAGAAGACGATGACCACCACTGATAGAACAGTTTATTCCAACTAAAATTTCAGAACTTGTAGAACACGAGGTATTCACATTATTCGAGAAATCAGTAGTTTTTATGTTATTTTTTGTTCATTTCTTTAAACAATAATTTTAGGGGTATTAAACGTATTTTTACCATGAACTAAGGAAGTGGGATCTCGTTATCATGTTTCTCATCAACGACGTTCCAAGGCATTTGCCATTCAAATTATTTAAATACAGCAGCTGTGTTAGGAGTTTCCGTCTCTCATCTCTAAAGAAAGCAATTAAAGACTTGAAATCCCAAACCGAATTCGATCAAGTTTTCATCCCTTTAAAGTATCAGTCAGGTTTAAAGCGATAACATTTCAAATAGTTCCATCTGCTCTATGTAACCTTGTCCAAACGTGAATACTGATAATTCCGTTGATAAGTCTAGTTTTGGTTGATCTGATATAGACAATTAGGCGTAGGTTTAAACACGCGGATCGAACATATCTCATTCTGTGTATGAATTCCCTCGAATAATACGTTTTTCTTTTCTGTTAGCATGTTTATGAGGTGGTATACGAATGATGGGATATCTGAAAATAGCTATGATATGAAGGAATTCATTGTAAGGGAGAATTAAATTAACGAACATTACAAGATATACTTCGAAGGTTTTATACGTTTTTGATTGTTAATAATATCATTATTTGTATTATTCTGTGGTAGCAGTACTACTAGTAGTAGTAGTAGTAGTAGTGAAACGACAAATACATAAATAAATAAATAAGAACAATAACATGAAAATCAAACGTGATTTATTTCTAATTCTGTACCATTGATTACAAACAGTTTCTGACATGACATGATTTTCCGGGATTCGCTCTAGCTTTTGTTGGCAAATTACACAATTTGTTTGCGTTTATTGGAAAGTGAAAAACTCTTGTACTTACAGTCAGGCAAAAAGTTAACTTATTTGAAAGCTTACATGCCAGGGCTCAAGCCCCCCCCCCCCCCAACCCCCTCTCTCAACACTCATGCATACTTTTTTGAAAAAGTATGTTAAAGAGTAATAGAAATAAAGGAGGCTAAAAAAGAAACAACAGTGACTTGCCACTATCACAAACAAGATATCAAAATATGCTCATCTGACGGTAATTAAATGCCTAAACCCCTGAGTTGCAGGAGGTACACAAATAATGCTTCCCGCATGATAATTAAATGAAACTAATAAGGAAAGGAAGCTATTTACGAGCGCCTAGCTTAAAGGTAAAGACCATTTTTGGAAGCGCCCCCCCCCCCCCCCCCCTCTCAACAAATGAAATGGAAGCTCTTATTACCAATCTTGTGAAAGAATATGTTTTGACTAATACGTGATGATATTAATTTTGCCGGCAAACCGCCTACTAATTTATATATTTGGTAAGTTATCATATCTATCCGGACTGGATACATATAGTGTAGTCCCATATACATTTTTCTGTGTACAGTGCTTGTAACTTTTCCAAGACTGGGCCAAAAATAAATTTTCATTTTGATGATTCCAGAACCTTGCAGTACACTCCAAAACCTATTTGCTAGATGATAAACCTTTTCTAATTGATTCCACAACGTTTCTTTCACCATGCAATTGCATGACCATAAATGGTATTTTCCTTTAAAGCTTGACGTTACTTTACTGGAGGGCTTCAAGGGAGCACTACATCCTGACTTATGGATCATGCTGAGTATCGTCGTAGAAGACATAGTAGAAGTATACATTAATGGAGTGTATTGGTTGAAGATCTCTTATTCTTTCATATTTTCAGTCATGTTTTAGTCCCTATAGTGTTTTCTGTTAACGCACGTCATTGAGTGTTTGCATTCTAATATATCTAGATCGTATATTATATGTGCGTTTCTAATAGCATGTTCAGAATCTGAAATGTGACAGTAAATGGGCGCAAAACAGCTTGAAGAAAAAGCAATTTGACTTATCAACTTGTATTGTTTCCTAAATGTTACTAATTGTATATCATGATAAATGATGACCTGCGAAATGACTTCGGCTTATTGTCAATGATTTATTGATACGTAAATTAAATTGTCTTGGTTTTAGAGGGCTGGATCTGGCCCGTCAGCCCAGTGCACTTTGATCAAACTACGAAGGGACCATTATTTAAGTAATGGAACGTTCGGAGAGGAACCTAGTTTATCCAACTATTTACGTATGTCAAGGCCCTTCTGTTGCATATCGCGCCTGTGATAGGTTAAAAAGGGCCCAAAATGCATTGACTAAACGAAAGACCAATGCCATACAGCTTGTCTGCTGCTCAGGGCCTACAAGACGCTCCCAAAAGGCTCTCAAAATTGGTCCCTAGATAGACATAGAATTAGGTTATCATTTTAAGGCAATATTTACTAAATGCATGGAGCCTACAAAGCACTGAATAACCTATGCCAGGTAAATTTCCTGCTGCTTAGGGTCCGCTAGACCAACCAAAATGTGGATCAAATGCCATTTATTGTAGCATTGACCCAAGGCAAACATGCATACTGCATACTCCATGCATACAAAACGAGATGGAATGCTATGGTTAATTCTTACAGACTTAGAAAATCATAAAGGCATACCATTTACCGCTGCTTATGCTATGGTCACATTACCCAAAAGTGGCCTGCTCTGCGGCCGAGCGGCGAGTTTTTAACCAATTCTGCCCGGCGGCTGCCCGGCCACCGAGCGGCGGCCGCCCAAGCACCGCTCGTTTTTAGGGCATCGCTCGGTCACCGCTAGCCTATAATCTAGGCGGAGTGCCGAGCTTTTTTCTTTGCTGCTAGACTAACCCTAAGCAGAACGTCTGATACGGCGAGACTACGAACCGTGAGTCGCGAAGCGGCTCACCGCCTATAATCACTGGTCTAGCTTTAGTCGTTGTTTTTTTTTATTATCGACCATGAATCCGTGGCAGTTTTTCGTACGAAAAAACCTCATGAATACGAAATGAACTCAACCAATCAGAAACACGCATGGAGAAGAGTCTATGCATATCCATATTATAAATCACGTGACATTACGTCATTTTCTTCATCCAAGATGGCGGGTAGTTCATGCGACGACGATCTTCTGCGAGAAAGTTTATCATATGCGGCCAACAAACTAGGCATTCCTAATGGAAAATTCAGAGAACTGCAGGAATCCGCTATTCGTAGCGTCATTGAAGCCGACAGGGATATTTTTGTTGCATTACCTACTGGTTTCGGAAAGAGTGCAATATACCAAGCAATCCCCTTGTGCTGTGATTTTCTACGCGACCACGGATTCTATGATCATGATGACTCGAGTCGTTGCCATGCCGTTGGCAGAACGAAAGTACCGCCGTAAAAACTACCATTCAAAGCAAGGGGGAACCACAAATTTGTCATTGTAAATTTGATACGATAATTGTTTTACCATACAAAGATATATGTTTTATTGTTAACATAAAACTACAATTTTTTAATTTTTTGATATTTCACAGTAGTAAAATGATCATTTTAAAGATTTTTTTGGTTTCATCTCCCCTTCTTCCTTTTTATTACCCCTATTTAGTAATGGACGAGCGCAATCTTTTTTCGTTGCGGTTTCTTATATCTGATTAGTCGAACGTAACATAGGTGTACCTTATTTGGTAGGGCTGTTGAATGATTCATAGATCCGCCATTTTTAATATATATGAATATTGATTAGTTAGACCAGTGATTATAGGCGGTGAGCCGCTTCGCGGCTCACGGTTCGTAGTCTCGCCGTATCAGACGTTCTGCTTAAGGTTAGTCTAGCAGCAAAGAAAAAAGCTCGGCACTCCGCCTAGATTATAGGCTAGGTCGCCGCTGAAGTTTTAGAGCGGAGTTAAAATTTGGGCGGCGCCTGCTCACTTTCTCTCGCCGCCCAAAATACGCTCGGTGACTGGGCGGTCGCCGCCCGGGCACCGACCTAATCGCTGGGCGATGCCTAATTCCAGCAGCGACCGAGCATGCTACTGATCGGTCGGTCACTGCTCTGATTTGTGACCATAGCTTTAGGGCCAACATGAATGCCATCAGCTGATTCAACGGACATTCTACAAATATTTATTTTAAAAAAAAGATATTGCAAGACAGCTTACAGCCTGTCCCAGTATGCAATTTAGTATGTAATCGTCAGCTACCAGAAATTGATATAATGTATTTCACTCTTTGTAATGGGTAATGGGTATGTCAACTTTTCAAGCCACAAAGGCTTTTACTGATACACCCTATGAAATTATCCAACAATTTGTATTTAAATGATATCACTTTGTTCTATATATTTAAGTTGATTTTATATGTACATTGTAAATGTTTATAACCATTTTTGTTTATACTTAATTTGAAATAGAATGTATCAATCAATCCTCCATCGGGCTTAACATATATATAACAAGGGATGGTCGAATTTAAACCCAGGCCTGCAATACCACATACCCCTCACTGTTGTTAATCTGTTGGGTGGCCCGGGACTATGTGACTTGGGTTTAACACAATCGAAACCTGACCAAACCGTAATCAAATCCTAAACAATAACAACTGTATATAAAACCGCTTGAGAAAATAATAAAAGGCCGTAATTCAAATTGTTGATGAAGTCGTTTGTATTACTTGGCTCATATTTCACATGCTTACATTAATATCATAACAGTATTAAGCACAGGGAATACACTTGTTTGTTGCAGTCTTTCTTCCTTTAAAGTGAAAATTAAAAGAAAATTACAAATATGTCAACTAATTTATCACTAGAAGCTGGTAAGCTAAGAGATGGCCATTGTACAAGTATTAGGTCAAATACATATCGGGTGATTTATAAAAATACAAATACAACCACCTCCATAGCATCTGGGATATACGAAAGATTCGCCAGAAAAATAACGATGTTTTAATGACGTTACATAATGGACCAATACTGCCCAAGCAGACGACATCCCATAAAGAATGAATATAATTGCAAAGCTATTATTTCTCAAATTATAATGAGTTTAGTGTATATAAATGCGATGGCATTTCAAACCTTTCAAAAGGGGATATGAAACCGATTCTGATAACTAAAATCTTTTGTTTGTAAATACATAGGATAGGGGTTAATAAACAATCAAATAAACCTGACTTTCAAATTGAAAAAAAAACCCGGAATGATATTAAGGACTGCATTTGTTCCCTCTTGGAACGCCGAACATATCGCGGTGTGTGCAGCTTAATATACCATGGCGTCTTATTTTGTTTACTAGCGGCAGATCAATATAAAACCATGCGCGATGATATGAATGAGGCAATAGATTATACATTTAGCCTGACGGTTGTGAAAGAAGAGAAAGACCTCAAGAAAAGATAAAAACAGGCACTGAAAATGTGTGAGATGTCATGGGAAATCGTCTGCTTGTAAAAATCGTATCCATTCTGTGATCTCAAACATCTTAGCAGCGTTTGGAGAGTTCTTCAGGTGCTATGCCTGGCTGCAGTGGCGTACGCAGGATGTTTTCAAGTGGGGGGGGGGGGTTTAAAATCGAGTCTAAAATTTCGCAAAGACTCTGGAAAATTAGAAAATCGCGCCGGCCAAAAAGGCGCTCAGTGGGGGGGGGGGGCCCCAAAAAAAGTGACCTCTTACCCCCCCCCCTCACTGAGCGACTTTTCGGCTGGCTGAGACGTTGCGATTTTTTTTTTGGCTCCCCAAAAGTCGCTCAGTGGGGGGGGGGGGGGGGGGGGTAAGAGGACACATTTTTTTTTTTTTTTGGTCTCGAAATTTGAAAATTTGACATTTTGCTCCGTTGGGGGGGGGGGGTAAGGTTAGCTTTTTTAGGTCAACCATGGGGGGTTTTGAGAAATTTAGGGGGGGGTTTACACACAAAAAAATACCAAAGGGGGGGGTTCAACCCCCAAACCCCCCCCCCCCTCCCCGCCCCCCTGTGTACGCGCCTGCCTGGCTGTATTTCAGCGTTATGATATTTATAAATAATCCTTACTTCAAATGTTTCCAAGCATTTAATTTTGATAACCTTGTCAAATCAAATTTTCAACTTTGCAATAATGAAAATAATGTTATTTTTTTTAATCAATGAATATCAACTTTAACAGAAATGTTGCATTTATTAAGCAAACTCTACTTACTGACATGTTATTACAATTGTAATTATAAAGAAAGCTGTACAAATTATATGAACTACTTAGTTTCTCTCAAACGTCTCACCTGGTTTTTTGCATCCGACGAATGCTTGGTACGGATATGACCGTGAAGAATACGTGCAGCTTTAATAGTTTGTAATACCGTAAGCGCAGCTGTAAACGTTGGTCATACTTATATCACTGCTATATTAACACAAATATGTCATCAGTTGAGCTCCCTGAATTCAAGCTGATGATAAATGGTCGACGGCTTCAGACAGATAGCCCAGGAAGCCGAGGCCAACCAATTATATTCCAGTCTATTCCAACTACTAATTTAGAACTTGTCGTACACGAGGTATTCACGTTATTTGAGACATCGGTAATTTGTATGTTCACGTTTTGTTCAATTCTTTAAATCACAATTTTAGGGGCATTAAACGTGTTTTGAACATGAACTTGGGAAGTGGGATCACGTTATTATGTTTCTCATGAACAACGTTCCAAATTATTTAAATACAGCAGCTGTGTTAGTTTCCGTCTCTCATCTCTAAAGAAAGCAATTCAAGACATGAATCCCAAACCGAATTCGATCAAGTTTTCATCCCTTTAAAATTACAGTATCAGTAAGGTTTAAAGCGATAACAGTTCAAATAGTTCCAACTGCTATGTGTAACCTTGACCAAATGTGAATACTGATAATTCCGTTGATAAGTCTAATTTTGGTTGATCTGATATAGACAATTACGCGTAGGCCCGGGATTAAAAACACAGATCGAACATCTCTCATTCTGTGTATGAACACTACGTTTTTCTTTTCTGTTCTGTTTTGTTCTGTTCTTACCCCCTGAGGTTCAGGGGGTAACAAAAATAATGTTTCCAGCATGATAATCAAATGGAACTAATAAGGAAAGGAAACTATTTACGAGCGCCTACCTTAAAGGTAATACAAAGTGTTGGTATTTGGTAATGAATTTGGTTCAAGTGAACATATTGGATGCAGACGCGATCCTACAATATGTAGTGATCGTTGTCGCTGTTGAAAAGTCGAGTCTAAAGTTACGAAATTGTAAATAATAAACTCTTTATGCTGTATTACTCCGTCTTAAGGTTAAAATATTAATTAAGCTGTAAAACAATGTTTCTGACTGAAATCGACCGATTAGCTATTCTTGTTTGGAATTATATATCACAACTACATATTATGAGATTGTCATGGTCGCAGCTACCATTATACAGCCGTAAGCTTTATTTGAAAATTATTAAAATTAACCTGGAGCACCGGTAATTTTTTTATTTTCAATTTGTATCGAAAGCAGAAGTGTTTAAGGGGCTAAATTTTCTAGTGCTTATAATACCACAGAGGCATCCTAATATATCAACATTGTCAAAAAAATCCACCCAATTTTCAAAATTTCCTATAATTGTATTGGTTGAAGATCTATCATCCTTCATTCACGTCATTAAGTGTATGCATCCTAACATTTTCTAGATCGTATATAAGCTGTTCGTTTTAAATAGCATGTTTAGAATCTGAAATGTGGCAGTAAATGGCCGCAAACCAGCTTTAAAGTGGAAATTCAAAGAAAATCACAAATATGTCAACTAATGTATCACTAGAAGCTGGAAAGCTAACAGATGGCCATCGTACAAGTTTTAAGTCAACTACATATCGGGTGATTTATAAAAATACACATACAACCATCTCCATATCATATGGGATATACGAAAGATTCGCCAGAAAAATAACGATGTTTTAATGACGTCACATAATGGACCAATACTGCCCATACAGAATGAACATAATTGCCAAACTATTATTTCTCAAAGTATAATGAGTTTAGTGTATATAAATGTAATGGCATTTCAAACCTTTCGAAAGGGGATATGAAACCGATTCTGATAACTAAAATCTTTTGTTTGTAAATACACAGGATAAGGGTTTATTAACAATAAAAGAAACCAGACTTTCAAATTGAACCCCCCCCCCCGGAATGTTATTAAGGACTGCATGTGTTCCCTCTTGAAACGCCGAACATACCGCGCTGTGTGCAGCTTAATATACCATGGCGTCTTATTTTGTTTACCAGCGGCAGATCAATATAAAACCATGCGCGGTGATATGAATGAGGCAATAGATTATACATTTAGCCTGACGGTAGTGAAGGAAGAGAAAGACCTCAAGAAAAGATAAAAACAGGCACCGAAAATGTGTGAGATGTCATGGGACATCGTCTGCTTGTGCAAATCGTGTCCATTCTGTGATCTCAAACATCTTAGCAGCGTTCGGAGAGCTCTTCAGGTGCTATGCCGGGGCTGTATTTAAGCGTTATGATATTTATAATAATCCTTACTTCAAATGTTTCCAAGCTTTTAATTTTAATAACCTTGTCGAATCAAATTTTCAGCTTTGCAATGATGAAACTAATGTTATTTTTTTAATCAATGAATATCAACTTTAACAGAAATGTTGCATTCAATTAAGCAAACTCTACTTACTGACATGTTATTACAATTGCGATTATAAAGGAAGCTGTACAAATTATATGAACTACTTAGTTTCTCTCAAACGTCTCACCTGGTTTTTTGCATCCGACGAATGCTTGGTACGGATATGACCGTGAAGAATACGTGCAGCTTTAATAGTTTGTAATACCGTAAGCGCAGCTGTAAACGTTGGTCATACTTATATCACTGCTATATTAACACAAATATGTCATCAGTTGAGCTCCCTGAATTCAAGCTGATGATAAATGATCGACGGCTTAAGACTATTAGCCCAGGAAGACGATGACCACTGATTATAGTACAGTCTATTCCAACTACTAATTTAGAACTTATCGTACACGAGGTATTCACGTTATTTGAGACATCGGTAATTTGTATGTTCATTTTTTGTTCATTTCTTTAAATCACAATTTTAGGGGTATTGAACGCGTTTTGAACATGAACTTGGGAAATTGGATCTCGTTATAGTCCAGGCTAGGCCCCATAGGAAAGGACCCGAACCTTGCTTTTTTATATATACAATGTTTTTTGATGGTTTCTTGTCAATTCGAGGGTGCTGATTCCAAATCCGATGAGTGCCAGACGCGTACCCTTGAGCATTTCTCGTAAACGGCGAAAATTCAAAATGGCCGCCAAAATGGCCGCCAAATCATGAAAACGCTTATTCTTTGGCTATTTAACAGGTTATTTTATGTTTTCTTGTCAATATGAGGGTGCTGAATCCAAATCCGATCAGTGCCAGACGCGAAAACTTAAGCATTTCTCGTAAACGGCGAAAATTCAAAATGGCCGCCAAAATGGCCGCCAAATCATGAAAAGGCTTATTCTTTTCAAATGTTTGGCCATTTAACAGGTTATTTTATGTTTTCTTGTCAATATGAGGGTGCTGAATCCAAATCCGATGAGTGCCAGACGCGGAACCTTGAGCATTTCTCGTAAACGGCGAAAATACAAAATGGCCGCCAAATCATGAAAACGTTTATTCTAAAGACATTTATCATGTTGCTTGATGTTTTGGGGCAAATTGAGGGCGCCGATTCCAAAACCAAAGATTGCCAGATGCGAACCAAATGTGAATCTCACTACACCACTTATTATTACGCAGTTTTTTAATTCTTAGCATCATAGTGTACAAATTGTTCACCGTAAGCTCATATAGCTGCAAACAAATAAACTTTCCTTTCTTAGGTTGATTTTCTCCTGTCCAATTATAATGAAAATGGCCGAAAAACCCAACATGTGCAATGATGTATGCCAACTGTATACCGAGTGTGTGCTTTATCTAGATGTTACTCACATAAGTTTAGATGCAATGCTATTGATTCCCAATGTTAGTCTTAATATGGGTAGCTTTACCATTGTGAGCAATTGAGCATCGGATGGTTTATTATTCAAGGGTCAACAATTTTGATTTGGCTAAAGACAGAAATCCAGTGCTTCAACTACAGTATACTGGAATACGCGAGTGATAATAACAGCAAATTGTATCTATCCGCGTGGTCCGATAAGTTGTGCTGCTCTAACACCTGCATTTTCGCAGTGGATACCATTACAGTGAACTCAACAGGCTAGCTAGAAAACAACAAAGTATACAATGGGAAGGTTATATATGAATAAAATAATGAAAACATGAATATAATTATGACACAGATATTCATTGTAAACCATATCCTTGTCCATTATAGACAATCATTTACCATTATTGAAGTCTTTTAAGTTTTAAGTCTTAACACCTCTTTAATAACAGCACCGAACAATGTCAAATCGCACTAGTCTTCACAACCGCTAATGTCACTGTCACTCTCTTCTGATGTCTTAATTCATTGGATTTTGGCAATGGACATCGCCCTTTATACAGCGGCAGAATTCCGAGCATGCCAGTGAAGATTTCTTGCAGATGCACTTGGCTGTTCTGCAGTCGCTCCTACACCCACACTTAATGTTGAGGACTATTCTGGTGCGACTGGCTGATCATTTTCAAAATATACAGGTTGAATCGTAGAAGACTTCTTCCTCCATCCATTCTTCAATGGGTCTTATTCTAGGCTGGTATAGGGCTGGGGGTACTGGCTTGCCAGCAGCCACACACAACGTCACTTGATAATAGGCACGCTGGTCATCTGGCCGAAAAGCGGCCATAGTTGGTGGAAGACTCATCAATTTGAAAGGGGCTATAGGCGCTTGCCACCAGCCTTCCTTGCGAAAATGATCCTTCGCATTGTGTCAAGAGAATCATTTGGTTCTTCTCCTTACATGGATGCCCCGTATGTCAAGCAGGATTATATTACTTCATTGAGAAGGGTTTCAGTATTCCCAAGGGGTATAGAGAATCAGGATAGCTATGGCTCCAAATTCTTTAGTACAGAAGCCTTTCCTACTCTGTATTAAACAGGAAACGGTGTCATTTATACCTAATGTATGGGCTCAAAGTAGATAGGGCATGATTTTCTTGTGTTTCTTGATAACCTCATTGATATCTATGACTGCTCGAGTGTGAGATGTTGATTCCATTACCACCTTTGTTGTGTGTGGTATGCCATTAGTTTGAAAATGTAGATGGTGTGCCAGAATGAACAGAAAATCTGCATCATCGCACACAACTTTGATAGGTGAGTGTCCATTCTCAGCCTCCTTTATCACGTGGTAGGCCATTACATCTGCTTCTTCTTCAAGTGCCCCAACAACAATAATTATTGGATGCAGATCGGGTCCAGTTACGATCAGTCGTTTGCCCTCTTGTGATGATTGCATGGAACACAACTGATCTACGATCACCTTGATGACTTAATTGTTGCTTGTTTGCAGAAACATTTAGGATGACGTTCTATTTTGGCAGAGGATACTCACTCTTCAGCTATTTTACACGGCTGCAACCTGTTGCTGTTCGTAAAAAACAGACTTGATGCTAAACTCATACTATCTGTCTAAAACCACATGAATAACTGGTCATCTGTCTGCATATTTCATGAATGTTGCTACAACAACATCTACAAAAGTACACACCTTTGCAGGAGAAGCAGGACACGGAACAATCCAAAGAAGAGCACATCCATCAAGCCTGATATAACATCTGGCACCTGTGCATTTTGTTGACTACCTCAACTTTGCTCCTTGAATTCAAGGCAGACTTACTTGTGGAACGTGCATCACCATTCTTGTCGAACAGTGCGGGTGGATAGGGAGCCAATTCATAATAGAAGAAGGTTTTGGTTAAAATTGCTTCCCTTGATGTAGCCATGATCTCGATTACTTGGTCGTAGATCATCCCTGTATTGGCAACTGTAGATACCTCACCTCTTGACGACATATATCAGAAGCCTTTGCCATTTCTTTGACATTTCTTCTTAATTGTGCCATAGAACCCCTTCAGCAACTTTCTTTCGTTCTCGTTCATCTGATCAGATCCAATCTTGATTGGATCATCGGCATTTACTGCTGAATCATCCACAACCTTTCCAGTGTAGATGTTCACCAGGCTTGAAGGAGGGTGCTTCTCACTGTTAAATGCATCTAAACAAGTCGATAGCGCCTCACAAATTCTCCTTCTGTCAGCCACATCTGATTTGATTCTGTTGAGACGTACATGTACTCTCTCCTTACGGTAACAAATGACAACTTTCTGATCTTTCCCTTCTTGCATGGCTTCCAAGTCATTCTTCAGTACTGTTGTCCGAAGAGGCTGAGAGACAAAACCCAGAGAGCAAGGGTAGGGTCATTCAAAGTGGAAGGTCCCTTTCCATAGCGCATATACGCCGTTTCAATGTACATATCAGACCAGATGGTGCATCACAAGTCATGTTCTCTATCTGAGAACTGCTTGAGTAATGCTGGTGGCAGCTAGACTTTGCATGGAAAGGAGATAATACAGCCCATAGCGTGCAAAATTTGAAATAGAGCAATATTTCCTTGACAGTTTGCAGATGGAGAGACCAGTCACCCTACCTTCCAGCTCTAACAAAATCCCTATAGATGATCATGGATGTTACAAGACAGTTCATCCACAATTTAGTAGTTTGACTGCCATGACTGCTGGCTATTTCAAACAACTCGTCAAAGTCAGTGAAGTGGTGGTCTTCCAGTACTTATCTCAATATTTCCTCAATGACAAATCGAAGCACCCTGAAATTCTGTGGGAATCTCTTCCCATCAGACAGAAGTTTTTGAACTCTAGCAAAGCGGCCAAATTGAATTTTCGCATTCTGTGAAAAATGCTCAAGGTTTTGCGTCTGGCAATCATCGGATTTGGATTCAGCACCCACATATTGACAAGAAAACATAAAATAACCAGTTAAATGGCCAAACATTTGCAAAGAATAAGCCTTTTCAGGATTTGGCGGCCATTTTGGCGGCCATTTTGAATTTTAGCCGTTTACAAGAAATGCTCAAGGTTTCGCGTCTGGCACTCATCGGATTTGGATTCAGCACCCTCATATTGATAAGAGAACATAAAATAACCTGTTAAAAGGCCAAACATTCGCAAAGAATAAGCCTTTTCATGATTTGGCGGCCATTTTGGCGGCCATTTTGAATTTTCGCCGTTCACGAGAAATGCATAAGGTTTCGCATCTGGCACTCATCGGATTTGGATTCAGCACCCTCAAATTGACAAGAAAACATATAATAACCTGTTAAATGGCCAAACATTTGAAAAGAATAAGCCTTTTCATGATTTGGCGGCCATTTTGGCGGCCATTTTGGCGGCCATTTTGAATTTTCGCCGTTTACGAGAAATGCATGAGATTTCGCATCTGGCACTCATCGGATTTGGATTCAGCACCCTCAAATTGACAAGAAAACATAAAATAACCTGTTAAATGGCCAAAGAATAAGCCTTTTCATGATTTGGCGGCCATTTTGGCGGCCATTTTGAATTTTCGCCGTTTACGAGAAATGCTCAAGGTTTCGCGTCTGGCACTCATCAGATTTGGAATCAGCACCCTCGAATTGACAAGAAACCATCAAAAAACATTGTATATATAACAAAACAAGGTTCCTTGCTCTCTAGCCTGGACTATTATCCTGTTTCTCATCAACGACGTTTTAAGGATTTTGCCATCCACATTATTTAAAGACGGCAGCTGTATTAGGAGTTTCCGTCTCTCATCTCCAAGGAAAGCAATTAAAGACTTGAATCCCAAACCAAATTCTAACAAAATTTCATCCCTTTAAAATTACAGTATCAGTCAGGTTTAAAGCAATGACATTTAGTAACCTTGACCTAACGTAAATACTGATAAGTCCGTTGATAAGTCTAGTTTTGGTTGATCTGATGTAGACAATTACGCGTAGGTTTAAAAACTCACATCGAACATTTCTCATTCTGTGTATGAATTCCCTCGAATAATACGTTTCTGTTCTGTTAGCATGTTTATGAGTAAGGTATACGAATGATAGGATATCTGGAAAAAATTATGATATTGAGGAATTCCTTGTAAGAGGGAATTAAATTAATGAACATGACAAGATATACTTCGAGGGTATTATACGGGTTTGATTGCTATTAATTATTTGTATTATTTTGTATTTGTTTATAATGGCCCTTACCAGCCGATACCTCAAATGTCGGCCTTGCGAACTCACTGATACCGAATTCTTTACGAACCAGCGACAATAAATGTGGTTATTATTAGTAGAAGTAGTAGAGGTAGCAGTACTAATAACAAGTAGTAGTAGTAGTAGTAGTAGTAGTAGTAGTAGTAGTACACAGTTAAAATTTGTGTGAACAAGTTGTTTAAAAGTTTAAACAACCTCGGATTAACGGGTGACCTGATCTGAGAGTTGTTAAAATGTTAAGCATCTCGAGTTGTTTAAAGTTTAAACACTTAGTTGATCAACATTTTGAACAACTTGTTTAAAATCACAATTTAAACAACCGGTGTTGTTTAAAGACGGTTGTTTAAAAATGAGCTGTTGTTCAGTGGGGATTGTTTACACCAACTGGGTTGTTTAAAGAAAGTTGTTTAAAAAGGAGCTGTTGTTCAGTGGGGGTTGTTTAATAGGGATGCATGCAATCTCTATGGCAAGGAATTTAGCACACGTTATAACCGAGTGCGCGATCAGTATGCACTGCATGACGCGACGATTTTAAGTCTACCTATATTCTGACATTTGCGTACAGATACTAAAAATGTTAACTGTGAACTTACGCTATAAGTTAAAAACTTCAAATTGGTTAATAGAAAAGTGATTTCAATTAAGCCATTGAATCCCCAGTCACTTAGAAGCGCGTCGGTAGCTTGGTCGTCCATGATGTGAATTAAAGCTTTTATAATTTAGCCAACGCAGACTGTACTGGCACGTGACACATGACGTCATATGTAAACAACACTGTCTAAAAGCTATCGTATAGTAAATAGAGCAGTCATTACATTTTAAACAGCGAATGTTTAACAAAATTACTTTCGTTTCGAGCAACATTGTTTACAATTTGTTCAATTGTTGTTTAAGATAGTGTACAACTCTAAGTGAACATCACTTTTTTAAGCAGCGTTTTTACTGTGTAGTAGTGAAAAGACACATAAATGAATGAATAAGAACAGTAACATTAAAATCAAACGTGATTTATTTATAATTCTATAACATTGATTTTAAAAAGTTTCTGACATGACATGATTTTCCGGAATTCGCTCTCACTTTTTTTTTGTAAATTACACAATTTGTTTGCGTTTATTGGAAAGTGAACAATTCCTAAACTTACAGTCAGGCAAAAAATATACTTACTTATAAGCTTACATGTCAGGGCCCGAGCATACCCCTCAGTCTTGTTAATATGATGGTTGATCCGGGACTATTTGACTGGGGCTTTACACAATCGAAACCTGACTAAACCGTAATCAAATCCTTAATATAAAATCTGTATAGAATAACGCTTGACGTAAGGTTATAAATCGTATGATAAGTATCACATAGTTATAATATTTTGTGGCTTTTTTTATCATCTTTGAGGCCGTAGTTCAATCTTTTGATGAAATTATTTTAAATAATTTGGTCAAATTGCACATGCTTACATTCATATTATTTTCATATGTTACCGAACTGCACCATAAAACATTATTCAGCTCTGAAAAAATACACTTGCTTGTTTCATTCTTTCTTTAAAGGGGCACGTTACCGCCAGTGTAGTTATCCGAACATGCCATCTGCGTAAGAGCCGTATTCTTTTGGTGTCAATAGGTAGCTATAGCACCGTCCGCCAGCGCGTACGTATTTTGAACGCCCTCGTGTATACGGGGAACATGCCTCTTCAACTGAAATGTCGCGGTTGATAATTTTACTCTATACTAACTGGCATTGTAGGACATAAATACAATAACAGAAACTGTAATAAAATAAACTACTTATCATATCAATTCCTTTCATAGCAAAAGCGCTCCTCACAATTTCTGTAAATTTGGCAGTTTAACGCTACGCGTACCGCCTTGACCGGACTGTGCGGTATCTGTGCAGTACTGTGTGTAGAGAGGTCGGGCCGTATTCATTATTTCTTGGGGGTGCATAAATTGCTCTAATTATACGTACGCGTGTAATGCGCAAGTTTATTGTGACGGCACTAAACCCATCCCACTCATTGTTCCCCTATTTTCATAATGGTACTGACCCAATGAAATGTGCAGTGCGCTCGTACGCGCTGCGCTGCGTGTGTACATGTACTGTACTTATGCATGTTCAGTTATATGTGTATGCATAGCATTACGTACATGTATGCATACACGGCTAGCTGGCACAGAACCCTGGGTCGGGCTTCTAAAATGGGACATGAAGCATGATTTGACATGAAAATTGACGGGGCTAAAAATGAATCAATCAAAATGAGCTTTATATGTATGAAAAGCTTACGTATCATATGTCATTGTCTGGGATTGAGGATTTACAAATTTGACGCAAAACGCGTTGCTGCAAAGTTAAAGATTGGTATATTGAAAGGCAATCGAGCACAGTGCGACCGATCAATGGACATTATGTATGAGAAAGTACACAAAGTTAAATGGATTGTAAAGTTTAACGTCAAAATGACGGAGGTTTTTTTTTAAAGTAAGGGCATGGTTTTACATGGAATGTAAAGGAAATGTTTCCTTCTTCTCATATCTCGATTGAGGATATTATACTCAATTTCGATTTTTAATGGTAAAGAAAAGTGTAAAAAGATGTCGAGAATTTTACATAATGTCATGTAATATAAAATGCGCGCGGGTTGGTTGATCTCCCAAAAGGAGTGCGAAGGAATTGATATGTTTCTTTCAAACGTCTCACCTGGTTTTTTGCATCCGACGAATGCTTGGTAAGGATTTGACAGTGAAGAATACGTGCAAATGTAGTAGTTCGCAACACCATAAGCGCAGCTGTACACGTCTGTCATACTTATATCCCTGCTATATTAACACAAATATTTCTTTAGTTGAGCTCCGTGAATTCAAGCTGATGATAAATGATCGACGGCTTCAGTTGAATAGCCCAGGTAGACAGTGCCCACCAATAATAGTGCATTGTATTCCAACTACGATTTGTGAGCTTGTCGTACATGACGTATTCACATTATTTGATACATGGGTAGTTTATATGTTCATTTCCCCCTAGATGCTTATTTAACATAACTTGGGAAAGTGAGATATCGTTATCATGTTTCTCATCAACGACGTTCCAAGGCATTTGCCATTTACATTATTCAAAGACAGCAGCTGTGTTACGAGTTCCAGTCGCTCATCTCTAAGGAGAGCAATTCCATGCCAGTGACAGTGGTCGCCTAACCAAAAAGCTGATAACATGCGAAGAAGATCTATAGTAACTCCTTACTTGCAACTAAGCCTATTCATGGCAAACATGTTTTATTTAATACATACTGTTTTTTCTTGCCTTTGTTCATTATATATCCCCTACACTTTCCTACCTTTTTTCCTTCACTTCCTGCTTTTTTATTTCAACATGGATTTTATTTCTCAAGCTGTCTCGTTTCCCTTGACATCTAAGTACATTGGTGCTTTACGTGCATTTATGTGTATTTCCTATCTTCTCTATCGCATGCCAGTTGGCTACCTGATGAATTACGAACCGCAGTTTCACAATACAATATCCATTTTCTAACTCTCTCAATATGGTCCAAACTGAAGATGATATATGCAGTTATTCTGAATCCAATGCAAGTACCTTGCAATAATATGATAACATAATGATCAAATTACAATAATTTTTTGTTATTGTACCTAAAATCAATTCTCTGATATGGTCTGTGGTTCAGAGAGTAATGAACTTTTTTTAATTGTGTAAGAACTTTGAAAATGTCATTGTTTTCACCAAGCGTACTAGCTCGGGATTCACAGCAATAGGTGTTTATGAGACCTTGTTTGCTACTGAACTCGATACTAGCTTATATTCAATTCCAAGTTATAAATTGGTTTCTAATAATATACAAGATAAAAGGGGTGGAGGGGTGGCTTTACACATTCCATCTGTGATGGATTACCAAATATGCCATGAGCTTACCATTATAAATGATGTGTTAGAAACTATATTTTGTTAATGTTTTCATACTAGGAAAGCGTAACGTTGTTTTAGGTGTCGTTTATAGGCTGCAACAAATTAGTCTATATCTCTTTATAGATGAAGTATACAAAATTATGTCAAAGCCCTAATTGCAACTGACTGGAGTAATGTTTTGCTTGATCAAAATTTAGATAGCTCTTTTGATAACTTCTTTAGAAAATGTACATTGCTGTATGAGGAGAATATACCTATATGTATTATGGATAGCGCAAATCAAAGGAAGATCCGCCGAATGCCATGGATTACCAGATCGCTATTGAAATCGATCAATAAGAAAAAAAAGGCTTTATTATAAATACAAGACAACAAAATCAGAACAGTCACGCTTGAATTATACAAGATATCAGAACACCTTAACTACAACATTACGTGTTTCAAAGAATAATTACTATTACACTCAGTTTCAGGCAACCTTAAATGATATCAAATGAACATGGAAGGTAAGGGTGACCTAAAACTACTGACGAACTACCGATCCATTTCCATATTAACATCTCTCTCTCTAATATTCTTGAAAAACTTATCTACGTGAGAACTGTAAAGTTTCTCAATACAAGTAAAACAAAGAAAAATGTCCAACTTTCAAATTGGCTTCCGTGAGAAACTACCACCCATGATATACTTAACTTTATTGAACTTATTTAACTTAACTTAATTTGAACCCCTGAACTTCCGGAGGCTCCGCCCCCTGAACCCCACACCAATTAGTGACCTATCAGTGCATCAAATAAGGTATCAAAATGTGTTCATCTGACCGTAATGTATTGCCCCAAACCCCTGAGCCTGCGGGGACTCCGCCCCCTGGACCCCACACCAACTTTTGTCTCACCAGAGTCACATATAAGGTATCAGAATATGCTCATCTGACCGTGATTTATTGCCCCAAAACCCTGAGCTTCTGGGGGCTTCTCCACCTGGACCCCACGTAAATTCGTGACCTGCCAATGTCACAAATAAGGTATCAAAATATGCTCATCTGACAACAATGTAATGTATAAGACCCCTGAGCTTCCGGGGGCTCCGCACCCCTAAACCCCACATCAGTAAGCGACCTATCAGTGCAGCAAATAAGGTATCAAAATATATTTATCTGAACGTAAATAACTGCCACAAACCCCTAAGTTTCCAGGGCTCTGCCCCCTCGACCCCACCAGGGTCACTAAGACGGGCCCCTGCATGCTTGTTCGATAGTTATAAAATGCCTTATAACCCTGAGCTTCTGAGGGACTCCGCCCCGAAACCCCACGACAATTAGTGACCTGCGAGTATCACAAATAAGGTTTAATTATGCTCGTCTGACGTAATTTATTGCCCTAACCCCTGAGCTTCTGGGGGCTCCGATTCCTGGACCCCAGGCCAATTAGTAACCTGCCAGTGTCACAAATAACGTATAGAAATATGCTCATCTGACGATAATTTAATGTATTAAACTCATGGACCCAACACCAATTTGTGTCCAACCAGTGTTACAAATAAGGTATAAAAATATGCTCATCTGACCGTAATGTATTGCCCAAAACCCCTGAGCTTCACCCTTGACCCCACGCCAATTCGTGACCTGCCAGTGTCACAAATAAGATATCAACATATGATCTTCTGACTGTAATGTATTGCCTGATACCCCTGAGCTTCAGGGGGTTCCACCCCTGGACCCCGCGCCAATAAGTGTCCTGCCAGTGTCACATATAAGGTATATGCTCAACTGACCGTAATGTATTGTCCAAAACCAATGGGATTCCGGGGGCTTAGCCCCTGGACCCAACACCAATTTGTGTCTTGCCAGTGTCACATATAAGGTATCAGAATATGCTCATCTGAGCGTTATTTTTTGCCCGAAACTTCTGAGTTTCAGGGGGCTTCTCCCCCCGGATCCCACGTCAATTTGTGACATGCCAATGTCACAAATAAGGTAGCAAACTATGCTCATCTGACGGTTATTTAATGTATAAGACCCCTGAGCTTATGTGGGCTCCGTCCCTGGACCCTACACCAATGGGTGTCCTGCCAGTGTCACCCCCGCCGAGAAACGTTGAGCGGGGCTTGCAGGTAAGATACAAGACGCCGATTTAGCGATGATGACATTATTAGAACCTGTTCATTTCAACAACGAGAATAGGGTCAAAGATAGCATTTCTTGGTCGTTCAAAAAAATACCTACCTTTAGAGGGATTAAAGATTCTTTCCAAAGCATTTATTTTGCCTTTATATGAATATTGTTGCAATACATGGTCGAATTGTTCACAAATCATCCGAGATATAATATCCAAATAACCAAATTCACGTGAAATCACGTCAATATCAAAATATCGACTCGGACAGATTTACGTTCTTCAAACACTTGACATTTACGTGATTGTGTTAACACGTTGCTGGTACTAGGTCTCTTATAAAAAAAAAACGTACACTAAATCACGCAGTTGTCACTGGAATATCACCACTATAACAACGTGATTATCCATACCTTGGAGACCATGGTTTGTAAACCTAATATTCCCGTTTTTGTTAGGATATGAAATTACATCTTCATAATCGAAATTATCACATTTTTCAGAAGTTTTAGAATCGCGTCACAGAAACACGTGAAGCGTTAGTGATAGTGTTATTCAAAATATCTGCGTGAAATTCACGTGAATATTAAGAGGCTGACCTGAGATGAATCATGTTCGTCATTCACGTGAAATTTACGTCGAAGAGGAAATATGTTACAGTAACCCGCGTTCAACCCAATAATTACGGAAAAGTTACACAATAAATGAACCAAAATAATGACGTTCTCATCCCGTTTCTGGACATCGTGTTTGGACCTTCCATAATCACGTCCAGGCGCGCCGGAAGCAGTTCGGGATTAGAGGGGGTGGAGGGGGAGGGGTGCAAACATCCCAAAAGAAAAAGCTAGTTGCAACTGGTCCAGTTGATGAGCCAGTTAATGCCAACTGGTAACCCATTTAAATGGGCTAAATGATCCAGGTGATCCAGGCCAGTTAGAATACAACTGGTCTAGCCGAGCCAGTAGACCCATTCGGTAAAACTTTCTACCAGTTGAACGGCAACAACACTACAATACTGGTACGTCTGTATTTCCAAGGTAGAGTCATTGGTAATAAGTAGACTTAAATAATTTAATTAATCGAAATTTTTCGTATACTTGTATTTCATTTAAATTATTTTAGTTCATAGTTAATGTTTCCCTTATTCATGTTGAATTAAATGTTATTTATACGAAGTAGCGAAATGTCCTAAAAACTGGTCATTTACATTTGTAGTATTTTCGAAATGAATTGCATATAAATCACCAGTAATTAAGAAATATGCTGTAAATTCAGATGAATATTTAACAGAACATAGATCTGCACGCACCCAAAATTTAATATGCAAATTCTTTGGTGTCAACTGGTTCAACTGGAAATATGCCAATAGTCAGTCATCAACTTGTGCAGCTGGAAATATGCACACAGATCAGTTATCAACTGGTGCAATAAAAATATGCCAACAGTCAGTTATCAACTGGTGCTAATGGAAATATGCCAAAAGTCACGGGTTTATCATCACGGAATTTAAATGGTAACTGTGAAACCATCAAGATACCCAGGAATAACTCATTGTTCACACCTAAAAAATCACAGATTCACACCTAAAATTAATAATCAGTTTGAGACACGATATTATCACCTTGGAACTTATGGCAACTTTGACTACCATTTAAAAAGTGTTTTAAGACACCTAAGAATTACTAATTTTTCACTCCTAAATATCACGGATTTACAGCTTAGATCAGTAATCGGTTTTAGCCACGTGATCATCACAAAGAAAGTTATGGTTACTTTGAAAACATTTAAAAGAGTTGTGTAAGACACCTCAGAATTCCTAATTTAATACAACCAGAGATTCACGGACAAAACAATAATACGATTAGCCGGTGTAAGTAACGTGACTATTACCATCAAATTTTGGATAACCTGTGAAACCAATCGATAAAGGTGCTTAAAAGACCAAATATTTACTTATTTATCACCACCATCGGTTAACGGATAAGAAAAACTCGTTGCTTGGTCAAGTGGTTATTTGGTCATAAACACTTGATTTACAGAGGTAAGTGTAATCACGTTACCCCAGTCGCGTGATAAATTGGTGGTTTTTAGGTGAGGTGAAAACGTGAACAGGACTACCATTTTTTTTTAAATAAAGGCGCGTGTCGATAACGTTTAAATTTAGTTCAAAAGACCTCAAACTTTAAAATCACTTAAAATACACTCCCAAGAGAGGTTATTGTTTAGTGTTCTGTTTATTGGGATCATTAAACAACACAAGAAAATGGCCAGAGTACTATAGGGGCCAACGTAAGAACTCCGACTCATGAAATTGTTAATAAACTCAAGTGGGTCAGCATTTAAAAGGTGGACTAATTTCAAATGCAAAAAGATGAATTCTGTTTTCGAAAATCAAACTCTGGTCTATATTTTACAAATATTTCAAAAAACCGAATCTGTACATAACATTGAAATGCGCAGTTCACAAAACGCAGGATTAATCTTACCTAAAATAAAAACACAGATTGAAAAAAAGAGGTTTTTCCTTCGTTAGTGCGTCTCTTTTGAATAGTTAACCTATTAATTTTAAGAAATGCGCCATCAAATTTTTCATTTTACTTTTTTGGTTTGTCGTTATGATAATATTAATCATTTAACTGGTCCATTGTGTTGTTGTTGTTTTTTTCTTTTGTTAAAAAATGTTGTAACTAAATTAATTTTGTCTCGATTTGTATTCTTCACATCAATATGTTTGTTAATGTTGTATTTATGTTGTAGGGCATTCACGGAAACCAGTATTTAACTACTGTTGAAAATACCGTACTAAAACAGGACTAATTAATAAATAAAATAAAGATAAATAAGCCAAGGGTCTAACTCTTCTACACATCGAGAAACGAATGTTTTCCCTGGTTGAGCTAGACCAGCTATATGTCGTTTTAAATATCTTCCCTTTGAGTCCGTGCTCACGTTCATTATTATTGCGTCATTCTGTTGTACATGTTTATCAACTATGTACAGAGGAAAGTCCAGTTGACTAAATGCGAGCCTGTCTGCTAAGCGCCAGGCTCGATCACACGCACACAATTAATGTCATAAGAGTCAGACGACAATCCGATTGAGTCCCACTATCTCCTACTTGAATAACTAGATAACAACTAATAATATAAACGTCTCACCTGGTTTGTGACATCCGACAAATGCTGTGTATGTAGATGAGTATGGAGAATACGTGCAGTAATGTGGTTCGAAACACTTTATGTGCAATTGTACATTAATGTCATACTTAACGAGTAGTAATCATAAAGTTAAGCTCCTTTTCTCCAAATTGATGATAAAATGCTCGACGGATTCAGAAGACCAGCCGACCAACCAGAATAGTACAGTCTACTCCAACTATTAGCCGTGAGCTTGCTACTAAAATACTGTTAACCACTCACATGCCGGTGACTCGTATACGATAAGTATGGCAAATGTAGAATTAATGCTTTGTCAGAACACCTATGCACTCGATCATACCTTCACTTCAAACCGACTTCCAACAGATATCTTCAATTATTGTGTACCTTATTTTAAGAAAACAGTGCATATGATTTTTCTTGTTCAGTTTAAGTTTATTTCAAAGTAGCCAATTGGATTGTGTATCTCGGAGGCCTTTTTTGTTTCTATGTCTGAGAAATATAACCCAATATTGCTTTAATGAAAACACAGAAGTTACACACAGAAGTTGTGTAATCATGTTTGATTTTCCATAAAACTGTTCACGAATTAACGAATAAATTGACATCATGGCCCCGCTGCATAAAACTTACCATTGCTGGTAACTTTGCCATCAATGGCAACTACCATGGTAACAGGGCTCAACAGCCAATCAGAATTAAGGTTTCTATGGTAATTACCATTGATGGCAAATTCACCATCAATGGTAAGTTATATGCAACGGGGCCCTGATCACTGACTCAACTAAACTTTTGACGAATTGTCGAATATGACTATATCTGTTTAATGACTCAACTTAACCCCTAAAATAGATAAATTCTGAAACTTGACTGCACCAATCTATGTGCGACTGCATATGTGTGTGTGCCTATGTGGGTTGTGTGTGGTGTCTTTATATGAACGTGTGTAAAGATTAGTTTACTTGTACCATTTGGGTTTGCGTAAAGTGTAGGATAAAGTGTAAGAAAACTTACTTCTCTAAGGTGCCGCGAGAGAATTTTGAAATATAGTTTATTGAAGAATAACAAAAGTTTGTTAACAACGTCGATTTCGTGAAGAACAAATACTATCATTAATAATAATATTGGATTCTTATATCGCTCACGTATTTGACCTTGCAAGGTCCTCAAAGCGCTCCAACATTACCCGGATATGCTAGGCTGCCGATTTCGACGCTCACATCATTTAAGGAATTCCGTCCTACCGCTACCCGTAGATTAATGTCTTGCCAAAGGATATTAGTGTCGCGGCGGGACTCGAACCGATGATTCCATGATCCACAGTCCGATGACTTATCCACTACACCACTACACCTATACGGCGTTGTGATATCAGTAGGGACCAATTTAAAGTTGACCGGCCTTGAAGATTATTGAGTGGATCCGTGTTTTTGACCACTAAATCGGGTTTTTGCAACTGCCACTTTTAAGCTTGACCTGTACCAAGCCTGAATACAGATCTGGTCCGTTGACGAGTCTCATCCCAGCTTCACTTGGTACTTGATTTGATGCGGAGCGTATTTAGTGCCCAGTATGTATGCAAACAGTCATTTTAATACCTTACATTTGTCAGTTAGTCGCTTTGTCAAACTAATATTAACTAAATACATGAAGCCCCCAAAGCACTGAAAGGTGAAAGTCAGGCAGGTATTCTGCTGCTTAGGGCCCACCAGACGCCAAAAATGTTGACCACAGGCCAATGATTGTAGCATCCACCAATTCAAGCAATACTACTTTAGGTTTAAACAACCTATTTGGAATCGCTCTGGTTAATACTTAGAGACTAAGAACATCATAATGGCAGACCCTTTTCTGCTGCTTGGGGCCAAAACGAATATCATCAACCGAAGTACTGCGTTTTATTTTGTTTGTTTTATCTCGGTATCTATAATGTTCAAAGACAAATCACAATTGCTAGATAAGTCAACTTTTTTCTAGCTCAGCATCAGACTGTATGTTCGACAGGCAAGAACGAGACCTTCTTTGACCTACTGTAAGATGAGACATTGAAAGGAAATCAACAGATCTCCGCTTTCATAAATTGTTTTTATCTACATAAATTTGGTTTATCTTAGCTCCTGGCCATGCTACGCCAAATCATCTGATGATTGTGATACCAGCAAAAAAAAAAAAAATATTTAAATGTTAATAATGGTGAAAATATGCTGTTAATTCAGATGAATATTTGAAAAAAAACCATAGATCTGCACGCACCCCATATTCAATATGCGAATTCTTTGGTGTCAACTGGTTCAACTGGAAATATGCAAACAGTCAGTCACCAACTGGTGCAACTGGAAATATGCACATAGACCAGTTATCAACTGGTGCAATGAAAATATGCCCAACAGTCAGTTATCAACTGGTGCAAATGGAAATATGCCCAACAGTCAGTTATCAACTGGTGCAAATGAAAATATGCCAACAGTCACGGGATTATCACCACGGAACTTAAATGGAACTGTGAAACCATCAAGACACCCAGGAATAACTCATTGTTCACAACTAAAAAAATCACAGATTCACACCTAAGATTAATTATCAGTATGAGTTTGACACGAGATCATCACCACGGAACTTATGGTAACTTTGACAAGGTGTTTTCAGACACCTATGAATTACTAATATTTCACATCTAAAAATCACGGATGCCCAGCTTAGATTAGTAATCAGTTTTAGCCACGAGATCTTCACCAAGAAAGATATGATAACTTTGAAACCATTTAAAAAGGTGTTTTAAGACACCTAATTATGACTCATTTTTCACACCTAAAAATCACGGATGCCCAGCTTAGATTAATAATTCATTTGAGTCACGAGATCATCACCGCAGAACTTATGGCAACTTCGAATACCATTTAAAAAGGTGTTTTAAGACACCTAATAATTACTAATTGTTCACACCTAAATATCACGGATTCACAGCTTAGATCAGTAATCAGTTTTAGCCACGTGATTATCACCAAAAAAGTTATGGTAACTTTGAATCCATTTAAGAATTTCAGAATAACTAATTTAATACAACCAGAGATTTACGGACAAAACAATAAGACGATTAGCCGGTGTAAGTAACGTGACTATTACCATCAAATTTTGGATAACCTGTGAAACCAATCGATAAAGGTGCTTAAAAGACCCAATAATTACTTATTTATCACCATCACCGGTTAACGGATAAACAAAAAATCGTTGCTTGGTCAAGTGGTTATTTGGTCATGAACACTTGATCTACAGAGGTAAGTGTAATCACGTTACTCCAGTCGCGTGATAAAATGGTGGTTTTTAGGTGAGGTGAAAACGTGAACAGGACTACCATTTTTTTTTAAATAAAGGCGCGTGTCGATAACGTTTAAATATAGTTCAAAAGGCCCCATACTTCAAAATCACTTAAAATACACTCCCAAGAGAGGTTATTGTTTAGTGTTCTGTTTATTGGGATCATTAAACAACACAAGAAAATGGCCAGAGTACTCTAGGGGCTAATGTAAGAACCCCGACTCATGAAATTGTTAATAAACTCAAGTGGGTCAGCATTTAAAAGGTGGAATAATTTCAAATGCAAAAAGATGAATTCTGTTTTCGAAAATCAAACTCTAACGCTCCTACACATCGAGGAACGGAATGTTTTCCCTGGCTGAGCTAGACCAGCTATATGTCGTTTTAAATATCTTCCCTTTGAGTCCGTGATCACGTTCATTATTCTTGCGTTATTCTGTTGTACATGTTTATCAACTTTGTACAGAGGAAAGTCCAGTTTACTAAACCCGATGCTGTATCGAGAACAGAGGGGATAAGCGCGCTGACACCCAGCGCGGTGATAATACTTTTTGTTTTGTGTCTGTTAAGCGCCGGACTCGATCACACGCATACTATGAATGTCATAAGAGTCAGACGACAATCCGATTAAGCCACACCACCTTCTACTTGAATAAGTAGATAACAACTAATAATATAAAACGTCTCACCTGGTTTGTGACATCCGACAAATGCTGTGTATGTAGATGACTGTGGAGTATACGTACAGAGATGTGGTTCGAAATACTATATGTGCAACTGAACACTAATGTCATACTTAACGAGTAGTTAACATAAAGTTAAGCTCCTTTCATCCAAATTGATGAAAAAATGCTCGACGGCTTCAGACGACCATCCGACCAGCCATTATAGTACAGTCTACTCCAACTATTAGTCGTGAGCTTGCTACTACATTCCCTCCAATCATTCACATCTCGGTAACTCATATGGCAAATGTAGAACTAATGCTTTGTCAGAACACCTATACACTCGATCATACCTTCACTTTAAACCGACTTCAAAAGGATATTTTTTCAATTATTGTGTACCTTATTTTAATAAAACTGTGCATATGTTTTTCTTTGTCAAGATAAGTTTTTTGCAACACCGTGGTGAGTGCGCCTCACAGCTGACCTCCCACTGCTCTTGCAACTTTCACTTTATTTTCTGATTTCAGCTGGTATTTTGTTTTGAAGTTTATTACCATTCTTATTGTACTAATCCTCTGACATCATATGACAATTTTGGAGCTAAAACTTTGCATGGTTTGATGTGATATTCTGGTTTCAATTTTTCAATTTTTGGGCTGTATTAGCTGTAGCATAGCATTGACTGGGAGCCATAGCTTCACTACAGTATATTGTGGTCCACCCAAGGGGAGCATTGAACACAATGAAAGGGTTCAACATTGGCACCCTCCTTTCACTGGTTCTTTTGTGTTTGTCAAACACATTGAATGAGGACATTGCTTCTTCATCTATTCATACATGGTCAGTGAATAGAGGTCATTACTACCACCACTGTCATCATTATACAGGGAAGAGGATTTTATACTACAGTAATTCAACCTGCACATTTCGTACTGAGTTGACAAAAGCTGGTGATGTACATCCCAATCCTGGCCCCGGGGAAAATGCTGAGGAAAATGGAGTTTCTTCTGCATCTTCTACAAGGAGTGTTACACGCAATATCACCCACAGATTGGTGTTTAGCAGAGCTGAACTGTTGGATCTACGCTGCGTGCATCGAAACGGCCGATAAGACTTCCAATAGTTCCCAAGTTTATTGGGACCAATCTGTGGACTCTGGACATTGTCATATGGTTCTTTGGAATGCTAGATCTCTTAAGAAGAAGATGCACATGGTGTCAGACTTCGTAATTACACAACATGTGGATATCTTGGCACTCACTGACACATGGCTCACAGGAGATGAACGTGATGGCCGGGTCTTGTCCGATTTCTCCAATGACCTCCCATCTCATGAGTTAATTAGCTCACCGAGAAGGAATAGATCAGGTGGTGGCGTTGGTGTATGCCTACATCGAAGCTTCAAAGTTCTTGGAAAGGACTTCGGAACTCTTGAATCCTTTGAATATCTTAACATTCTCATTTCAGCTGACCGTCAAAAGCCTCTTCGCTTGGTGGTAATCTACAGACCACAGAGAACTATTGATCGACGATCAACATCTTCCATCTTTCTTGATGAATTCGCTACCTTTCTTGAAGGATTGGCATCTGAACGCAACCATCTTGTGATATGTGGTGACTTTAATTTTCATGTCAACGATGATAAAGATCGAGAGGCTATGTTGTTTCTGGACTTGATTTCGTCAGCCAACTTGATCCAGCACGTTAACTTTCCCACCCATCAAAAGGGCCATACGTTGGACTTAATTCTTACAAGAGCGTCGGATGATGTGATTTCTAATGTTCACTCATCACAATTTCTTCCTTCAGACCACTCATCCGTCGGCTGCCAACTTAACATCAAGAAGCCGGATCCTATGAAAATTGACATCAGTTTTCGCAAACTGAAGGACATTGACATCCAAGCTTTCCGTGAGGATATTCTAGAGTCTGAACTTTATAGATCACCTGCTTCTGGTCTTGACCAGTAAGCTGTTCAATATAACAGGGTACTTCAAGCTCTACTTGATAAGCATGCCCCTCTGATTACTAGATGTGTAACTGCAAGGCCTCACTCTCGATGGTTTACCGATGATCTCCGTAAGAGTAAGCAGAGGGTAAGACAACTTGAGAGAAAATATCGTCTCTCCAGAGCCGAAATTGACCGCCAAATCCTGAAGGATGAATGTCGTCTCTACAGCAACCGACTTGCCATGGCTAAAAGGGAGTATTACTCTGAACAACTTGATGAATGTGCTACCCATCAACTCTTTCAAAGAGTTGATCGTTTGTCTTCTACCTCCACAAGGATGGTCCTCCCGTCAGATGATGACCCCCGTCTATCTCTTGCCGATCGTTTCTGTAATTTCTTCAGCACCAAGATTGATGTCCTTGTCAGGTCTCTCGAGAGTCTACCTTCAAGTAATCTAGCCCATATCAGTTTTCGAAGCACTCTGCAATGTTTTGATGCCTTTTCTCCAATATCACAGGGCCAAGTTTGTGGACTGATCCTAAAGTCTCGTTCAACTTCCACCCGACACGACCCAATCCCTACTTGGCTGCTGAAGAAATGCATTAATGAGTTAACCCCGGTTATAACATCTATTGTGAATGCTTCAATCACCAATGGTCATTTCCCTGATTCTCTCAAACATGCTCACGTGACTCCACTCTTGAAATCCACGAAGCTGAGTCCTGATGATCTAAAGAGCTACAGGCCTGTATCTAATCTTCAGTTCTTGGGAAAGACTGTAGAGAGAGTCGTGTTAAAACAAATCCAGGAGTATTTGTCCGAGCATAACCTATATTCTGAGATGCAATCAGGATACCGGCCACATCATAGTTGTGAAACTGCCCTGCTAAAAGTTTCAAATGACATTCTACTTTCCCTGGATAAAGGCGATGAAGCGATTCTGTTGCTGTTGGACTATTCTGCTGCCTTTGACACCGTGAGTCATGATGCCCTTCTAAGCCGTTTGCATGATAGATTTGGACTCAAAGACACAGCCTTGGAATGGTTTCGATCCTACCTCACTAACAGAACTCAGTCTGTTTTTGTTAGCGACTGTGAGTCACATGTCAGCTCTTCGAACTTTGGAGTACCCCAAGGATCTGTTATCGGTCCGTTAGCATTTACACTTTTCTCGTCTCCATTAGAGGATGTCATCAAACACCATGGCATATCGTGTATGACTTATGCAGACGACACTCAAATTTACCTCGTGCTAAAGAAGGATAACCATGCTGTTGCTCTACAAAGACTCAGTGCATGTTTTACAGACATTAAGAATTGGTCCATACAGAATGGATTGAAATTAAATGAAAACAAGACGGAGTGTATACACTTTGTTAGCAGACATAGGACGTGTAGTCCGATTGATGATGTATGTCTTGATGGTACTGACATAGAATGTTCTACAGGTGCTAGAAACCTTGGGGTCACACTTGATAATAATCTATCTCTGAAGACTCATGTGAACAATGTATGCAGATCTGCCTCATTTGCGTTGCATAAAATCGGTAGCATCCGTCAGTTTCTTACTAAAAAGACCACCCAGAGACTTGTTCAGTCACTGGTCATGTCTCGTATTGACTTTTGCAACAGTCTTCTGTATGGTCTTCCTGATGCACAAATTAACAAATTGCAGAGAGTACAAAATTCAGCTGCTAGACTTATTGCAAAGCGTCGTTCACGTGAGTCCATCACTCCACTGTTGAGGGAGCTTCACATGCTAAGAGTCCGGGAACGAATTGATTTTAAGATCCTCTTGCTGACTTTCCGATGTTTGACAAAAACAGCTCCAGTCTACCTTCAAAGGCTGATATCAGAATACTTACCCTCCCGCAACCTGCGCTCAAACAAGAAATCACTCTTAATAGTTCCTGCCACCAATACCCAGTCTTATGGTTCCCGAACTTTTTATGCAGCATCCCCTCAACTCTGGAACAATTTACCTCAATGTATAAAACAAGCAGATTCAACAGACAAATTCAAATCCATGTTAAAAACCTACTTTTTTGTTAAATAGCCTTTTTCATTTGCATATGCAGCCCCCTCGATTGTCCACTATCTATTATGTATAACTTAATATTTGGCTGTAATTCCTTCTCTTTCTATTTTTCTTAAGCGCTTAGAGACATATTTTGTGATAAGCGCTATACAAATGTTGTTAATTATTATTATTATTATTTCAATTTTGCCAATTGAATTGTGTATCAGGGAGGCCTATTTTGTTTATATGTGTAAACAATATAACCCCATTTTGCTTAAATGAAGAAAAAAAAGTTCCATAGCAAAGATGTGTATAACGTTTAATTTTCAATAAACACTTTTAACGAATTCACAAATAAAATTACATTTGATGATTGACTCAACTCAGCTTTTAATGAATAAACGAATATGATGATATCTGATTACTGAATCAACTTAACTCCTAAAATAGATGTCTTTATGTGGCTGTGTGTAATGACAAGTTTACTTGTACCATTTGGGCATGCGTAAAAAAATGTAGGATATAGTGTAAGAAAACTTTCTTCACTAAGGTGCCGCGAGAGTATTTTGAAATTAGTTTATTAAAGAAAAACAAATGTTAACAGCGTCGATTTCGTGAAGAACAAATATTATCATTAATAATAATAATATTGGATTATTATATCGCTCACGTATCGACCATGCAAGGTCCTCAAGGCGCTCCAACATTACCCAGCTATGCTAGGCTGCCTATTTCGACGCTCACAGCATTTAAGAAATTCCGTCCTACCGCTACCCGTAGATTAATGTCTTGCCAAAGGACATTAGTGTCGCGGCGGGACTCGAACCGCAGATTTCATGATCCACAATCCGACGACTTATCCACTACGCCACAACACCTATATGGAGTTGTAATATCAGAAGGGACCACTTTAAAGTTGACCGGCCTTGAAGATTATGGAGTTGAGCCTTGTTTTTGACCACTAAATCAAGTTTTTGCAACTGCCACTTTTTAGCTTGACCTGGACTAAGCCTGAATACCGATCAGGTCCGCTGACGAGTCTCATCCCAGCCTCACTTGGTACTTGATTTGATGCGGAGCGTATTTAGTGCACAGTATGTATGTAAACAATACTGGGTGGAGAACATACTTATCATTTTAATACATTTTGTCGGTTAGTCGCTTTGTCAAACCAATATTAACTAAATACATGAAGCCCCAAAAGCACTGAAAGGCGAAAGTCAGACAGGTTTCTGCTGCTTAGGGCCCACCAGACGCCAAAAATGCGGACCACAGCCCAATGAGTGTAGCATCCGCCAATTCAAGCAATACTACTTTAGGTTTAAACAACCTATTTGGAATGCTCTGGTTAATACTTAGAGACTAAGAACATCATAATGACAGACACCTTTCCTGTTGCATGGGGCCAAAATGAATATCAACAACCGAAGTACTGCGTTTTATATTTGTTTTATCTCGGTATCTATAATGTTCAAACACCACTCACAATTGCGAGATAAGTCTAGAGTATTTATGATATCTTGAAGGCAACTTTTTCTATCTCAGCATCAGACTGTATGTTCGACAGGCAAGAATGAGACCTTTTTGACCTACTGTAAGATGAGACATTTGAAAGGAAATCAATGTATCTCCGCTATAACAAATTGTTTTGTCTACATAAAATTGGTTTATCTTAGCTCCAGGCCATGCTACGCCAAATCATCGGATGATTGTGATACCATCATAAAGATCTTTTATATCTAAATGTTAATAATGGTGAACATTGCCGCTGAGGTGCAACGAAAAGGAATCTCTATTTGCCATTATCAAAACCAAAAAATATATTCCAAACGCTTCTTGGACATTATTTACATGCATTGGCATATGAACTTTAGAATCTAATCTTTAAAAAGAGACCAACATCTTGCCAAAGTAGCATTTGTAAACATAAATCTCAAAGATCGGAACAACCCCATACACCGCTCATTACGTATGCACTCACGTGAATGTTTTGGAACACAAAATAGTAATAAGACGCGAATCATGTTTTAAACAATAGCTGTTGTAAAACACGATTTAAGAAATAAATATTTAGTTTTTGTGGGTGACAGGTGTTATGTGGCTTTCTTTTCGTTACTTAATTTATTTTTGTGTGGGTGTTTGTTCCTTGAGGGAGTGTTACTATATCCTAGTTATTTTCATTAAATGCTGCCATCAATACAAGCAGTTGAACATATACACTAAGAAAAAATGGTGCAAGTATGCACCTTTAGGGGTGCAAACCGATGCAACAATAGCAGCACCTTTAGGGGTTAAATCCTGCACCCTTTAAAAGGGTGCCAGATTGTACCTTTTAGGGAAAATAGTACCCTTTATGGTTCATTCCTGCACCTTTAGTGGTGCAAACCGATGCAACACCAGCAGCACAAACTGAGTTTAAAGTTCGACTTTTTTCACATGTGTATTATAGGCAATGACGAGCTTGCATCCTATTTTGATCAAATTACGGTGGGTGAACTTTCAAAAGTCAATGGGACATGAGGGTTCCAATGAAAGAGCTAATGATACCGTACGTCGGGTGGATGTGCTTTTCGTTTAAACAAAAATTGAATTTTTAAGATTGATTTTCTTGTGTACAATTCCATAGGCAAAAATGTATGGCTGCTGACTCTGACGATAGGGGGCGTTGTGAAATGAGACTAAACAGAGCGATATGCAGGTCTAGTAAACTCTTTCTCTTTCTCCCCCTCTCTCTCTTTCTCTCTCTCTCTCTCTCTCTCTCTCTCTCTCTTATGTGCCATATCATTTGACTTTGGTGATCATGCTGTTCCACAACCCTCTGCTCCTAGCCTTCTGTATTAGTAACACTCCCAGTTATTTCACTCCTCTTTCTTCCAGCAATGCATGCAGACTGTCCATCCAAAGCATCCTCCTTCTTCCCCTTCTCCCCACAATTGTCCCTATTAAAGCAAGATTATCTAGGCCCTCTTTACGTGTAATGTGACCCATGAACTTCAACTGCCTAATCAGCATCTCACAAATCATTTTCCTTTGCACTCCAGCTTGTGTAAGAACCTACTCATTACTAAAGGTGATTTTAACCAGATGAATCTTGACGAATTACTTACGAATCACACTTTACGACAAGTTGTTAAAACTCCAACCAGAGGGGATAATATTCTAGATAGAATTATTACGAATATATAATTATTGTCATTATAACAAATCTCAGATTTGCTCTCCTGTTGGAATTTCCGATCGTAGCTCAGTATTGTAGTCTCCTATTACAATAGTGAGAGTGCCAACAAAGGCAACACGTTATAAATCTCAAAGGCCTATGCCAGATAGCTTTATGACAACATTCAGACAATGGCTATTGTGTAAATGTTCAATGTAACGCTTTTTATAAAACTTTAAATGATGCTATTAATAAATACTTCTCGATTTGTAAAGTTAAGCTACATTTGTGATGGGAAGTCATGGGTGACTGCAAAAATAAAGTCACTAATTCATAGGAGTTGAGAGACATAAAAAGAGTAACCCTTCTTGCTGGTATCGCGAAATACGCGTAATACAGGACAGCGCAAAGGTTCACCTAACGTCCCAGTTGCAGGTGGGAACCCTGAGGAGAGTGGCATAACCGCTAAAGCCATTACTGATCATTTTGTATCGGTCTATTCTGATCTGGAAAAACTTGATCTCGCAGCTCTACCATCATACTTTCCGTCATCGCAAAGTCCTCCGGTAGTCCAACCGTGGCAAGTTAATAGAGCTCTTTCTCAAATTAAAAGTTCGACTTCAAGTGGCTCAGATGGCATCTCTGCACGGCTCATCTGCCAGTTCTCCATGGAACTTGCAGAGCCATTGACTTGCACGATCAACCCTTCCTTTAACTGCGGGAAGGTTCCTGATGTTCGGAAGCACGCAATTGTTGTCCCAATCCCAAAACAAGTCCATCGAGTAATGATAAATCAAGGCCGATATCTTTGACCGATCATTTTGCTAAAGTAATTGAAGAATTTAAGACGAAATGGATATCACATGACTTTGGACAACAAATTGACCAGTTTCAATTTAGAAATAGAAAATGTCTATCAACATTTCATAGTTTAACTAATATTCTTCCTTATATTATTTAAATATCGAAATCCCTAAAACGTCGTCAACATTTTTTTTTAAACTGACTTCAATAAAGCTTTTGATCGAACTGACGACACTTTCGATATTTAAGTAAGTTACTTCTAATAGGGGTCCGATCCTCAGCAATTAATTGGATATGTGACTACTGACTTCCTTTCCTGTCGTACGCATTGTGTTCGTTACCTTGGTGTTTTGACTGATGTATGTACTAATAATGCTAGTGTCCCTCAGGACACGCAACTGGGTCCTTTGATTTAGTTTTAGTTATAATTAATGGCTTTCAAATAGATAACAACATACACATTTTTTAAAATGTTGATGACTTAACAATGCTCGAGTGCCTCAAAAGAATCTCAAATGCAGGGAGCTGCTGATAACCTATATGTCTGGGCTAATGTTAATAAAATGAAATTAAATCCTATAAAATGTTTGAAAATCGATATTTGTTTCTCTAGGGCACCGGTTAATCAAACAAGTATAATTTTTAAGAATTGTTTATTGGCAACAGTGAGTGAAGTTAGGAATTACCAAACAAAATGATTGAAAGTGGGATGCTCACAAAAAAGACATCGAAAAAAAGGGCAAGTGCAAAACTATGCATGCTACGTTCTCTGCGTGCAATATGGTCTTCCAAAAAAAAATTGTCGGTTACATTCGCCCCTTACTAGACTATGCCAGTCCTGTTTGGAGTGGAGGACTCACGCAAAATCAAAACCAAAGAATGTAGAGAATACAACAGAGAGCGTTGCGGATAATTTTAAGAATTTTTAAGAAAATGAAGGTTGCGGTCTCCAACGAAATCTGAACGCAATCACAGCGATTTCTTTTTGCCGCTACAAAATGTTCAACATGCTGAAAATTTGCCGACGGACGCGACTGATAAATTCGGCCGTCTGCGACAGTTGAAGGCAAAACTCGTTGATTGGCGGGAAATTCAAAATTGGAAGTAACTCATTAACAAGTACACGGACACGCCTACACCCCCGCCGCGGTCACACGTACATCACCTACCGCCACCAGCTGAAGTCACAAAGCAGCCGACAGCCTCGAAGCTTCTATGCACAGCACACGGCAGTAGTGTCCTACACGATATGAGAATAGAACGCCGCATACGTCTGGGACACATACAGCGTCTTGCCGACACCACATCCCACCCAAGGATACGGAGTACCCTACGTCCGCAACCCAGTGACTTAGGCGAACGCACGCCAGCCATCCCCACTTCCGACGACGGATATTCAACCTGTTCGAAACGTCGAGCCACTCCACAACCCATCGGCTCCGCTATAGTTCTCATTAAAACCATAAGCTCAAGACATATTATCAACAGTCTTTTTCAAGACTGCCAACAGTCATTTGAAGGACTACCAACGCACTCAGAAAAGAACAATTACTGACATTCCATTTCAGGACTTCACAATCCTTCTCTTCTCTCTCACATGGTGATACCGTATTAACCTATCGTATAATGTTAACTGTCATCAATTTTAAGCCAGCTCATTCAATGTCGTAGACATACATCTCACCTGGTTTGTGGCATCCGACAAATGCTTGGTATTTCTGTGACGTTGAAGAATACGTGCAGATTGGGTACGTTTGAAATACCATAATGCAACTGTTCATTTTTGTCATACCGATATTGCTGATATATACATAGACTTCCCATTATGTGAGCTCCCTGAATCCCAGCTGATGACAAATATTTGACGGCTTCAAATACCCATTCGCGGCCCAGCTTGACGAATAATAGTACAGATCACTTTAAATACCATCTGAGAGCTTAATCTCTTTATTGTTTAGGTCCGTTTTGCGTATTACTATTTTTGTTAATGTCAAATTTCACTTTTTTGGCCAACTCTCGTTGGCATATCGTCGGTGGGGTGACAAAACCTTGTATCTCAATTTTTTGAGATTTTGATTTTTTTTGCATAATTTTGTAGCTAATGGCCTACGACACCACCTGATGAATCCATGGAACGCCCCCTGTTTCGGTTTTTCACAAATCCACACAAACACCCTTAAACTAAACCTCGTATAATCCCCTTTGAAGCTGCATTGACAAAACCTCGTAACATAAGATACGTAATTCCTTTTTCTCGTAACTCACACACGGCCTAACATTACCGAAGTTAGTGTTTTCAAATCCTCGTAACTTTTTCAACCAAAACCTCGTAACTCATTCAGAGTTAAAAGTAAGAACTCGTATCTCAATTTGAATAACAACTAAAAACTCGTATCTCAATGTAGATAAAAGCAAAAACCTCGTAACTCACTTTCAAATATAAAAACAATTATTTTACTGAAATTGTATAAATATTCCAGTTTTAAAAAGAAAGGACGGTGTCACAGCACTAAATTTGTTGAGACAAGAAAGTTTTTTCGCTCTCCTAAAAATTCATGATTTTTGAGATACGAGGTTTTGTCACCCCACCGACGATATTCAAGATTAGCCTTTGCTAAAGAAGCTCGATATTCTCATGAATAATAATGTTCTCTCTCACTTGCAAAATAAAGAGCAATATTTGTTATCTAGTTCTTTATCTATCGTTTGTATTTTCTTATTCTTTTTTTATAACTTCAAATTTAGAATCAGAGGAACTTGGCCTAGAAAAATAGATTTTATGAAGTATTCAGCTTTCAGCATCTGAACAAAGGCTTAATATTATTGTTTACTGCATGATGGCTGATTTTATAGGTATACTAATCAAATCAAACTAAAAAGGAAGGGAATATATTCACCAGCGCTGAGCTAAGAGCTATATTTAAATGGTGTTTGTTGTTTGATGATCTCACTCTTTTATTAATTTTTTTCTCATTCCCCTTTTTTGTCCCAGTTGTATTTCTTGGTTACTACTACTACTAATAATAATCCGTTTTGTTGTATAGCGCCCAATACACCGATCCAACGATGTGCCTAAGCACTTTACAGATATATTATTACCCCGGTCATCGGATTCAGGCTTACCCGCACACAAAGTGTGCACATTTTACACTCACTGGGGAGCATTCCAGCCAGTCGTCATTTTACGTCATTTAATGTAGGTGAAACTAACAAAGAATAATGTCTTGATCGTATTTCATCTGTGCGTTTGTAAAAAAAAAAAAAAAAAAAAAAAAAAAACATAACCATGGGCGAAGCTAGATCTTTTTAGTGGGGTGTAGAGGCCACCAATTAAAAATAATAATAATAATAACAATATTTATAAAGCGCAACATATCCATCGCTAGAGATGCTCAAGGCGCATGCAAATAATTTAAATTAATATTCAACATACTTAAGATTAAAGAAATATTAAATGTTAACTTGCATTAGATCATACAAGTTAATGATGCCAAGGTACATACAATGTGGCACAGTGTTATTGTTTGTTTTGCATGCATTGTATAAAAAGAACATTGAAATTTAACAATATGCATTGAGCATCAGGTGAGTTTTAAGCCCAGTTTTGAAAGTAGAGAGAGTGTTGGCCTTCTGAATAGAGAAAGGTAACTTATTCTACAAAGAAGGAGCTGCTGAAGCAAATGCTCTATCCCCCCTATTTTTGTCGGTACGTATTTCTTTAAGTCTAATATTTTGTGATGACCGTAAACCAGAAAGACCTGCTGAGTGTGGGGATAAAGGGATGAAATATATCCTGGAGCTAGATCATTTAGTGCACGATAGACTAGACTAGCCAAGACTAGCCACCAATTACCGACAAATCAATTCCAATTTTCCAATGTCTACAAATTTAACCTTATGAACCCGGGGCCGGGGGCTAAATTATTTTTCGTACGAACTATCTATAGGATTTGCGTTACTATGGTCATTTTCCTCGAACACATAAATATACGGTTTATTTCATCAATACTATTCAGCATCGTATAGCTATATACTAAATGTGCAAACAGGTCGAGCAATCAATCGGGGAGGCGTAATTGAAAAGAGTGCGGCGCCTGAGCTCCCAATTTCATGAGTTCAAATTTCGGGGTCGCGAATTTTAAACCTCTGTTTTCTTTGCTGATATTATACATTAGTAAGGTAAACTTTCAGAAAAATACAAGTATTATAATTGTAGTCTCTAGAAGCTGTCATTATTACTACCCTCTACGTACGTTTGCAGGCAGAGGAAACTCATAGATAATCCAAGAAACAAATTCATTAGTCATAATTTCGATAAATGATATTGTTTTAGAGTTAGAGTCAGGGGCGTCGCTAAAAGGGGAGGGGGTAGGGGGTATGTCGCACAAACAGCCTTCCATACTAACTCAATCATGCAGAATATAAAATTACGTCTAAAATCTGGCTCCAATGTGCACTGCGTATTGGAATGTCACCGTAAAATGTTAAGGGAAAAAAAAACGGAATGGAGGCGAAAAGGAGTCTGAAAAATGACGTCATAGCCGACACGTGTTTTAATCGGGCGGAAACTCGACGGAATTCGTATAGTGACCCTTGTTTAAATGCGATTTACTCAAAGTTTTCTGTATGAACATACCATTATTAGCATCATTCGAAAGGGCACTGCATTGCAGCCAGTTTGACACCTTTGTCATTTACGTGCAATTTTACTGCATGCGTAAGACGGGCTGTCATAGTAAAATCATCATTTTAGGAGATAACTTTGCGCTTATGTCTTTACATTTTATCAAACTAAGCAGACAGTTGTCACGTATATGGATTAATATGTTTGCTAAGGTTTTATTGACGTAGATATAAAGATCATGATATGAGAGCAAGTTGAAGTTATTTAGCAATTTTCTTGAAAAGTACATTATTATTTGGAGGGTAATTTCGTTAAGCCGGCCAGCGTTAGGGTATGTATTTAATTAGGTAGCTAAAAATGGCATATCTTGAAATATCTAAATCCAAGAAATAGCTACGGCCAAAGTAAGAAGGCAAATTTACCAGAACTTAAAGAGGGCGCTATTTATTTCATACACATCCATTAGAGCGTGAAATTTAACATGGCTATGCGCTATTATGAGATACTGTGAAAATTGAGGCAAAACGGAATTGGTATAAGAAAGTTATGGCAATTTTAGATCTTTATGGGGTCCATTTTAAAGAATTTTAGAGATTTTTGACGGAGTCGGTTTCGAATTTGAATAAAAAATAAATAATAATCTGTTAAAGTTCTCTCCAAATTGTATTAAGTTAAACCGAAAATGAAAATTATTTTTGCCCAATAGATCGTGAGCCCGACAGCCACTAAGCAGCGCCAGATCGACGTTGCTCTATCCCTTATTGTTGAACGCCAAACAAGGTAGCTGCAATTTCCGTCTTTTAACGTATTTTTGGTATGACGCGGCTGGGGTTCGAACACACGGCCTCCCGGTTGTGATGCGGACGCTCTACTGACTGAGCCCACACACCGGAATATTGAGTACAAAGATGGCATTTTGAAGATCAGTGCATCGTAGATGAAAGAACATCTCTTTGACTATGTAAAGGAATTTGTTAGAAGTTTGTAGGATCTAGGATGAAAATTAAAGATCGGACCAACCCTATTTATCGCTCATCACATAAAAACGCACAATATTGTTTATGAAGAACACATAATGAATATACGCCAATTATTTTTTAACACAAACCATTTTAAAACACGAATTTATAAATAATATTAAGTTTAGTTGTTTTAGTTGTTTAGTTGTTTGACAAGCGCTCTGTGGCTTTTTTTCGTCCCCAATTTTGTTTTGTTGTCGTTGTCTATCCTTTGAATGTGTGTTCGTATATCCTTAATCTTTTCATCACATGCTTTTATCTATGCACACATTAATGTAAGAACATACGGACAAATTTGTAAAATGACGATGTCCTTTTCCTGCTCTTTAGTTCAAAGGAACCTTTAAAAATACAAAATTCGTTGAAAAATCATGTGAATTTGTATCGATTTTGAAGCCAGCTTACAAACGTCTCACCTGGTTTGTGGCATCCAACAAATGCTAGGTATTGGCTTGACGTTGAACGATAAGTGCATGTTATGTAGTTATGTAATGTCATAAGCGCAGCTGTACACTTGTGTCACTCTATTAGTGTTGCTATATACATAGACTGCCAAATATTTAAGTTCGTTGAATCCCAACTGATGACAGATGTTTGACGGTTTTAAGTACCTATACCTAGTCCAGTTTGACAAAGACCAGAAATTATTACAAATTAATTTAGATATTGTATGAGAGCTCCATCTCTTCATCGTTTAGGTCTGTTTAGCATATTACTATTTCAATGTCAAATCCAACTTTCTGTCTAACTCTCATTGGCATATTCAGGATTCGACCTGGCAAAGAAGTTCGATATTCTTATCGCTCATAGTTTTCTCTCTAACTTGCAAGAGAAAGAGCAATATGCATCTGCTGCGCCACAAGAAACTCTTTTCGTCTTGCTCCCCGTGTAATGTATGGAGAAAGAAGGCATTACAATTATAATGACTTTTCTTTCATCTAGTTCTTATGTATCGTCTATCGTCTGTTTTTTCTTGTTCTTGTTTTGAATTTCAAATTAACAAAATTAAGGCAAAATGTTGTATTTTATTGCTTATGTAGGTCTATGTTGCACAGACCTTCGGCATATTGCCTATACAAAAACTCATTGATATTACTGAACCCGCGAGTCCTGTATATTTTCATCAAACTAAGGAGTGACTAATATCTGAGAAGTGCAGAATTCGGGGAGGACGTCTGTCGTGGCCCCTCTGCTGAATATCGTCCCTGGGCTATGCTAAAAAAAGCCACAAAATGCATTTACAAAATAAATTATGTACCGCTTGAAGCCAATGTAACTATGGGTTCGTTCAATAGACACCTTTTTACTCTAGAAACATGGTTTTCAATGCCTAAAGCTATGGTCACAATTCACAGCGGCGATTATCCGTTTAGTAGCCTGCTCGGTCGCCGGTGGAATTTAGGCATCGTCCAACGATTTTTGGAGAAGTCGAGCAGGCTGTAGAGCCCCAAGCGATGCCTGGGCGGTGCCCTATCGAATTTCCGTTCGATTTTAGGTCAAAACTTGGCGAAAACGGTGAGCTTCCCTGGGCGGCGTCCCGACAGTGACCGACTGATGACCCACCGATTCCCGTGCGGTCTCCCACCGGCCACCGGCTGATTTTAAAGAAAGCCGCTAGGTCAAAGGCTGTCAAATCGCTCGACGGCGTACGCTCGATTAGGTCGGTGCCCGGGCGGCGACCTTCCGGTCGCTGTGCGTACTTTTGGGGACGAGTGAAAATGAGCAGGCGCCGCCCGAATTTTAACTCCGCGCTAAAACTTCAGCAGCGACTGAGCGATGCCCTAAAAACAAGCGATGCCCGGGCGAAATCGGCTAAAAAATCGCCGCCCGGCCGCCAAGCAGGCCACTTTTAGGTGTTATGACCATAGCTTAACATTGTTCAGCGCTGGGAATGCATACCTTATTTGGATGAAAATATATGTTCTCGGTACTATGAATATCGCCATCAATTTTAAATGTGTATCGCCACTAATTATAATTGAAAAAAGCCCTCTCATGAAGAAAAGTAAGAAATCATACAATAATTGTACATATTCATAATATTAAATGAAAACTTCTTTACTCTTCAGACCGTAATTCAATCTTTAAATTCAATTATTTCTCAGTCAAATTACACACGCATTTTGTAAAGCTTACATCCATATCATGTTTTATCTTTTACCGGAGTACACTGACTAACCTATTCAGCTCTAAAAATGCATCCCTTATATGGACAAAATCTATGTGCTTTGTACTATAAATATCGACCCGTAATGATATTACTGATTTAATAAAAGGTTGGTATATTCCGCTGATAAATTTTATCAGGTTGGCAAGAAAAATGTATTGTGTATCTAAGCGGCGTCTAATTTGTATACCTTTCAAATGACAATATTGTCTACCATAGTCTCTCTCACCCCCCCCCCCCTCGCATTGCTTACAATACTCTCTGCGTTAATCAGTGAGCCTTTTTTTTAAAGATATTATACATGGTTTGTCTTATATATTCCTTATTACATTCACAAGCACTTTCCTTCGAAACAAATCATTAGAAAAATATTTAACACATGTTTATATAATAAGTTTGCGGCAAGACACTTGTAGTATATATATCTGTTATGGCCTTCTCTAAATCGGTTAGAAAATTTACGTTGGGTCTCAGGCTTGGATTAAAGTAAGTTGTCCTTTTATATACTTGTGTATGTGTATTAACCCTAATAAGGCCGGGGGGGCATTATGGCCCCCCCTTAAGATCTCGGCCGCGAAGCGGCCGATCGCCGCGAAAATTTGCACGCATATCAAGTGAAGTGTATAGAATAATATGATAATTTCAATTTTTCGAAAAATTCACTCATTTGCATATTTATGGTAATTTATGCTAATAAAGTCATACAAATCACATTTTTACCCATAAATCATATATTATTCATATTTAAGCATTCCTTTTCACTACATATATTCATTAGACCATTCTGAATAATAATATGACAACAAAATTTGGAAGAGCCAGCTTTTTTCTTATGTTATCCCTTGTTTTGATAATTTCTTATGTATTTCATTGTTTTTTTAACTTATGTATTTCATTGTTTTTGTTGTTTTATTTCATTTCTTACTACAATTCAACTAAATTGACTCCCAAAACAACCACCTAAACTTTAAACAAGACCCAATAACCCATGTTTGATCTGTTTTTAGGAAAAATGACTTTTCCATATGTTTTGTACACAAATCACGAAAATGAGCGATTTTCGGGCTGACATGCAATGACAAAAGGTCACGTGACCTTCTAACCGTAGGTCCGATTTTCAAAAAAAATCTTTTAAAAGTTGCGCAAGACTCGAAAGAAAAAAGTCAGCGAGTGGCGGGGCGCCATCCATATGCGTTCCCGAGCAATCGGAAAATCGTGGAGGGGGGGGGCCATAATGCCCCCCCCGGCCTTATTAGGGTTAATATGAAGATCTGCGGGCGTGCATTAAACAGTTGTATTTCATATTCTCTTTGGTAGGATGCTCCGTATAACAATGTTTCCTTGTTTTGTTCATCCTTTCTTCAACAGAAATATCGTGTACTTATTAGTTTCTCTCAAAGGTCTCACCTGGTTTTTTGCATCTGATGAATGCTTGGTATGGATACGATGACGTTGAAGAATACGTGCATATTTAATAGTTCGCAATACCATACGCGCAGCTGTACACATTGGTACTACTTATATCACTGCTATATAAACGCAAATATTTCACTAGTTGAGCTCCCTGAATTCAAGCTGATGATAACTAATCGACGGCTTCAGACGAGTATCACACTGAGACGATGAACACCAATTATAGAACAGTAAATTACAATGACAATTTGATAACTTTTTGTTCACGAGGTTTTAATCTTTTTCGATGCGTCGGTAGTTTATATCTTCATTTCTTCTTTTTAATCGTTTTTGTTTTGGAATGCGATATCAATTTCACTTTGGGAAGGAAATGTCGTAATCATGTTTTTCATCAACGAAGTTCAAGGGAATGTGTGATTCATTTTATTTTAGACAGCATCAGCTACTGTGTAAGTAATTTCAATCGTTCATCTCTAAAAACATATTAAAGACGTAAAAGGCCATACCAATTCGATCAAGTTACAAACCCTTTCAAGTAACAGACAGGTTTTAAACTAAACAATTTCCAGTTGTTTCAACTGCTCTGTGTTAGTTTGATCAGGACCAAGCCCGAACAGGCGCGTACGCATGATTTTTTTCAAGGGGGGGGGGGAGGGATTTTAACATATTAAATCGGGCCGAAAAAATCGCAACGACTCAGCCAGCCGCTGAATAAGCGGGGGGGGGGGGAGTAAGAGGATTTTTTTTTTTGTGGGGGGGGGGGGGTCTCAAAATTTGAAAAATTGACATTTTGCTCCGTTGGGGTGGGGAGGTAAGGTTAACTCTTTTAGGTTAGCCATTGTATTTGTTTTATTTATTAAAGAAAACAAACAAAGTGACCAAAGAGGGGGGGGGGGGTTTCCACCAAAATACACACATAAAAAATACCAAAGGGAGGGGGGTTAACCCAATCCCCCCCCCCCCCCTGCGTACGCGCCTGAGCCCGAATACTGATCAGGTCCGTTGTCGAGTTGAATACCAGCTTCACTTGATACATGATAAGGTGCAGAGTAAATCTTTCAAACAACCTTTTACAAATAACTATTAATTACAATTTGTTAGGATCTATGTTGATACTTTCAGGTTATTAGTAAGGTTAAAATTCCAATTACGAGTTATTGGTTGGTGACAGTAAACAATAGAAACTTATATTTAGAATGAAAATGTTGTGACCTATACTTGTTGGACTATTAAGAATTTGATTTGATATGATTTGATGTTTATTTATTCCGTATAACATCAACACATTTACATTTACAATATTATAACTTGAGATGGATCATAATGACACGGTATATACAGAAAATTGTTCGTCTTAAGCATAAGCTTAAAGTTACGTTATTTTCGTTTGGTACATTAGTGGATTAATGAAGCACCGTTTAATTACTGCATGCTAATGTATGCGTTTCTTCGGTAAACACGCATTTCAGCTTTCATCATTTAGAGAGTTAGGTATAGCCCCTTTCACGGTAACCCAATACAGAGTAAAGACAATGCGGATTTTCATTCCCATGAAAAATAGATCGTGTGAAAAGACCTGTCAGCCTGTCTTTGTATTGAATGTTTCTGGTACTTGCCAAAGGAAAGGAACTTGTTATTGATATAGACTTTCTTCTTTCATTTATATGATGTGAAATGCTTTTTTTTAGTTGTATCATGATATGTCTATCTCACGATTCTTTTGGGACACTAGCCTTGTTTCCGTTCTTGAAACGCATCATAGGCTTGAATAATATGGCGATAAAAGCATTATGATAATTATGTCCAAATAGTCCATAATCTTAGTGGCTGAAACACGAAGCGTTCGATACCGACCATATTCCTCGGCATGGATAATTCAAAGACCCCAGGCCATCCAATCCCTCTTAAAGAGACAGCGCCTTGTTTCCTTTGGAAAGGCGCTATATAAATCCAATTATTATATATAACTATCAATCATTATTTATCTATTGTATATATACTGGGTTGTATATATATTTTGGTAGGTAGAAAGAGAGAGAGAGAGAAGTTTAGCACAGTAAAAGCAGATAAGGTGAACATTTTCAAGTTGGATCAGAGAGGCAGTATAAATCATATCATGAGAATTACCACCTGGACAATTGCACCCTGGACAATCACCCCCGGAACATCACCCACGGAAAACTACCCCAAAAGACAATCACCCCTCAGAAAATGATCCCCAGCACAATTCTTCCCCCTCCCTTAAAATTAACCCCTAGGACAGTTGCCACACCCTCCCAGGACAACCAAGGTAAATCACTCCTCGGACAATTCCCCCCCCCCCTGACAATAAGTTGGTTTTAATCAAAGCAGAATTTTTGTCGGGGGGGGGGGGGTTATTGTCCTCAGGGGGGGGGGGACCGGCCAGTGGGGTAATTTTCAGAGGGAAGTAATTTCCCTGGAGCAGAATTGTCCACGGGAGGTAATTTTCCGGGGGATCCTCAGGGGTTGGTTGTCCACCCGGAAGGGGGGATTTTCCGAGAGTAGTTGGCCATCGGGGGTAATTGTCCCGCTGGTTATTGACTGAGGGTGATTGCTCCGGGGGAAGTTGTCCTAGAAGCATCGCCTCTCTCTTTTTTGTTATCTCTTTCTTTATGCCCCCTTCACATACACGGATTTTTCTTACGAGTCCTTAAGGTTGGCACAAATTCACGGATCTTTTACGGATCCTTATGATTTGGCCACTATTACGATCGATTTAAGAGTAGTTAAAGAGCTAATTATCATTTAGTACGGATCGTTATGAGTTATAACGAATTGTTACGGCATAATTCCACAATTTGTTACGAGTTGTCACTGATAACTACGAGCAAATAACGTGTTAGTTAAGACGTGTTGTTACGAGTTAGTAACGAGTATTAACAAGTCCTTACGATTTTTCACCAAATTATAACAACTGGAAATGATGTGTTCGAATTTGTAGCTTTTATACCTTTCCCCAAATCGTAAACGAGTATACGTAAAGTATACGTCTCCTATTCTGAAAGAACTCGTAACAATACGTAAAGTGCTCGTAATAACACACAACAATCAGTAATTCCAACGTAACACGACCCGAATGAAATCGTAAAGAACACGTAAGCACTAGTAATAATCCATAAATGATCCGTAAATAAATCGTAAACTAACCCTAACAGATCGTTATTTTTTTTAAAGTTTTTAGTTAACGGATTCTTGCTAGCAGTGTACGGATCGTTACGTGTTGTTGCGAGCGGTTTACGATATTTTACATATTTGCTTTAAAAATACAACATTATATTTCTGGGATGCCTTCGCAAACTATTCAATTCACTCTGCAGGGTCGTGTAGCGATCGACCAAGGAAATTTACGTTTTGTAGTTTGGATGTTCGAAATCAAGAGCATTTCTTATCAATCAGTGCTCATCTGCATTTCTCTCTTTTCTTATCGCCACAGATAACATTTGATCATCACGTAGACATTTTTGGCGCCTTCCAAATTGTGATTGATTATACGAGGTAGCGTAGTCCCGGAAGAACAATTTCAATTAGAGAACAGCAAAGCATTTTATTCTAATGCACTCCAGGGGCGACAATCCCCACAAATTCTCAGTTCCCCTATACAATTACCGCCCGTGGTTGCATATTTCACAAGGCATACTTCATTATTAGTATTTTTGTGACATTGAATTAGCATAAAAGAGGATGGTTTAGATATTAGAGGGTAGTTGCCCTTCTGTTGAGAGAAAGATTATTACAAAACGCACATTTCTGGAATCCGAACGATATATTTCGTTAATATGGTACGGGAGTTGCTCAGCCGTTTTGATGTCTTAAAACTTGTATTTCAGTCATCTTAAGATTACGTTTTGCCAAAGCTCCCATCATAAAGCGCAGTAACTCTATATATTAAGCATGGATAATATAAGCCTAATTTAATTTCTTTCTGCAGCGCTGCAAGTCCTCCGCCCATATTACATTCAGATATGATACCTTGAAGCAATGTGAAGAAACCCTAGACGTATAACTGTTCACATCTTTGAATAATGTTTGAATGAACTTTTGGTTAAGACACACAACAAAATACACAGAAAAATCAAGCATTCTAACTAGAATGGAGAAGAAAAAAACAGCGGCAAGTTGGTGTAACAACAGAAGAATAAACAGCTTTCGTCTTTTAAAAGGAATATGATAATGATGGGAATTATCCATCCATGTCTTATTTGATGATTGCAGAGATCCAGAACAATTAATGACGAGGAAACAATTATACATTTAGGTCTGAAGTCGATCATGATCTACAACCAATGAAAGCTCATACAAGGCTGAATGTTTAGAAGAGATAGCAATAGGAGAACTTGATAGCCCAACAAGAAATTGTAATTGAACTTCGGCCAGAATATGCCTGGTGATTTACAACACAGCGCATATGCCTGAAGCTTTATAAACAAAATATATAAAATCAATATGTTTGTCAATCCCCAATAAACCTAGGATAAGTGTATAAAAAGATTTCAAGAATATTATTTAAGATTATTCTAAGGATAATTATTGATCAAATTAACAAATAACAATAACTACAATTAACAACATTTCTAGTATTATCATATTATGTACACGTTCAAACGATTGACATAAGTTTTATATATTATATCGCTGATATTTAATTTGATTTGTATGTTGCGGAAGAAAATAAATTCAATTAAATTCAAAGTGGTACCACAGAAGCTCTATTCACTATAATAACGATGCCACAAATAAAAATCACAATAAGCAAGGATTTATTTATAAGAATGATTTATTGACTACTTTCGATGAATTGATAGCAAGTTTGCAAACAATTATTTTAGATGTTAACAACATAGTTTTGATCTTCAACCTTTACGTGAATATACAGCTACCATGAACATCGTCAATTATATCTTGGTTATACACAAATCAAAATAGGATTACGTCAAGGCTATGAACTGTCCAAAGTTTTGTTTAAACTGTGGACAAAATGATATTCATTGTAATTGCAGATAAGAAATGTGTCATGGTTGGAGGTGTAAACATGAATGATTTGTGATTTTTCTGATGTCACTCTTTATTCTGCAACTAATACTAGATATTGTAAAAGCTAAAAGCTAAGAGTTTGGGATACATATGAATGCCAAGAAACTTAGTTCATGGGTTTCACCGAGGAAAAGTATATACGAAGACTATGTTTCGAAATGTTTGGGGAAAATGTTGTCATCAATCTCCGAGCTGGGGGGGGGGGGTAAATATATCTTTGAAGGTTTCACGTATTACGTCGATTATTCATATACGGCTAGGAATTATGATTTAGATGATTCCTGAGACCTTCTGCAAGCATAATGTTTACAACACCCTTGTTTAGATCAGGTTTGAAATGTATTCAAATATCTTGAATAAATATCTCACCTGGTTTGTTGCATCCGACGAATGCTTGATGACTATATGATCCTTTTGAATACCTTCAGCTTCGATGATTCGCAATATCATAAGCGCAACTCTGCACGTAGGTCATACCGACGTTGCTGTTATATATAAAGACTTCCCATAAGTTAAGCTTCCTGAATTCAAGCTGATAACATATATTTAACAGCTTTGTGAATTTATTCGTAGACCAATTTTACACAGACCAGTATCTATTGTATATGTAGCTTCAAACGCCCCCTTTTTTAAGTCCGTTTCTGACTAAATTTATTTCGTGAATCAGTGAAATATATTTGATTTGTAAATTATTGATTATAACAATAACAATTTGTGAGACTATTCGCCACATCCGTGTACGAGTTAGCAGTTATTAGTATTAACACACAACAAATCGAAAAGAGTGCGTTAGAGGAAAGAGGCGGTCTGCACATACGGGAAATCATGCAACTCAACGTCTTGTCATTCTTTTTGTTTAAATCATAAAAACGGCTTTGCAGCTTATCATCAATATTTTTTTAGACAGATTACCACTTTTGTATGCAAGCACACTGAACACCTGGTGTATTCCCTACTCTTTGATATAATTGTGCCGTATAAACACAGGCGAGTACACATGGGGGGATTGTTGGGAGGGGTTCCCCCCCCCCCCCCTTTGGTTTTTTTTATGTTTGTAAACACCCCCCCCCCCCCCCCCCCAAAAAAAAATAAATAAATAAAAATAAATAAATAAATAAATAAATAAATAAAAAAAAATAAAAAAAAATTAAAAAAAATAAAATTAAATTAAAACCGGTGACCCTTCCCCTCCCTCCCCCAACGGAGCAAAATTTCAAAATGTCAAAGGCCCAACTAAAAATAAAAAATGTCCCCAATTTGAAAAGACGTTTTTATTAAATTGCATTTTTCCATCTTATCTATTCTTACCATTCAACTTCAGAGTGAAAAACCAAAGCAAAGATAATCCATTCACCCTAAACACTTATCTATTTGACATAACAAAGAGGTTGTGAAGCCTATGTTTTTAAAATCGTAGTTTTAATGTGTAAAATATTGCCAATGCGATCATACTAATTTAGCTCCACTTTCCCCAAAATACGGTAAGCCGTTAATTATTAACTGATTAATATAAACAATACATGGGCCGTGCTGGCTATGCGTAATTTAACCAACACGACAAATTCAGCCCCAAAAATCCAACATCGGCATTGGCTGAAATACAACGTAAACGGCGCTATTTCGTTTTTTTAACGGCTTTTTCAAATTATCGAATATTTGTGGTGGTACACAAATATTAGAAATCGTTATATTTATGGATATTTCAGCCGTTTCTAAACCGATTTTGATCAAACAAAGATGATTTTGTCATTTAAATTGTATGTTCTTTTAAATTTAACACTCTTTTTATTATCTCATGAAAAATATTTGGCGTAGCGCCCTCTGCAACAAAATCAAATATCCGTTTATACACGTATACAAGCAATTCTTGATTTTGTTGCAATTGGTAATTTAGGATTGACTAGGGAGCAATATATTTTTATGGGGTTAACCATTCACACTAGGCGGATAACTGGTTGAGGTCTCCTGACAATCATTAAAAAGCTGCGACCAACAATAAGGAATTTGCAAGAATTGGCAGTGGACGATCAGTTGCAGTTTTTTTTTTTTGTGGGGAAGTTGCCGATCGGTTGTCGAAATTCGTATGATACAATTTCTGATCTTCAACGATTTCAGTAAACTTATTTCGCGAACGCTTTTGGAAATGTAGGCGAATGGTTTGTCATTCATGGATTATGTTTCTAGCTTTCTCAAACAAATATCACATGGTAGAAATAGAGGTGTCGTGGTCTTGTGGACTTCAGATCACAAGGTACGGGGTTTCGCCGGGGCACTAAAGCCCTTTGGCAAGACGTTAATCTACAGTTGACACTCTCCACCCAGCTGTTAAATTGGTACCCAGTAGGATGCGAAAGTTAGATTAGCAAGTGTGCGATTGTAGCATGGCGACTAGCTGGAGTGCACCCCAGAAATGGAGAATGTGCATTCATTGGGTACCATCAGGCCTGAATCTGATGACCGGGGTAGTAATATATATGTCAAGCGCTTTAATTGACACATCGTTGTATCAATGTATTAGGCGCTATATTAACGCGGAAACTTATAATACTTATTATTAATCAGTCTGAGAACTTTGAACTATCATACGTCTACCCCTGGAAAACCCCCAAAAAAACATTTCACGATAAGATTGGTCGGCACAAGTTCTACTATGGAACACCGTAAACATCCCTCTGACCAAAGTGCTCTGGAGATCAATTACCGAACACTGACATTCATTTAAAGACTGCCAAATATCTTTCTGCAACCTCTGACAACTAAGGTCTTGTACTAATATGACTTACGATTTAGGGCCGAAAATGAGTGATCATAATTGTTTGCAGCATTTGGTTATGAGGGATATCAATAATACCATGAACTATTTTACAGACATCAGTAACTATTTTCTTCGATACTGAGCCAAAACACAATTTCTATTAACAATTAAAGTCCACTGACAGAATCTAAAAATTCCACCAGGGCATCACATTAAATTTCAGACGTCAAACCTGTTTTGGTGCATCCGACGGATAACTGGTATAAGAGTGAATCTGGGCGATACGTTCAGATTGGAAGCCATGTAACGAAACTCTGGACGTGAGTCACACTCCTCGTGCTTTTATGTACAATAACGTCCCACCAATTTAGCTTTGTGAGTCCTAACTGATCAGAAGTATCTTCGACAGCTTCAGGTACATACGGGTCGATGATTCGTGTGAGGGCCAGTAATTGTAAAAACAGATATTTCCAACTACCATTTGCAATTTGTAAGGTGTGTAATGCAGCCAAGATCATATTTCCCTTTTTCAAACTAGTTTTGATGTTATTTATTTTGTATAGTTTTAATTTATATATATGTTTTCATATGAATCATTTCTTGTAACTGCTCATCAAGTATCTGAACATATCTGCCAGCCCCTAGGAGGCAATGCACTGACAATAACAGTATGTAGGATACCAAATCAGTTGCTATAAACAAATGCCACAGAGGTAAATGCATGTACAATTATTGTGTAGAAACAGGAAGCTCAAGATTATATTGATACAGCCAGGCGCGCCGGAAGCAGTTTGGGATTTGGGGGCAAACATTCCGGGGGCTCACCTTCAAGGGGCAGTGACGTAACGAGAGAAAAAAACGTTTGGATGGGGGGTAGAAGAAAATTCTGCATCAACACCACTCTTACATGTTACATGCAGGCCCCGCGGAACGTTTTTGCAAAGTGGATTATTACCGATCAGGTAGAGTGTAAATTGGCGTGGGGCTCGACCCTGAGCCCCGGCAGGGGGTCAAGGGGCTTAGCCCCCAGAAGCTCAGGGGTTTTAGGGATTAAAATTATGGTCAGGTAAGCATATTTAGATACCCTATTTGTGAAACTGGCATGCCACTAATTGGCGGAGAGTCCAGTAAGCAGAGCCCCCGGAAGCTCGTTTTGTTTAGGAATGTAATAACGGTCAGATGAGCATACAGGGGACCGCGTTAGGGCCCTTAGTGGGTTCCAGGGGGCAAAGCCCCCGGATGATCAGGGGTTTTAAGGTATTTAATAACGGTCAGATGAGCATAATGGTGACCGCCTTAGGGACCTTGGTGGGGTCCAGGGGGCAGAGCCCCCGGAAGCTCGGGGTTTTTAGGTATTTAATAACGGTGAGATGAGCATACAGGGGACCGCTTTAGGGCCCTTGGTGGTGTTCAGGGGGCAGAGCTCCCGTAAGCTCTGGGGTTTTAGGCATTTAATTACGGTCAGATGAGCATCCAAGGCCCCGCCTTAGGGCCCTTGGTGGGGTCCTGGGGACAGAGCCCCCGGATGCTCGGGGGGTTTCAGTATTTAATAACGGTCTGATGAGCATATTTCGATACCTCATTTGAGACATTGGCAGGTCATTTTTTTTTCTTACTCTCTTTTTTTCTTTTTCTCCATATGGAAACGTTTGCTTGTATTTGTCTCATAAAAGAATATGAGCACGAACTGACTCCCACACGGTGTTGAGAGCTCAGGGATCACAGGCCAATGGCTTCATCGGGCAGGTAGTTCCATTATGTGCAGAACATACTCTTTTATTGACTTACTTATTGCATAAAACTATATAACCAAAATGCATTTTGTATTCTAACAATTGGAGTACAAAGAATAATAACAGGTGAATGAAATGCATAAACACCACAAACACCTGGGGAGGAAGCATCCATAAATATGAAGACATATATATGATAGACATATATATGATAAACGACTCCGATGAAACTATAAAACCAAAATGAAATGTGCGTTCTGGCAATTGGAGTACAAAGAATGATAGCAGGTGAATGAAATGCTTCAACAGCAACACAAACACCTGGGAAGCTAGGAAGCATCCATACATTTGAATAATTTAGTTGATAAACGACTCCGCATGTGGATGTTTGTTGGAGCAGAAAGCAGTGGATTCTTAACAACACGAACCCATTTAACATAATGTCGGAACGTGAATTAAATTTGGCGCGGTTGGAAAATGCATCTTTCTACCCTGCAACTTTAATGGTACGATCCAGTAAATTAAACAATAAAATGGCTCTCATTTTAAAATTACTCATTAAATGAAACCCAAAACTTCAGTGATATCAGAAAAAATATGTTATATCTTACTAATAATTAAAAAAAAGATGTATAAACATTGTGAAAGTGTCGCATTTTACGATAAAAGACACCGATTTAGCAAAGATCACGTCATTAGTGCGCTTGCATCAGGGAATTCAAGGTCAAAAGGTCAATTCAGACGCTGATGAGTTGTTGGTCGAGCATTTTTGTTTCCTTTATTCCGACAAAATTATACAATCAATCAAAATAAGTTTGATACCAGAAGAAAGCTAACGATTAGTATTTTCATTAACCGCTTGCCCCAAAGTCTCTTGACCACATTGAAACGAGTGAGAGCTTGCGAGATCGGCCAAAGTGTGATTGAAACTCGCTATTTCCTCTTCTCCAACGCAAAAAGAGACGACATTGTGCTGGATAAATGTATTTTTCCGACAAAAGTAAAGAAAATTTGCATATGGTCTTTTTATATTATACTTTATGAAACGCACATTTTAGAAAAATTTCACTTTTTCATGGAAAAATGCTTATTTGTTCTATGCACGCAAGTCAGATTGAGCGGATGATACAACGTTTCCATATGGTAACAAACTTTTTCAAAAAGTGAGGGGGGCTAGAGCCCCCGAGCCTGGCCGTTCTGCAGACCCTGACATAAAGGATCTATATAAGCATATTTTTCGCCCGACTGTAAATTTGGGAATTTATAATTTTCCAACAAACGCATACAAAAAAATACCGGAAAATCATGTCACTTTAGCAACATTTGTAAATCACTGGTATCGAAAAAAAAAATACCCCCCCCCCCCCCATCAGTACGCCAGTGTTTAGGGGCTCGTGAGCTTCTCACCCCTATAACAAAAAAACAGACACGTTTTCCCATTATCTCACAATATGTCCACGATATGCGCGTATCGCTATTATAAAACCTCCATTGATAAATATAGGCATACAGCATGCGCAATGTTTAGGAAATTTAATTCCTGTTAACTTTCCTTTTCTTTGAATGGAATGTATACGTCATTTAATCCAGGTAATTATTATTGTTATGTTCTTTTGGGTTGAAAATACAAACCATCTTTACTCCTTTACTGCTTTTTTTTGAGGGGGGAGGCGCTTTTTTTTGGGGGGGGGGAGCAACTGCCCCCCCCCCCCCCCTCACCACTTCTTAGAAGCAGAAAAGGCAGAAAGCTGTGGCCTAAAGCCGAACACTACAAATACATTTTTAACAAGAGACAATATCGATACCTAACTGATCTCTGTCCGTGTTTCAGGGTGTAGTTTACGACTTAACGACTTACGTGTAACCCGTAAATTCTGCATGTAACTTAGATCTTAACTTACAAGTTAGGTCAATCCGATAAGCTCTACCGGTACCAAACAAGTCACCATGTTTTTCTGCGTGGTTAACCGGATTATCGTTAAGTTTTTTTTATACCGGTACCTTAACTAAGCATAGTCGAAAGCCATACAAAGGTGGTAAAACGTTCAAGATATCCCCCTCTTCTTGATTGAGTGTGCACTGCGTCATGTTTCCTTTGGCCTAGCTGACACGGGGCAGAAACTAAATTCGGCATCTCAACAAGAACTCGAAAAGTTTCTGTCACTTTTCCGATCTGTTATTAATGATGGCCTTTTCTTACGGTCGTTTCCTTTGAAGTTTGAGGAGTGTTAAATAATGAGGCCCAGTGGTCTATCCAGTCGAGGTAATTGATAATATCTTAACAGATACACGCATGAGTATGCATATAATGGATAGCGCCCACTCTCTGCTTTATTGTTCTACATCTAACTGTCACACTAAGGATTTGCACATTGGTTAAAACGTCTCACCTGGTTTGTTGCATCCGACGAATGCTTGCCATTTTAATGAACCTGAAGAAAACGTGCAGCTTCGGTGGTCCGCAATACCGTAAGCACAACTCGACACTACTGTCATACTGATCGAGCTGGTATGTACATATCTTTCCCATCAGTTGAATTTCCCGAATCCATGTTGGTAACATAACGGCTTTAAGTACATAGGTTTACGTAGCCCAATTCGACGTAGACCAGTAACCATAGAACCAGTATAACTCTCACTACCATTTGCGAAAGTCCGTTCTACAATGCCCTACATACTTATTCAACAGGAACCTTAAATATCACTGTACTGGGTTTGTTTAAATCATGGGTCAGGGAGGGGGCGAAAGCTTGAACTACCAATTGCCCTTTGTGTTTAGATATTTAAATGTTTATAAATTTGTTGGGGGTTTTAGAATTCCCCTTTGTTAAATCCTTTTTTTCAAATAAAAAAGTGTCAACATGTCAATATGTGAGTGATGCAAAATTAAAGGACGGTGTTACCCGCATGTACGTCAGAAATCATCATGTCATTGCAATGCGCATTTAAGTATTTGATATTGCATTATGCAAATGTACATGACATAACATATTATCATTCAAATATTCCTTCAAATATGATATTTCAGTATATTTCCAATATGTGAGTGATGCAAAATTAAAGGACGGTGTTACCCGCATGTACGTCAGAAATCATCATGTCATTGCAATGCGCATTTAAGTATTTGATATTGCATTATGCAAATGTACATGACATAACATATTATCATTCAAATATTCCTTCAAATATGATATTTCAGTATATTTCCAGATCCAATACCAGGTAAAAGAAAGCCTGTGCCATTACAAGCCCCACAGAGAGGCAATGGCAGAGCTCGTAGATTTGATCGAACCTATAAGATTTCCATGAAGCACTCTTACGGTTGATTATCATGATATATTACATTTACACCCTCTAAAATGTTTAAGTGCTTAACATGATTAACAAGTATATCAGCGATGATCACGAAGATGTAATCAAGAAAAGTCGTTCCAATTGGTCTAATAGCGTGATATCATAGAAACTCAAAATGTCATCCTCCAATCAGTTCCCTTTTAAAATTGGATTAAGGTTTGTGCTATGATGTACTAGTACCAGAATAGTCGATAAAATATAGCTACCAATTGTAAAGAACATATATAATAAACTAAGTTTAGTCGAAAGGCGGCAAATGGTGCTGGTACGTACATAGCTTTCCCCTCAGTTGAATTTCCCGAATCCAAGTTGATAACGCAACATCTTTGATCACAAAGATCTCCGTAGCCAAATTGCCCCAATTTGACGCAGACCAGTTATCATAAAAACAGGTATTACTCTAACTAGCATCTGCGAAAGTCAATTTGCATTACCCTATATATTTACTATACTGTATCAGGTACACACCGTCAGCCCATACATAAGTATAAAGAGGTAGAGAACTATACATCCCCTAGCTATACCTTAATAAGTGCAAATTTTAACTTTTCCAAAATAATCCTTGTTACTTATAATAACAAGTCCTTTATAGTTCTGATTCGTGCCTTTGACAAGCTCCCCGTCTCACCGTTGAATCATTCCCTTCAATTTACACTTACAAAATGTGATCTAAACCCCTCTAAAGAGCCATCAAGTATCAATTAATTGAACATGCCCACTAATGTTACCATGTAGGGCAGTGGGGCAAGAGGGCACAATGTCCTAAACATTTGTTATTAACAAAAAGTGCTCAATTTCACTTAAATAATTAAGTATATGAAGACTTTGATTCCAAAAGGAGCTACATCGTATTTATCAAAGTTTAGTTGTTTTTTTTGTCTTAAAACACTCATTCCCTATATTGAAATTAAATGCAGTATATCACATTCTGAATTTTCATCTTCAAATATAAACAAATTAGCTTCCAAAATAATGTTAATTCCAACGAAGCTAAATCCATGAAAAAAATATTTAAAAATTCATATAAAATAAACTTCATATAATTTTTTAAAAACTATATATTATTGGTTTACTCATAAATACCCAAAGTTGATTTACCTCCTTTTGGAATTAAGCTCTTCAGAGCTTGATTCATAAAGAAGATAAATCCATATTTAATCATAATTGATTTTTGTCTTTAAATACTTATATCCTACATCGGAATAAAATGCACTTGGGAATGGTAATAATCTGTAGGACAGCTCCGAGTGAAGCTGTTGCAGAACTGTACCGGTATGTCCGGTCGGAATATCTTTAAAGGAGTGATAGTGAGAAAATTGCCATTCGTATTTAAGTATTTTTCTATATACCAATGGACATGAGATAACGAATATTACAGAGATTCCTTTACATATGAAATTGCCATGAATATCTCTTTTTATGTCATAATATAGTACCTTTATACCTCTAAAATGCTTATATGCAGTTGTCAGAATTGTTTTCAATTACAGGCAACATGGTTAGACAAGTACATCAGCAGTGATCATATTGAATGTTACTTATTACAAGATAGTGGTCACACTGCTTGTCGGGCAGCGACTCTTTCACTAAGCCATCACTGGTTAATGGCACAGTCACGATGAACTAAAAACAAATAGCTAAGCTTTCCTGATTCATTCTGACTTATTAATATGTATTAGTCCGCCATAGGACAATAACTTTTATACATGTATTGCTTTCTGTGAGAAATTCGTATTACTTAACATATTTGTGCTATACGATATGTTTTAATGATATAGCTTGATATCATATATAGCCTAAATGTCACCCTAAAATTCGATCCCTTTTGCAATTGGATTAAGTTTTGTGCTACGATGTGCTCGTACCAGAATAACCGATACAATATACCTGCCAATTCTAAAGAACAATAAACTAAGCATTGTCGAGAGGCGGTAAAAGGTGGTTAAATCTTCAAAGACATCACCCCCCCCCCCCTTCTTAGTAGCATGTGCACTGGGTCATGTTTCTTTAAAGGCATTTTTTACAGTGTTAAATCTGAGATGCATGGCCCTACGTGTTATCAATGTCTGTGATATGGTGTTATATTGAAGCCCTTAAAAAGATCCCATTCAAAATGGTCACGAAGTGCCTCAAAAAAGTAAATTATATGGTGCCCGGTTTTACCATACTCATTTCCCCCTAAAGACCGTAGTGTTATAAAACCGTTAGTAAAACGAATTTTAAAATTTCGATTTCCAATCATAAATATCTTGATAGTCAGGCATGCGATATGTTTGTTAAAAGTCATGGGGTTACCTGACTGGCTTAAGGGTTTATAATTATCATTGCATCATGAGCTGAATCCAGGATTTGTTTCAGAATCTGAGACAAAATTACACAATACCTTTAACTCATATCCTGCCATGAGACTGCTAGCGCGCTATTGTTATAGTGCTCTGTGCACGCGAGCGCGCTATCGATTGAACGCCACGTTCATGCTAGCGAGCCATCGCTACTATGCTTCACTATGAAAATGACTGACAAAGAAAGCGGACAAAATATACAGTTCCTCAGGTAGACAAAGGAACATCCCTTCACTGCTATTATGTAAAAATGTGTAGAACAGGTGTCACATGCATATTCACCTGTTCTACACATGTTTGCATAAAAGCAGTGAAGGGATGTTCCTTTGTCTACCTGAGGAACTGTATATTTTGTCCGCTTTCTTTGTCTGTCATGTTCATAGTGCTTTGTGCACGCAAGGGCGCATATGTAATAACAGTCATTGTTCATGCCCATTGCACCGTGCTGAGTGCTTTTGCAGCGCTATTGAAAGTACCATCGCTGCATCAGATTATCGGCTTTGGATTACGCATCTTTGTATACAACAGTCAGATTGGATTTTCTCGAGTAATTTAGCGAATTGTTTTTTGTAAAGATTTAAATAACACGCGTTTGAACCAACCTTAAAATTAACTTGGCACACAGGAGATTTGTGGGTGGCACAATAGGGATTAGCACTGTGGCACTGGGTGCATTGTATGGGTGGCAGCTTAAGAGTTAAAACGGTTTCCTTGAACCTGCCGTGATATTTACTAGCTGTTGTGTATGCAGGCTTAACACGGAGCAGCAACCAAATTCGGCATCGCATTAAGAAATCGAAAAGTTTCGGTCACTTTCCAGATTTGCTATTTATGATAGCTTTTTCTTAAGCAGGGCTCCCACTTAGCCGAGTTGGAGCCTCGAGTTGTGGCGAGCCGGCGAGAGCTTGAACTCGCGTAAACTCACTTGAACTCGCTTGAAATTTACCAATTTTTATGGTATTCACATGAATTATCATACAACGTATTATCGAGTTTCCTACGATGGATGTACGAGTCACGCGAGCTCGGTATGAGTGTCGATAACTTGTGTAGAACTTGTACCGATCTACCAACGAGTTATCAAGATTTCCTAACGAATGATAAGAGTTTTCAACGATTCATATGCGATCAAGGGGCGGAAAATGCATCATTTTGGCCAGGGGCGGCCAGGCAACTTCCGAAGTTGGAGGGGAGAGGGGGCACCAAGAAAACAGGGCACCTTCAAAGGGAAATCTCAAAGCGAAAAATATACAATATTTTAGACATTGGTATATACCCTTTACATTGTGATTACATTATCAACGATGATGTCAATATTTGTTTCACTCTTTACACAGTACAATATATTGTTTAGGAATCATACTTTGCAGTTGAGTGTGATGGTCCTCAAATTGATTTGCGACCGAGCGAATGGAGCGAGGAATTAACAAAGAAGATTTGTGAGGTCGCAGTGTGAAAAATTACATCTAATAAAGAGCAAAAAAAATAAAAAATCCTAATGGAGTTATAGGCCTATGCAGATTTGTGTTATAACGGAGGACTAAAAAGACCTTTGATAAGTAAAATAAGTATGGTCTAAATAAGTGCTGTTAGTCGCTTGAAATTAGGGGTGCGTTTAATGATGAGAGGAAAAGGGGACACCTTTTAAAGTACAGAGAGTTATTATCAGAGGTGGAAATGGGGCGCTTTTTACACTTTCTAAAAAAGGCACTCACCAGGAATGAAAAAAAGGCACTAATGAAAATAAGAATAGGCATTTGTCGACGGAAAAGGGGAATCCCTCTGATTTTGATATGGGCATTTATAAGAGGTAAAAAGGGGCATTTATAAAAAGGGGATAGGTCCCTTATTAGAAAGGGAAAAAGGAACATGTGAAATATAAGGTGCGCGTATCCGAGTTAAAAGGGGGGGTATTTATTAACAGGGGCAGGGGCACTTCTTACAAAGGAAAAAGGGCACTTGTCAAAATAAAAGAGGCACATCTCAGATTATCAGAGTTGAAGGGGGCACTTATCAAAAGTAAAAGGAGGCACTTGTTGCAAAGGAAAAGGGCACTTATAAAAGGTGAAAAGGGGTAGGGGCACTTCTACAAATTAATACGGGCACTATTCAAAGATAAAGGGGCACTTTTCCTATGTAAAAAGGGGCACAATCCGAGTATTTGTAAAAGTGGGGGCACTGTGTCCCCTGCATCCCTCCCTGCTCTCCTGCCCCCGGAGAGGGCTGCCTCTGAATTTGCCGCTCTCCAAAATAAAGATGGATGCCAGATGCATATCTGCTCGATATGTTGAAGGAAGAACAGGCCTTGATCCTCTGCACAATTGCAGGCCAGCTGACGTATCATGGTGCGCTCGTCATGCTCGTTATGCTCGTCCTGCACTCTGCTCATGCTCATACGAAACTCGCCGTAAGTCCCCGTACTCGACCTAAACTCGCGTTAATATCGTAGGCAACTCGGCACTCCACTTTTGGAAACTCGAATAGCACTCGCGTATACTTGAAGGTGGCGAGTTGCTATGAGTTATGAAGAGTGCAGTGCAAACTTGTTACGAGTAATGCAATTATATTACGAGTTTAAGTAAGTTCACCTCGAGTTACAACGAGTCAGTGAAAATGTTGAACATATTCAAAATTCTGGAACTGCTTGCAACTTCGAGGAGAGCAGTGGAATGTTGTTAAAAGGCAGGCCGAGCCATACTGAGTTGTCGTGAGTTAAAAAAGAGCTATTCGCGAGTATTGCGAATGCCTCTTTGAGGCAACTCCTCACAACTCGTCACAACTCGGCTAAGTGGGAGCCATGCTTTAAGGTCGTTTCCTTTGAAGTTAGAGGAGGGGTGCCAAATGATTAGGTCCATCGGTCGTGAAAACTCTACTCGAGATGACTAATACTTTAATGATTATGCATGGAATAGATTTCACATTCTTCTCTAGTCTTTTTGTATAACTGTTGCACTAATATTAGGTATTATTGTATTTTATTTCAAAACGTCTCACCTAGTTTGTTGCATCCGATGAATGCTTGCCATGTCCATGATTCTGAATCATACGTGCAGCTTCGGTGGTCCGCAATCCCGTACGTACAACTCGACATTATAGTCATACTGATCGAGCTGATATGTACATATTCTTCCCTTCAGTTGAGTTTCCCAAATAAAAATTAATAATGTAACGGAGTTAAGTATACGTAGCCCAGTTCGACGCAGACCAGTAATAATAGAACAAGTATTACTCTAAATAGCATCTGCGAAAATATATTCTACAATACGCTATATATTTATAATATAGTTATCAGGTCCACCCTACAAGCCCATACGAAAGTAAACAGATGTAGGTAGATACAATTTTCCTAAATACCTGCCCTATGCTTTGGTTATGAGAAAAGAGAATGGCAAATTCGTCGCACATTTACTACCTCGTTAAACGTTTATTTTCTCTAAATTTCTTTTAAATACGCATATAATTTGCTTTCAATGTAACAGGTAGATTGTGGAAAATGGTTGATTATTTGAATATCCGTAATTCGTTTACATTTATGTTAAATATTGTTTTGGGCGTTGATATACCATCGGTGCCATATCACCACAATCACACAACTCCATTTACAACCAGAACCACATTCGACAGTATTGGCATTATGTCACTTAAAAATCGGCGCAATCTAAAGAACCCATCACACCAAACAAGTTCTCACTACGTTCTGGAAATGGGCTCACTCTGTGTTTAAACGGACTTTAAAGTATTAGCAACTGTTAGCGTTTTTTTTATTATTTGTTTAAAATTATTTTTAAAGAACAGTCTTCAAGGTAATTCTCCGTATTATTATGGTTCACCGTATTAAATGTAGCTGCCAAGGGAAGCGATTCCATCTTAACTTCCTTCTGACTGTTATTTGTATGAAGAATGTCTGTCTTAATCTTGAGGAGAGCTGTTATTTGTCTGCCGACTGCCAAGTCACCAAGTCCATTCTCTTGGGTTTTCTGAACATCAGTAGCTCAATAATCTTTGAATGAAAACTGCGACCATAAACAAATCACACAAAACCAGATGTAGGCCTATCTATCTAATAAAGAAAAGGCATGTGTTTTGCGGTGAATGATGATAAACGAGGGCACAACAGATGAAACAAGCGGGGGTAGCATCTCTGGGCAGTTTGTCACATAAGAGGTAATACTTTATTTCATTTCATGGACTTCTAGTACGAAGGGCACTTTTTCTTGTTCTTACAATCAAAGCTTTGGGTATATGTGGGAGGAATGATAAATGTTCGGATTTTACCGACTCAACGCAAGTAATTTTATGACGGTGCAGTGGATATTATACAAATAATACACAGCAGTGAGGGCATTAGAAAGAATAACCCACACAATTTACATTTGGAACAGTCTAACACTCCCGAGGCGGTAGCCGAGGGTGTTTGGACTGTTTTAAAGGTATCGAATGTGGATAAATTTGACTAATGCCCGAACAAAATGGTGTGTATTATTTGTTTTATAAGATTATGTTTCGTATTTTTTTAGAAAATGATGTTTTGTAACATGATTTTACTATAAATGACCGGTCATTAGAATTGGATAATGACCGGTCATTAATCAAATTAAGCGTTAGGCAAAATAAATGCCTGGTCATGTGTACGCTTTCAACCAATGAATTGATTAGGATCCATGACATTATCTTATAACCCTACACAAATAGGAACCATTTCGTCAAAAACATCTCAACCTTCAATTGGTCATATTACTGAAAAAAAAAAATTCTTAACATATTTGTATTCTTGCACTAAAAAACAAATAATTTCCAAATTTGCTATTCAAAAGGTAAAACAAAGAAATCTTGCACAACTTTAAGTAGTCCAATCCTTTCTTCCTAACAGATTAAACTATCAGGGTTTGAAGAAAATAAAGTGTTTTATGCATCCCATTAGGGCATTAGGCCCTACCTATATTAGTTATGTTGCGGGGGAACATCTGTATTCGTTTCCGTCAGGGCAGAATAATCTCTCAACAGTAGCAGGTGCTGCACATGCCTGTTGTTTGAGTTTAATATCTTGATGAAAGTTTTAGTGACAAATCTTGAATGGTCGAGAATCTCGACAACGCTGTCCCTAGATTTGCCCGTACCATTGCCTCAGTCAGAGGCGGCGAACCCGGGGGAGGGGGGCGTGGGGATCGTTCCCCCTCCCCCAGGAAAATGTTTTAAAAAAGGGAACAAAAACAAATGTATAGCATATACTGACTTAAGACTGCATTATACTCTGGAGGGCCTTACAGTGCAGTGTTTAGACTCACAAAATGCACAAATCTTCTCGCTCGGTCGCTACGCTACGCTCCCTCGCACAATGTCCTTAAAACGTACAAGTAAATATTGTAGAAAATCTGTTATTCATTGTTATCACGTAATCATACTTTACCCTGTATGTTTACACGATTAAAAGTTATAGAAAAAGATCAGTGCTACAAAAAAGAAAATTCAGCTTGCCCTTTTAAAAAGTCCCTCCTTGCCTACTTACTAAAATCTACGTACCAAATATTTATAACCCTTCGGACTGTAAAAGTGAAGTTGATGAAGTACTGAATGGGAGGAAAGGGGGGGGGGGTTGGGAGCAGTTACCCTACCCCAGTAAAATTCAAATAAGTGTATTTCTTATTTGATAACAGTGGTTTATAAATGTTGCTGAGTGGCATGACTTTCCCTGGGCTCCAGGAGGCAGGGCTCTAAGGTGGGAACCTTGGTTGCTCATCTGACCGTAATTAAACGCCTAAAACCCCTGAGTTTCCGGGGGCTCTGCCCTCTGTCCTCCACTCAGGGCCCTTATAGAACGGATCCTAGATGCTCATCATTCTGATCGTAATGTAATGCCTCAAAACCCCTGAGCTTCTCGGCGCTCCGCCCCGCTGGACCTCACGCCAATCAGTGACCTGCCAGTGTCACAAATAAGTTTTCAGAATATGCTCATCTAATTGTAATTAAAGGCCTCAATCCCTTGAGCTTCTTTGGGCTTCACCCCGCCGGACCTCACTCCAATTAGTGACCTGCCAGAGTCACAAATAAGTTATCAGAATATGCTCATCTAATTGTAATTAAATACCTGAAAACCCTGAGCTTCTTTGGGCTTCACCCCGCCGGACCTTACTCCAATTAGTGACCTGCCAGAGTCACAAATAATTTATCAAAATATGCTCATCTGATTGTAATTATAAGCCTTAAAACCCCTGAGCTGCATAGGGCTCAAGGGCTTCACCCCTTGACCTCGCCCGCCTGGGCTTTGCCCCTGGACCCTACGAAAATAGTCGCTCAACTTGCTTCGATCAATTTGCTGATGGTGATGGTGATGCAGATTTGATTTCGGCCCACCAAGAAAAGCATTATTGCTCATTACACCACTGGCCCCTCTCGTTCACTATGCTCCCTTATCCCTGGCATTTCGTCCACCACCCCCCCCCCCCCCCCCCCCCCGTCATGAAAAAAACGTCGCCCCTGACAACAGTAGACCTTTTCGTCGATTTACTTACTTTTGTTCTTCGCTCTGTTGGACCTCTTACGTACTAAATTTGTGCTGACGGAGGAAATTCAAAGTTTAAATCAACCTCATGGAAATGATATTACTAAATCCTGCGGTAAATTATTGAATAGAAGTGTAGCATAAATGTACAGTATTGCGTGCTGAAACATGCTTTACAGTTTCAATATGATTTTTAGATGCTGTACAATACGCTCTATAATATGGTTGTCATTACAATAATACTAATTAAAACATCTCACCTGGTTTGTAGCATCCGAATAATGCTTGGTGATGATATGACAGTGTAATTGTGTACAATGATTGAAGCCTAATTCCGTAGTACAACTCTTCACGTAGGTCATACTTTGCGCGCTGGTATATTTATACATATCCCATCACTTTCCAGTATCAAATGGCAATTTTCAATAATAGTGTATAGAATAACAAAGGAATGTGCCGATAGTCACTTGATTTTCGTATTGTCGAATGAAAATTAAATTTATAAATCACACATTTGTAGCCACTTGTATTTTCATGTTGATCCTCTCAGTGATGGGTAAATTTTCAGAGAAAGTTATAATTTCATAGGCAACATGCTCTGTAGATATTTAATAATATAGCAAACATATTTTTGTCATGTATTTTTTGTATAGCTTTTGCTTATATATTTAATACGCAACACGAAGAGTTGATGCAGCACGTTTATTAATCCAACTTTTTATTCAAGGGATGTCCAATCTCAATAACCTGCCATGAAAATATTTTCCTCCGGGGAATAGAAAAGGAAATTAACAAGTCATATATTTTATAGAAACATAACGACTGAAGACGAATCGTTATCATTTCGAAGGTTTTTTTTATAATCCGTATGTGTTGTCAGAATCGACACATTGCACACATATCTTCATGTTTTGATAATAACACGTAGTCGCATTCATACTGTATCTGCACAGTTCTTATGATTTAAAAGTTGTCATAGCGTGCTCATTACTTGTCCGGCGACATGTTGCGATTAAGATATACTACTAAATCTACTTGTAGCATTGAAGTAACGTGAAGCGTGTAAGTGAAGAAAACGTGCATCGCCTATTGGAGTAATAATTAGTGCTTGCTTGCTAGATCGTTTATCCTGTACAGAGACCTACAAAGCTCTGTCAACAAATACGTTTCCAAATCCAAGCTGAGTTAGAAGAATATGGCGCTCACGTAACTCAAGTCCGACTTTGGTGCAATAGCGCAGTTCTATGCATTTTCCTTATGCCTAGTTTACACCGACGCCGAATGTCGCGCTTTAAATCGGCGATCAATTCGGCGTCATTTTTTCAAAAAATCTCACAATCTCCTGAGATATGTTATGCTAAGTTCACACCGACGCCGAATTGATGGCGAATTAAATCGGCGAGCAAAGCGGCGGCAAAGCGTAACAGAGCTTAATTAAAGCGTAAAGACCATAATAGAGCGTAAGAAAGCTTTGAGCAATTCGGGACATTCGGCAAGAGCGCCACAAATTTAAACTCTGTTAAGCTTTCCTACGCTTTGAGCAAAACTTTGATAAGCTTTGTGACGCTTTGATAAGCTTTAATACGCTCTCCCCGCTTTACGCAATTCGTGATAGATCGCCTTAAATTTTTAAACAGTTTAAACAATTGTGGCGCTCTTGCCGAATGTCCCGAATTGCTCGAAGCTTTCTCTCGCTTTATTACGGTCTTTACGCTTTAATTAAGCTTTGTTACGCTTTGCCGCCGCTTTGCTCGCCGATTTAGTGCGCCATCAATTCGGCGTCAGTGTGAACTTAGCATTAAAAATCGGCACAATGATATACTCTATTTTAGACGAGAAACGAAACCTTTTCCAGGTCGTGTGCATGATGTGATGTCATATAGGATAATATCTTATATTATAAGACCTAAACTTATTACGCAGCATATCATTATATCAAGCGCGCGAGGAAAATTTAAAAATGATCATAATCGTTTTAAATTTAGTTTGGATATGTTCAGGCGTTATTTTTTTCCTTGTGCCGGCCTTACACAAGGTAAAAAACACATTTGTTTCACATGACATGAATTAGGTTCCTGATCTATTCTGAACAACACATTGCTAGACCTTTTTTTACTATTCATTTCCAATACGCGCACAAACCTCGAAATGCAAGCGCGCACAAATTTTATTATTAAAGGTACTATGTCCCATTTGCAGGCCAAACAAAATGAAAAAATTAAATTCCAACTGAATTTGAAAGATAATACTAATATAGAACTTCCATAAAAAAGGTGGGGCTTGAAAATGTCTTTAAGTGGGAAAATAACGACTATTAGTTGTCAAATCGACTTAAGGGCTATAGAGCCCAAAAGTAATAGTCTTGATTTTCAGAAAATTGTACCGAATGGTCATACGTTTTATGCTGCGCAAAGATTCAATCAGTTTAATCTTGGCCATCACAAGAAATGGGTTATTGATGTAGACAAATGCTCATGTACCCTTTACAACTCTTTTCATGTATGTTATTACCAAAGAAGAAAAAGCCAGTCAGTCACTCAATAGTGTCTGACAGTGAAGTCTAGCAAGTAAACGAGTTTCCTTGCATAATTTGAATATGAGGACACTGCTAACGTTTAAATTTCACAGATAGGACATACATGACATATTCATAATTCATGCAAAGTTCTACAGCATTTGAGGTTGGCTGCAAAAGGGACATAGTACCTTTAAAGGAAAAGCAAACAATGATAATAGAGGTCAAATTTTAATCGGCTATAGCTCCTCAGTACGAACATCATTTTAGATTATGCAGGATGTGAAGTGCAGATGATGAAATTTGTCATCAGTCTATCTACATCGCCTGCTGATTCGCTTATGTTTTTTCTTTACTTAACAGAGGTTATGGCGTCATCATATTGCAATGTTAATTCAGATAATACTTTTTTGACTAATGATGTCTCGAAAATTTCTACTAAATTTGTTTTCCAAATGTTTATATGATAAAACTGAGTAATGAGCCTAATGCTGTTCCTTGTATCAAAAAAAGATACATTGCGGCTCATCATGATGAATGGAAACACAACTATTCAGTACAAAAAGTAAGATTCTGAGCTTGAATGCTAAACAACTCTATCTTCCAATGTTAAAGTCCACACAGATGTACATGATTTGATAACAGAATATGTCCTTTTCCGAAGAGGTGGGCGTAGAGGACTTTGTAGTCGACGAGGCAAAATGTCCTCAATTAAAAATGGCTTGATTAAGAAATCGGATGGTATGCTTTGAATGTGTAGCTGGTTCTCTTATTTTGCTTGACTATGCTAATGAGAATGACACCGATTTTGTTCGTCTAATGGCCAGGTCACACATAGACGACGCACGGCCGTCGCATTAAAAATCGAGCCCGACTTTTGTCAGGATTTGGGAGAAGCTAGCGAGCTGACCCCTAATGCATAGCGTGTTGCTAGCGCGCTGCGCGTATGGAGGGCGTGTGATCCAGGTATGTCTGGCGTTGGTCTAGCGTGCTCCGCGCATGTCTGGCGTCCTTTTGGCGCGTAGGCTACATTTATGCGTCGAGCTTCGCGCACACTTTTGAGCAGGCTCAACAAATTCCGACGCATACAGCGAATGACGACGAATGCATAGCGCCGGGCCAGCGTTGGTTCAGCGCGCTCGACGAACGAGTAACAAATGATGGCGCACTGGCCAAAATTGCAAATTTCTAATGCGCTGGCCGTGCGTTTTCCATGCGTCCCCTATGTGTGACCGGCTCTTAAACGCTCGGTCACACATAGGGGCGCATGGGGGACGCACGGCCGGCGCAATGAAAATCGGAAAAAGTCGTGAGCCTGACTTTTGTCAGGATTTGGGAGAAGCTAGCGAGCTGACACCGAATGCATAGCGTGTTGCTAGCGCGCTGTGCGTATACAGGGCGTGTGCTCCGTGTATGTCTGGCGTCCTTCTGGCGTGTACATTCATGCCTCGAGCTCCGCGCACACTTTTGAGCATGATAACAAAATCCCGACGCACACAGCGAATGACTACGAATGCAAAGCGCCGGGCCATCGTTGGTCCAGCGCGTTCGACTAACGAGTAACGAATGATGACGCACACCTAGCGAACGACTACGCACAGGTCAAAATTGCTAATTTCCAATGCGCTGGCCGTGCGTCCCCCATGCGTCCCCTCTGTTGTACCGGGCCTTAACCAAAACAAGACTACTAGAACAGGATAGTGTTGAAATTGGGAAAATAATTTCCTCCTGCTACTGTTTTAATAATAGTTCCTCTAAAGAATTCCCCCTCATCATTGACCTTCATTTGGGTTGCGTTAATACTCGTATCATGCGTAAGACCTTAATTCTCCCTTACAAGTGTATCAATAAGCAAGCCCAAGCACAACGGGTTATATGCTCCTTTCGCACACATCCATGTATGGTACATGTTCAGCCACTAGTAAATACAGTTACCGTCCCTCGAACCAGTAAACAGATAGTTGAAAAGGCTTTTTTCAGTTATGACCCCTAAAACCTCCGTTTCCCCTGTACTACTGAATTGCCCATTCTCACAGTTATCAAGAGGTGTCTGAAAACACAATTTTTTTAATTTTTTTTTAAATAATATTCCTCTCTGTTTGTAATTAAAGTTATACTACGAAAAAAAAATGTCCATAATGTCATGACATTTTTACACAATGTTTTAGCTTGCCTGATATTTCATCAGTTCCGTTACCAGAGATCTACAGCTTTATGAAATTCAAGCAGAGTTCTGCTACCCCCCCCCCCCCCCGTCTCAATTTCTCTGGATTTACAACTCTGTGAGATTATCAAATACCACGCATACTTGTACAAGTTCAAATATAATCACTAGTTGTTTAGTTTCGGCATACTTTTTAACACTTAGCCCATCGAATACTGGGTCATTTCTTTAAGGTGATCGGTACACTTTAAATTGATTTGGAATTTGAATTTGGGAGTAGGACACAATACATGTTCACTATAATTTTATCTCACCTGGTTTGTGGCATCTAATATTTGATTGGTAATAATCTGTTACTGAATTTTAAATAAAATGTTTCATGGTATTGTAGTTATTGCCGATCGTCATATTGTCCAAAGGCAACAAAGGAAATATCCCCGTATCCCAACTGACGACAGATGTTCGATGGCTTCAATCGACTAGACCAATGAGACGAAGTCCACGAAGGATGGTAGAACAGACCAATACAACAACTCTTTACCAAGCTTTACCACTACCTTGCCTAATTATGTAGGTCCGCCGCCGAGTCGTATACATAGCGGGTTTATTATTATGCTCTGTAATTGACAGTCAGTAGTCGACGTATCCAGGTGTGTGTGTGTGTGTGTGCATGTGTGTATATGTGTTTATGTGCATATGATGAGTGCAGTCTCATCCTCGTGAAGTCATGCGTGTACGTAAGGGGGTTAGGGTTGACCCCCCCCTCCCCCTTTATTTTTTTTTTGTGTGTCTTTTGAAGGAAACCCTCCCCTTATTTTTTTTTTTTTAATAAAAAAAAAAAAAAAAAATTGTGGTAATGGGTGACCCAAAAAAGCTGATCTCACCCCTCCCCCCCCCCCCCCCTAACGAAAATAAATATCGATTGACCAAAATTTCAAATTTTTGGACCCCCTTAAAAAAAAAAAGTCTTCTTACATAAACGTATTTGGATTGGATCGGGCCCGTACATATTCTTAAAATTTATCTCAGAGAAAGTGCTGAAATATTATGTCTTATTCTTATACCAGTGGTGGACCCAGAAAGGGGACGCCCCCCCCCCGGAAAGGGTATTAAAATATTCTCATCCGACCGTAATTTATTGCCCCAAACCCCTGAGCTTCCGGGGGATTCGCCCCCTGGACCCCACGCCAGTCCGTGTCCTGCCAGTGTCACAAAAAGGGTATAAAATATGCTCATCTGGCGATAATTTAATTTATAAAACCCCTGATCTTCTGGGGACTCCGCCACCTGGACCCAACAGCGATTTGTGTCCTGCCAGTGTCAAAAATAAGATTTCAAAATATGCTCATCTGACCGTAATTTATTGCCCAAAACCCCTGAGCTTCCGGGTGCTCTGCCCCTGGACCTCACGCCAATTTGTGTCCTGCCAGTGTCACAAAAAAAGGTATCAAAATATGCTCATCTGACAGTAATTAAATGCCTATACCCCCTGAGATTCTGGGGGTTCCGCTCCTAGACCCCCTCCGAGAAACCGTTCAGCGGGGCCTGCAAGTAAGAGTGGGGTAATGGGGATTTTTGGTCTACCCCCCCCCCCCTCTACCCAAACGTTTTTGCCACTGCCTGTGTCCCCATTACGTACCAATATTTGGCATAATTTTCGCATAATTTTCAAATTTGCCCCCCCCCCCCCCTCCCCTAAGAACCCTGGATCTGCGCCTGTCTAATACAATCGGTATATATTAGTTAAATATGTACTTATAATACCCTATATTTAAGCTTACTACCAAGGATACTAAAAATAGGGTAGTGGTGTACATGCACGCAGTGTCACGTCGGGTTTCAATCAAAAGGAATACATTTATTAAAAACATAAGAATGTAGCGGAGGTTATCAGTTAACGAATGTAAACTTCGCGAACGTGAACATTGTCAGCGGCGCAGCGCACGGGATTACCATAGATACCTTTTTACATGTCGTTTGTGTATACACAAGATTCATCAACATGGCGTAGACCTGCATAGCACTACTTGTAAATTATTAATAATTTGTCGCAAAGACAATATCTCTTAGACCTCGGAATTAAAATCATGTGTCATGGGCGAAATGTTAGGTGAAATGGTATTTGTTCACATTGCGGGTCTTATAAGGGTTAAATATAGCTGCTCGTTTAAGTTACGGCTAGCAGTAGACAATGCAAACGGTATAGTCGTAGTGCTACCGACGGCTTACTTCAATCCTGGTCCCCAGCCGCGGCATAAGATAGCCCTGTGGGCCACTTCGAAGTTGTTTGACAGACACGTATAACAAGCCTGCATTGGTTATTATAATTATCTAGATCCTATCTAAGCCTGCCTTAGCAATATTTTAGGGTCAGTCGGTCGAACCTATAACAATGTTGTGAGCATTGTTCCTTTTACAGAACACCGTCTGTTGTACGTTTGTATATAATTTTCGTGCAGTGTGGTTTTTATTTTATCCCGCAAATTGCATTGGCAAATTTAACTCCAGTTGAGTCGCTCGACTAGACCAATTTGCGTTTCGAACAGTTTTTCATTGGGTCTACAACGTTATCTTATCCTTCGATTGAGCTAAAACAAGGTGATTATTGTGTATAAAAAATGGCCAAAGCAACTTTATTAAACGAGAAAACATTAAGAAAAATGTTTGAGAAGTTTATTGAATACTGGCCCAGGACTTCAAACTCAGAACATAAAATGTAAGGCTTGATGCGATTAAACCACTGAGAAAGAGGGCAACAAGCTTAGTACAGGGTAATACTGTAAGTATAAACTGCCAACAGGACCGCTACATCACCTTCATAATGAGTAACACTGTTGAACACGAGTTGAAAATATATCTTCTTTACATTCTGATTAAAAAGCCATGCAAACTTTAAATTTTGAAAAAACTAAATATGTTCTCTTTAAAACAACAAATAAAAAAGCTAGTAATGATATCCCACAAGTCACTATGGAGGGCAAGATCATTACCCAAGTATCAAATATTACATTTTTAGGTATCAAAATAAACGAATTTTTATCTTGGAAACCACATATTGATGATCTATGCACTCGTCTATGTAGAACTACTGGTGTCCTCCGCAGACTTAAATTTACTTTACCTAGACATATTATGATTTCATTATATAACACATTGATTTTGCCTCATCTCAATTACTGTTGCATGATTTGGGGGAATAAATTTGAAACACACTTAAATAGACTTTTTATTACTCAGAAAAAAGCAATAAGAAGAGTTTGTAATGTACCATTTAATTACCATACAATCAATTTATTTGTTGAATGTAAAACATTAAAGGTCTCTGACCTTGTACTTATGTATACTTATATCTTTATGTATCATTATCATACGAATGCCTTGCCAGATATTTTTAATGATCTTTTTAGCACAAATGCCTCCTATCACTCATATTTCACCAATTTCATCAATTTCTTCCCAAAACTACAATTAGTCAAAATTCCTTACGTTGTAATAGAATTAAGTTATGGAATGACGTAGACAATGAAAAGTAAAACTCTTGATAAATTTAATAAACTCTTGAAAAATGAAATGTTCTTGCAGTACAAAAACCACGCTCAATTAAATAATGAATAACTTGCTCCACTTGTTCTTTTTTATATTTTTATATTTTGTATATAAATGTTTTGTAATACTGCAAAGCACCAGCGGGGGGGGGGGCGCATATAGTGACACAGTGTCGCTTGACGTCGTGTCCTGTGTGCGTCTGTTGCTGGTGCTTTGCTGTAAATGTCTTATCCTCATATACATGTAGGTCTTTATAATCTCTTTTCTTGTATGTATTTGTTGTCCCGTTAATGTTGTTTTTGTTTATTTTCTCGATATATGTGTCATGGTTGGTGCCCCAATCACAAGTTTGTTTTCAAACTTCTCAGGGGCTCCTAACCCCATGTTTTTATATTTTCATTGTTTATGGTTGAATAAATAGATTGAATTAAATTGAATTACTTAAATCAAAATATACATTGTGAAAACATCATGATTATCATAATCATGACGACGCAGACGACGTGCTTGCTTCATTCTGGAACGACTATAAATTGGTCATCTACTTTGTTTAACTCGAGAAGTAGATATCCAAGACATGTTTCAAGAGTTTTGGGGGTACTAGTATGCGTCTTTATTAGAGGTTAGATATTAATTTGATAATATATTCAATGATGGTCCTATCCGTCTATCTACAATAATTGGTATAAAAGGTTTACTTTTCTGCGGAAAGGTCAAATAATTGTTCTTGTCGGCGCACAACCCTTCACAGAAGGTGTCGTTGTCGGTACGAGTCCTGCAGCGGCAATAATGCTCTTTGACAAGACATTATTCTACATTTGCCACACTCGACCCGGGTGATGTTAATGAGCACCCGGCAGGTATTGATTCTTTGAAATGGTAGAGTACGCAGGGGAGGGGGGGGTTGAACCCTCCCCCTTCAAATTTTTGTATGTGTGTGTTTTGGAGGAACACCCCCTCCCGCTCCTTCAATTTTTATTTTTTTATTTAAAAACAAAATTGTCGTAATGGGTGACCCACAAAAGCTACCCCCCCCCCCCCTCCCCAACGAAACAAAATATTGTTTGGGTCATTTTTTCTCATTTTGGGACACAAAACAAGAAAAATGTGCAGTTCCTAATTTAACGTCTCACCTGATTTGTTGCATTTGACGATTATCTAGTCATGTGATGACAATTTGGAATAATGCAGCTTCGATGATATAATTCAGGCACTATCAAATTGTAGCATATGTCATACTAAGCGAGCTGCCCCAGTCAAATACATCTTACCAATTAAGCTCCCCGAATCCAAGCTGACGACAGATGATCAACGGTTTCAATTAAGTAGACCAATGAGACGAAGTCCAACCAGGATAGTAGTACAGAGCAATCCAACAACTCTTTACCGAGCTTGATCCCTACCTGGCCTAATTATGTAGGTCCGCCATAGAGTTGTATACATAGCGGGTTAATTATTATGCTAGAAGTGACTCTATGTGCATGATTGTGTGTGTGCGTGTGTGTGCGTGTGTGTGTGTTTGAATATAATAAGCGTAGTTCCATCGTTTAATATGACATGAAGTAGTTTGTCATAAAACTTCATATTATAGACTAATCACATCAAAAAGATTAATTATTGTTTAAGATATTGTTGGAAATCATGATTTTGTTTTCTTCCAATCCACATCAGATTGTCAGAGCGACAACGTCAGAGTGACATGATTTGCATTGTTACTTATTGCAAGTTATCCGAAAAGCATATTTCGAGCATTGTTGGATCCCTGAACACAAGCGGACCACATGATTATAGTGGACCCCTTTCCGGGGTCGGAATGACCGCACGGGTGTTACCAAAATGTCCGGTAAAGGGGTACTTTTTATGCACCAAAGTCCGACTCGTACATACACAAAATTGACTTTATTCACTAGACTTAGGGGGTGTTTTTAAAAGAAGGGAACACGCATATGCCTACCCTAAATACCACTGAGTGGGGGGGGGGCGGCAGTGGACGGCGTCAGACATTCAATATAGGGCAAGTACTCCAAGTAATTATAATGAGTTGGTCCGTCAACGAGTCGAAAATCTACTTGTCAATTTTCTGAATAAACTAGTCATATGCTTATTTAATGTGCTTTTTGAAAAAAAAGTATGATCATCGTGATCATCATCATGTTATTCATAAACAAAAACAATGAAACATCTTTTTGTTCTCGCCAAATTTCGGATTGTCTGGTCATATGATTATAAATTGCAGAGCATGAAATAGACAACAAGTGTGTGGGTATCGTGTGCCCGTTTTTATCGAAGACTCTAATTTAAATCATTTACCGTCAAAAGGACCGGTGATAATAAAGGAAAATTACATCCGAGAAAAATAAAAGTTGTTGCAGGCATTGATCATTCTTGTTATGATTAGATATGAAATGTTTAACAAAACTTAATATATATATATATATATATATATAACCTCACCTAGTGTGTTGCATTAATAGATTCTTTAGTATAGGGTGACAATGAATAAATGCAGATTCGGTGATAAATTCAGGTAATACCAAAGTGTAGCAAATGTCATACTGACCGAGCTGCCCCAGTCAAAGATATCATACCAATTAAGATCCCCGAATCCAAGCTGACGACAAATGATCAACGGTTTCAAAAGAGTAGACCAATATGAGGAAGACCACCAAGGATTGTAGAACAGACTAATCCACCAAATCTTTACCAAGCTTGAAGTATAACATGCCTCAGTATAGGTCCGCCATTGAGTTGTAAACATAGCAGGTGTATTGTTATGCTCTTTAAAGGTACTAACGAGTTTTGGGAAATTTCGAAAATTGGGTTGATAGTGATTCTTAACAATTTTGATATATTTGGATGCCCCTGTGGATGTAATATAAACACTAACAAAAATTAGCCCCTACAACACTTCTGCTTTCGAGAAAAATAAATATAACAATTTAACGGAGCTCCCGGTAAATTTTGATAATTTTCAAATAGCGCGTGCGAAACACACAGCACAGTCCAATAAGCATAAACAATAAGTGCTACTACGAATGCGTGCTTGCACGCACATGTTACCATAGCAATGGTTTGCTCGCATGTACAAAGCACTATAACGATAGCGTGCATGCAGCCTTATGGCAGGCTATGAGTTAAACAGAATACTGTAGTAAAAAATGCACGACTTCTTGTAATCAATGATACGTCAAAGTAACCTGTTTTTCATTATTGCATATTGCAAACTGTTCGAAAATCACAATTCTAATAATGTTCGATCATAACTTCAAACTGAACACTTAATTTACCTTCATAATGCGTAGGCTCTCATCGAGTCGAAAATGTACTTCCCCGCTTTCTGAATAAACTTTCATGCATATTTGAATGCCCCAGTCAAAATATTTTACCAATTAAACTCCCCGAATCCAAGCTAACGACATATGGTCAACGGTTTCAAATGGGTAGACCAGTGATAAGAAGACCACCCATAACTGTAGTACAGACCAATCCAACAACTCTTTACCAAGCTCAAAGTCTATCTTGACTACTTAGGTCCCCAAGCGAGTCGTATGCAAATCGGGTTTATGTTATGCTCTGTATTAGTGATTGTATGTGCATAATTGCGCCTGTTGATGAATGTGTGTTCGTGTGTGTGTGCATATAGTCAGAGTGTGCATATTAGGGGCATTTACACTTAAGGAAAGACAAAAAGAGAAAGTGATAAAAGGAAGAAACAAAGAATAACATAAGGAAAGACAGAAAGAGAAAGTGATAGAAGGACGAAATAAAGAATAACATAAGGAAAGACAGAAAGAGAAGGTGACAGAAGGAAGAAATAAAGAATAACATAAGGAAAGACAGAAAGAGAAAGTGATAGAAGGAAGAAACAAAGAATAACATAAGGAAAGACAGAAAGAGAAAATGATAGAAGGAAGAAATAAAGAATAACATAAGACAAGGTGATAGCAGGAAGAAACGAAAAATAACATAAGGAAGGACAGAAAGAGAAGGTGATAGAAGGAAGAAACAAAGAATAACATAAGGAAATACAGAAAGAGAAAGTGATAGAAGGAAGAGATAAAGAATATAAGGAAAGACAGAAAGAGAAGGTGATAGAAGGAAGAAACAAAGAATAACATGAGGAAAGACAGAAAGAGAAAGTGATTGAAGGAAAAAAAAACAGAATAATAAAAAAAAAAAAAGAATAACATAAAAGAAGGTAAAAGAAGGGAGAAACAAAGAATAAGAAATGGTTAGATAGAAAGAAAAAATGATAAAGAGTATATAGTAATAAACGTTTTTGCATCGGAGTGCTGCGCATGCGCATTACCAACTGAAACACGCCAAAACGTCATTAAGCTTTTCAGTCGGTGATGTTTCAGCACAAGTGTAAACGGGTGCGCGAAACATCGCGATTTTAGGAAATGAGGTATTTGACAGTATAAATGCGCCTATAGTCGTATAGTCAGAGTCATGGGCGTAAATCCTTACGTAATACCTATTGTTCAGGGGGATGATCTATTCATTCACCCCCCCCCCCCCCTCTGAACAATAGGTATTACGTAAGGATTTACGCCCATGGTCAGAGAAGTTCCATCATTGGATAAATATTCACTTAGGGTTGTCTGGTAACTCCCCACGAATAAAAATGTTTAATACAATTATTTTTGCATTGAAATAATGGATATATACATGCAGGGGGAAAGTCCGTAATATTGTCTTTGGGGGAGTTTCAAAAAGATCTGTTAAAATTCAGGGAAGAAGAAAAGAATATTGCAGGGAGGGCAGGTAAATTGGCCTTACATTTACATAAGTGGGAACAAGTAAAGTTTTCATGAACTTTTTACACTGGACTATTGTAGCCTCGTTTAAATGATTTTGTTTTAAATGTTTATAAATAGATTGTTTCGGTTTTGTCTGTCGCTCCAATTTGGGGTATTATGAGGGGGCTAGGAACAGTGTGTGTGGTGGAAGTGTGGTCACATGATGGGGAAGGGGGGGTAGTAGTAGTAGTGTGTTTGGTTGGATGGGATTATTTGTTTTATGATACAACTGATTTCATTTTTGTTTTCATCAATTGTACAATGTATGTAATGCAAATGTTTTGAATTTATGTCAAGGAAAGGAAAATGTAATTTATTTCTAAAAATTAATGTGTATTGTTTGGAATCAATAAAACAAAAAACAAAAAAACAAAAAAAATCACTTGATACGACTTGAAGTTAATGGTTTGTGATGGTCGAAACACATCCATTATTAAACAAATTATTCGGCCTTACACAAATAGTTAATATTTACTGTTTTAAGATACTGGTGAAAAACATGTATTTTGTCCTCAAATCCACATCAGATTGTCAGAATTACAACGTCCAGGTGATCTGCTTTTATTTGATACATATTCCAAGCTGTCTAAAAAGCATATTTCTATCATTGTTCGATCTATGAACACAATCTGACAGGGCAAGTACTCCGAGTATATCTTGCCACCTTGACTGTTATATTACGTTCATAACAAGTAGGTCCGTCATTGAGTTGAAAAATGTAATTCTCCACCTTCTGAATAAACTTCAATGAATATTCAAATTAATACGCTTTTTGAAAATGGCATTATCATGATCATGATCATGATCATGTTATTCATACAAATAACAGTAAAATTTCAGCATGTCTGGTCGTATAATTATGAATCGCAGAGCAAGAAATATTAAAATAGTGTGTGAGTACTGTGTGCGTGTGTTTAAAAATGTATTGTTAATTCAGTTTTCATAGAATACGTACAAATAGGGCGCTTTTCTTTATAATTGTCATTTTCTTGATATAAATATCGAAGAGTCCCATTTAAATCTTTTAGCGTCAAAAGGGCCGATGCCAATAAATACAAGTTACTTCCGAGAAAGGAAACCCTGTTGATGGCATTTATCATTCTTTTTTGTATGATTTAGTATAAAAAGTATAATAATGACTTATCTATCGCCTCACCTGGTTTGTTGTATCCAGTGATTATTCAAGCATAGGATGACAATGTAGTATAACTGCAGCTTCGAGGATAATATTCAGGTAATATACAAATGGAGCATATGTCATACTAAACAAGATGCCCCAGTCATAGATATTTTACCAATTAAGCTCCCCGAATCCAAGCTAAAGACAGATGATCAACGGTTTTAATTGAGTAGACCAATGAGACGAAGTCCACCCAGGATAATAGAACAGAGAAATCCAACAACTCTTTACCAAGCTTGATCACTACCTGGCCTAATTACGTAGGTCCGCCATAGAGTTGTATACATAGCGGGTTTACTATTATGCTCGAAGTGACTGTTTGTGCCTGATCGTTTGTGTATGTGTGCGTGTAAGTGTACATGTGTGTGGATAAAATAAGAGCAGTTCTATCGTTCAATACGACACGCTGACCTGTTAACTGTTATATAACCTTCATAATGAGCTGGTCTGAGTCGAAAATCTACTTTTCCATTTTCTGACTAAACTTCAAGTCATATTCATATTTGATATTCTTTTTGAAAACAGTAAGATTATCGTGATCATAATAACGTTATTCATACAAATAACAATGACACATTATTTTGTTTGCGCCAAATTTCTGAATGTAATTATGAATTACAAAGCATGAAATATTAAAAGTGTGTGTTGGTGTTGTGTGTGCCTGTATATACAATATATTTGTTTATTTACTTTTCTTCGATAACATACACATAGGGCCCTTGTCTTTATTATTGTCATATATTTGCCATCACTTATCGAATACCCTCTTTTAAACCATTTACCGTCAAAAGGACCGATGCCAATAAATGAAAATTACTTCTGAAAAAGGAGACCCTGTTTTTGGAATGCATCATTCTTTTAATAATTGCATATGAAACGTATAAGACTAACTAATAAATATTGTCTGACCTGGCTTGTTGCATTCAATGATTATTTATTCATAGGACGACAACGTAGAATAAGTGCAGCTTCAGTGATAACATTCAGGTAATATCAAAGTGTAGCAAATGCCATACTGACCGAGCTGCCCTAGTCAAAGAGATCCTACCAGTTAAGCTTCCATGGTTCTAGGACAATTACCCCCTGGGCAATCACCCCCGGAAAATTACCCCCCGAAAAACTACCCCCAAAGGACAATTACCCCCTGGAATATTACCCCCCGGAGAATCACCCCTGAGGAAAAATACCCCCCAAGGACAATTACCCCCGGAAAATTACCCCCCGGAGAATTACCCCCCGAGGACAATTATCCCCCGAGGACAACTACCCCCTGAGGACAATTACCCCCCGAGGACAACTACCCCCGAGGACAATTACCCACTAGGACAACTACCCCCCCCCCCCCCCGAGGACAATTACCCCCTGATGATAACTACCCCCGATGACAATAACCTCCGAGGACAATTACCCCCGAAGACAACTACCCCCCGATGATATTTACCCCCGAGGACAATTCCCCCAATGACAATTACCCCCCGACGACAACTACCCCCGTGGACAATCAGGATTCAATAACAAAAGACGATCTGACACATAGAGAGATGGCTACGAGCCCATAATAACCCCTGCATGAACCCAAATTCTTTCAAATACTATATCACGTTGTCTTCCTCATTACTACATATTTCCCTTTTATTATAATTTATGCAACGCCAGTGCGGTTGCTAATTTCCACGAAGGGTAAAAATTTAAGGTAATTGTCCAGCGCTTTTCAATGCATAGAAATACATTTCTCTGGAGCAACGTTATTTTAACTTTTTGTTAGTCACGGTACCCTCTTAAGAAATGAAAAGTTTCTCCCAAACCCCAAAGTCTTTACAGATTTGCAATTTTGCATGACTCTGGCTCTCGTCAAGTGCTATGCACACGCGTATGGGCACATTTAATCCACACACTAGAAACTATTTAAAGAACTGTATGCGGGCATCTTGCCGCCAAATGTACATTAATAAAAAGTGATATATTCAGTCAAGATCTTGATACACGAATTTGAGGATATTCAGGCCTCTCGCTGCTCTTATTTACCTTGCTGTCAAAATATTGTCAGCGAGCGAGGAAGGAAGGCACTTTTAATAGTATCTTCAAAATTAGATTTTCTCATGTAATTACATATTTTAACCGTTTCTGGTATTTGATTTTATTACAAAATCAACGGTTTCCAAATCATTCTCTTGCCGCACCTCGGTTGAAAAACGCTGTGCTGGCGTTACAAAATCAAATGAGATGAATTACCAGAGAGCGGATATTTATTTTCGTTTGACATGGCACCGTACATATAACTTGCAGGCAATTTCTATTTCAAAATTTTTTAACGTACACGAAAACATATTATACTTCAGCATGACAACAGAAATAATAGATAACGTGAAGAAAACCTTAATTATGGATCATGACATGGATGAGGGCCCATTATACATACAAAGACAAATACACCATCAGCTGATTTTAAAAGTTACAGAGGATGCATAAAGGAAAGCTTACACCCTAATTTCTTTGTTGTGCCATTGATGGTGAGAGAGGCTGTAACGCGTACACATCTGCGCGCAATGTATTGTTCAATTTCTAAGAAATGTAATTTCTGTTCTTTACTCGGTAGCAAAACTACAGGGGAATTGGGCAACCTGCACTCCCCCCCCCCCCCCCCCCATATCGAATTGAATAATTTGAAGAAACTGAAATGAACAAAGAAAATAAAAGTTTATGCAATTTTCTGTAAATAGCAATTTGGAGAGAAGCTTGCGTTATACCTCACAGTGTTATATATCCCTCGGGGGTGATTGTCATTGGGGTTAGTTGTCCTCTAGGGGTTATTTTCCTCGGGGGGGGGGGGAATTGTCCTCAAAGGGGGAGAGGTAGTTGTCCTCGGGTGTAATTGTCCTCGGGGGTAGTTTTCCTGGGGAACAGTTGTCCTCGAGGTTAATAATGATAACGTTTTATTTACCCAGGGTAGCTACTTCAGTTATGAAACTGCTCTTCCAGCGGGCCCTGCATAACATAATATATTATGACTACCCTTCTCTAATATAATATGCTGAGCGCCTAGCTAGAAGGCAGAAGGTCCCATTGTTATAATTCTTTCGTATGACTCGGCTGGGGTTCACACTCACGACCTCCCGTTCATGAGGCGGGCGCTCTAACCACTGATCCTCCATGCCCTGTAGTGACCATGGGGGTAATTTTCCTCGGGGGTAGTTGTCCACGGGGGTAATTGTCCTGGGGGGTAGTTGTCCTGGGGGGTAGTTGTCCTTGGGGGGTAATTGTCCTCGGGGTTAGTTGTCCTGGGCGGTAGTTGTCCTTGGGGGTAATTGTCCTCGGGGTTAGTTGTCCTCGGGGGGTAGTTGTCTTCGGGGGGTAATTCTCCGGGGGGGGGGGTAATTTTCGGAGGGGTAATTTTCCGGGGGGTAATCTTCCTACGGGGGTAGTTTTCCGGGGGGTAATTGCCCGGGGGGTGATTGCCCAGGGGGTAATTGTCCTGATACGGGCATGATTTGCATTGTTACTTATTACTGTCCGAAAAGCATATTTTGAGCATTGTTAGATCCCTGAACAAAAGCCTACCACATTATCATAGTGGACAGCGTCAGGCATTCATTGTAGGGCTTGTACTCCAAATATAACTTATTACCTGTTTTTTTACATTCATAATGAGTTTTTCCGTCAATAAGTCAAAAATCTGCTTTTCCTTTTTCTGAATAAACTTCAAGTCATATTCATATTCAATATGATTTTTGAAAACAGTAAGATTTTCATGAACATGATCATTTTATTCATACAAAAAAACTGACACATAATTTTGTTCGCTATTCAAATAGTGTGTGGGGATTGTGTGCCCGTGTTTATACAAATATTTTGTTAATTTAGTTTTCATAGAAGACATTAAATCAGGTCTTTTGCTTTATAATTGTCATATTTCTGCTATAATTATCGAAGACTCCAATTTAAATAATTTACCGCTAAGTGGACCGGTGCTAATAAATGAAAATTACTTCCGAGAAAAAAACCCTGTTGTTTCATTCATCATACTTTGTATGATTGAATAATTATGAAATGTATAACAGTAGCTAATATATATTGTCTCTAATGGTTTGTTTCATTTAATGGTCATTTTGTCATATGATGACAATGTAGAATAAGTGCAGCTTCTATGACAAAATTCATATAATATCAAATTGTAGCATATATCATATTGACCGAGCTGCCACAGTCAAAATTATCTTACCAATCAATCTCCCCGAATCCAAGCTGACGACAGATAATCAACGGATTCAAACAGGTAGACCAATGAGACAAAGTCCAGTAATTGTAGTGCAGGATATTCCAACTTCCAAACATTGAAATGTACTACAAAGCAAAATATTAATAAGGTCCGCGGATGAGATTAAAGCACACTTTGGGGCTCAAAGCTAGGGAATATCTTCTCTGGTTCAAACTACATCTATCTAGTTTAGTTTAAGGATCTTTTTGTCCATGATGACAATGTATAAATTATGACGTCAAATTATAACCGAACCGAAACTATCAGTTCGGAGCTGTAATTCTACAAGACCTCCATAATATCATAACGAAAAACAAACTGTAATAAATTCGTTTCCATCATGATTATTCAAAACGAATTATAATGTTAGGGGCCCAGTCGTTTAGTTCTTTGTGGTAGGCTTCAATCTCTACATACGTCACCGCATATTAGTATATCTATCACTGATTGTAACATCTTTCCCCAAATACAATCCTCAGAGCTTGGCAGTTTCAGTGAACTCCCACAGTGTTATGTAACTCCATGTTTTATTGTTTTTCTTTCCAGTCCCACTTTAATCTAACCTTTGCAAGATCCATAAAATCATCAGTACCCATACCTTGGAATTTATTTCTGCTCACGATCGCGAGGAAAGCGTAAATGATCTTGCAGGGATGCAATCGGTTGAAGACCGTTGTACTACCTTTGTTTATTAACCTTTTAGTAGTCACGGCACCTTTTAAAGAATTAAAACGAATCGCGACACCCTATCCAAAATTCAACACAGAAAATTAATTGTCATTACCCTGGCACTTACCGTGTGCCAAGTAAAAACGCAAGGACATTTTTGTGTTCTAAGCATTCATGAAGAACGAGCAAAAACTCGAAATTATCGAACTTAGCCTGATATAATTTTTATTTAGGGGTAACTTGAATCCCTTGACACATTGACAGCCGTACACACACAATTATATTTTGTATTTATACCATCTTCTTCGTCTTCCTCTTCTTATCGAGACACACAAGTCCCGTCTAGTGGTCCACACAGGCTTTGGCACAGCAATTCACGGCTTCCAGGTCATCTTGGGTGCATGGCTCTGGCAGGAGTGGGCAGACTAGCATGTGTTCCATTGTCTGTTCCTGGCCGCATTCACATGCTGTTTGTTCGTCTCCAAGACCCCACCTCTGCATTAGGACTCTGCATCGTCCGTAACCAGCTTTTAGGCGGTTGAGGGTTTAGCCAGGTAGGCCAAGTCTCACTGGAGCCGGTTGCAAGGGATTCCTTCGGGCTGAGGGAGAGTTTATGTGGAGTGGTCTGGATGTGGTTAGACCACAGAGTCATCCTTTGGTTGTGAGGGCTGGTATTAAGGTGCTCTACAGAGTGCAGAAAGCTGTGTCTTGATTATACTATCATGTCATAATATATTAAATGTTTTTTGTTAATAATTTCATACCGCGTCAATATGTATTTATATTGCACACCTACTGCAATCACATTTAGGTTTCATTTATAGGCACAATAATTGTTGTGAATCTATCAGAATAGGGTATTCCATTCCCCCAGAAGATATGAACATTAGTTGTAACTTACAAGAATATATACATGGTTATTGTTCACCCTATAGAAACTGATTATGATAAATTTGTTTTTGTTATAAACCTGTGTGTTGTTTATTGATTGCCTAATAACAATATTATATTATAACGATATAATAAGCCAAACTTATAATAATATTAATAACGAAATTGATTATAATTAAAATGATAATATTACATTGTGTTGGTACTTACTCTGAATATATGAGCAAACACTGAATTTAATGTAAATTCAGGGAAAATATCTATATAATGGGAATGTTTAAGTGCTACATATTTATTCTCTCTATAAACCCATTTTATGTTATATGTATCATGTCACATCACATGTACAGTTTATTGAATAATGCATGTAAACGTGACGAATCTCCTTTTGTACCAATGCAGTTCAAAATTTGAATTGAAAACACAAATTTACATTTCCTCTATGCTATAAATGTTTTTTTGCAATAAAAACACGATATAAAATATAAAATGATGCGGACACCACGCATGCATCCGGTAAAAAAATGCCATGCGTCCGGTAATTTTTTTTTTTTTTTTAATTTATTTATTTTATATTTTTTTTTGGGGGGGGGGTTGTTTAAAAAAAATAAAGTCAATAGTATGAAAAAGATGATACACTAGTTTTATTTCGTGGGTCGGTGAAATTGTGTGCAGGCGGTAACTTTGGGCAGTTCTAAAAACTCAGCTACACCCCGTGTGTTTAAACCATAACCAAAGTTACCTTGTGCAAACGATTCCTATGGACCCACTCATACCTGCGCATTATTTGTTTACTATGGTTTATATTGTATGATATTATTAGACATGATTTGCTATCTATATAATACTTATTTTAATATGTATAACCTTGTATTTGTTATTCAAACGCAAAAATAAAATTAATCAAACAAACGAAAAAGAAAAAAAAACATGTTTGTTTCCCCATGATGGATATGTGAATTAATTGCATACAAAAGGAAAAAAAATGCATTTACCATGCTAATACAATTCAATACAACCATGTTTAGAACCATACTTTTGCTAAGTACCTAAGTACAAATTTGGAAGTACCATATGGTATACCATGTTACTTGTTTTATAACCATGGTAATACCATGGTACTTGTTTTTATAACTATGATAACAGACGAGTTCTACGGTTACAATAGAGTACCATGGTACTTGATTTGATTTATTTTTGATTTATTTATTTACCAACAGCAATACATTTTCATACATTTATACAATAATTACATTTGCAGGAAGAGAAACTATTGGTTGGTAAAAAGGGGCCAGATAATAGCACATGTGCTAGTCGAGCCTCACCCCTTAAACAACTAAAACAAAGTATTTTGGTACAAATCAGTTTAGAGAATGTAACAAAACAAAAAATAATTAATTTACTTTTACAATCGATGCTTTAAAAAAACAAAAACAAGAATCAGTACTCAATAATGTCTTATAATAAACAAACAAATAATGTAAAATATGAATTATGAATTGTGTACATTTGATATTTCATTCATTACTTGTTCAACAAATGACTTGTAACATAATTTCGAAACCTATTTCTAGACCTTGTCAATCTGACATCAACAGGTAATCTATTCCAAAATTCACTGCCCACAAAAGACAATGAAAATTGACCTTGTGTCGTTCTTAATTTTGGAAGACGTAATTGTCCATCTTCTTTTTGTCTTGTGGAATAGCTATTTTTTATAATGTCACATTACTCTATCAAAATATGAGGCAAATTGCCATTGACTAGATCAAACATGAAAGTAGAAATGGATAAATCATGTAAATTATACACATTTAGGATTCGCAATCTTTTAAATAATGGATCTGAAGGAGTTCTCCATTGACTAAATGTTATGGCCCGAACTGCCATTTTCTGTGAATATAATATACTTCTAAGATCAGTCTTATAAGTGCTTCCCCACACCTCTATTCCGTAAGAAATGTGTGGTTGTATAAATGCTTTATATAATAATATCAGAGTACGAATAGGAACAAAATGTCGCAATCTAAATAGCACTCCAACTTTCTTTCTAATACACTGATTTACAAAACGAATATGACTCTTCCAAGACAAATGTCTATTAATGTGAACCACAACACAAGTGGCAAAATCAACCTCTTTAATTTCCTTGCCAGCGATTTTAATTTTACCATTTATACCTATTTTTTTCCTTCTACTACATATTAGCATGAAATTAGTTTTCATTGAATTAATTGTAAGTTTGTTAGCAGTGCACCACTTATGTATCTTTTGTATGTTGTTATTCACTTCATTTACATCAATTTCACCCTGGTCAGCAGAAAAAGTATGAAATAAATTGGAGTCATCGGCAAACAGCCGAAAATTGAAATAATCAGTAAGAATAATATAATAATATAATAGAATAATAATATGGTTTTACCATAGATACCTTGTTTGTTTTTTTTATTATAAGGGTAGTGACTAGTACGGCTGCCGAGGCCCTTTTGCATTGATTCCGTAAACAAATACGGAATTTCGTAGTACGACCCTGCACACTAAGAAATAAGGGTGAAATTCTGCTAATGGCAGCACCCTTACACGTGTAGGTGGATGCAAATTGCACCCATAGTGCAACCTTATTTCGTAGAGTGTACATATCCGGGACAAGTTAGGAGCTGTTTCTTTCACTCCTGGACTTTTCCGGGAATCTAGGATGTGGTCTATTCTGGTGCTTAATACGGAGGTCCTTATTTTTGACCGGCCTTCTGCCGTCGTAAAGCCGTCTTTGACCTTTAAACGAGTGACCAGAAATGAATTGACATGGATCAATTCAAGACTCGGGGATCCTCCGTCGCTAGACTTTTCAAGGGTCCGGAACGCGAACGGATGGTGATCCGGGACTATGTTACTGGGGCGTTATGACCTTGCTTCTACCTAACATTTTAACATATCGTTCAAAAAATTGCCATATTATTTGCCTTTCTTCCTTTTAGTCCTTTCACAATTAATATGTCTTTTTTTTAATCCTGCATTATGCATTAACATGTCAATATGATGTGACTTCCGATTTCATAGTGTTGATAAATATCCATATCTCTGCTCCATACAACTTAATAGAGTGTTTAACGACTTTAATTATTTCATTCGTAGTGTTTCGCTTTCTCGTGCTGTATACAAATCTTTCAGTAATACTAGAACTCTGTTTTCCGTGCGAATTCAAATTTGAGGGCCTACCTTGTAATTTATCAACTGTGGTAGATGTTACTGTTGAACTCCACAAAGGTAATGCTCTCTGGTCTTAGCATAGATGTTGCTCCTCTTGTCATTAGCGAAACGTTCATTTTGAATATATTCCCCTGAAACAATGACAACCGTATTATATGTCATTTAATTTAATTTAATTTTACTCTATCGTTTGCACATGTGCTCCATACAATAAAAAAGTTTCACCCGGTTGGTTACAATAAACAATTTTTCGGTGATGCACTGACATTGTGGAATAAATGCAGCTTCGATGATAAATATCAGGTAATATCTAATTTCAACGTAATAATTACGTCAGAATTTGATATTACCTGTTTTTTCCAAAGTTAATTTGTTTTGATAATTCTTACTAAAATGCTCGTATTCATTTATTTTATTGGTATAATACACTCTATGACGTCTCACTTAGTTTATTGCATTCAATTTTAATTTAGTAGAAAAAATGCAGCTTCGATGATGAAAACAAAGCCATGTATAACAAATGTGTAGCGTATGTCATACTGAACGAGCTGCCCCAGTCAAAGATATCTTATCAATTAAAATCCTCAAATACCAGCTGACGATAGATCATCAACGGATTCAAACGAGTAGACCATTCGGACGAAGTGTAGTACCAGTAGTACAGATAACTCCAACTTACATTTAAGATTTACCATATACAAAGCCTCATAACTATAAGGTCCCAACAGGAGTCGAAAACTTACACCAATGACTCAAAAAGAAGGGGGAGGAGTAGCTTTCCCAGTAATTTGTATGTATAATGTGCATGCAAAAGGGCGTATCATGATGATCCCGTATTTCGATAGCAAAGGTAACAAGAACATCCAATGGTTTACCTCTGGACAGAAAGTCAACAAATAATGGAGGTTCTCATTTTAGGAAGGCAGTTCAATACAAAATGTAAGACCTATTTTGATCGGGTCGGTGTCACCTAGTATCCAGGCAGAGATGCTGATTTGATACGTAACCGCAATTCCTAGAGTATTGAGCAGAGCCTAGATATGTCGGTGTTTGGCATGTACCGAAAAAAATGTACTTTCATAGTGCAGACACTGTTACACACAACGACTGATAAGGGTTTGTGCCTGCAAACTAGATGACACCTGTATCAAGACAATACACAAGTATACAACTACACCCTTGTAACCAACTGCTTGGCATATATGGACATCATAACTGTCCTTCGCCCACCCTACAGTCCAGACCATGCTTAATGTTACTTTTAATTGTTCCCAAAGATGACAAACATGTGGGACAGTAATTTCGGCTCGGTGTAAAAATGTCAGAGGTAAAAATGTCAAAGGTAAAAATGTCAGAGGAAAAAATGTCAGAGGTAAAAATGTCAGAGGAAAAAATGTCAGAGGAAAAAATGTCAAAGGAAAAAATGTCAGAGGTAAAAATGTCTGAGGAAGAAATGTCAGAGGTAAAAATGTCAGAGGTAAAAATGTCAGAGGAAAAAATGTCAGAGGAAAAAATGTCAGAGGTAAAAATGTCAGAGGTATAAATAAAAACAAAATCATGTGGCAAGTTTGTTATGGTTACACCCGGGTTATATATTAGGCTTATCGAACAAGAACAGCGAGGGATATTCTGCAGGCGTTATTTCACCGCTGCTTTATTTTCGACTTTCCCAGTTTAAATTTATTTACCTTTCGGCCCCAAATTGTGACTTTTTGCCCGATTATTGCCGAAGGAAGACGGGGGGGGGGGGGGTATTCTTCTTCTGGGGCACGGTGACCCGGCTGCTCTCCCCCTTCCTCTTATATATGCTTTGCTTTATATATCCTTCCGAACAGTGGTCAATGCCTAGGCAGAGCAGGCAGGCAGTGACTGCTATTATATGTAATTTCCAAAAAATGCATATTTCCGACAATTCCACTTTCTTGTGGGTTTGGTATTTTGATACTCTGAAACAAAGCAGAAAGCCATGCTATCAATGCTAAACCCATCACATTCCCTAAGTGCGCGCGTTGCAATAAAATATTGTCGATTACTATTGCGGTATAAAATAGTCTGGGAGAAAATCAATAAGCAGCTTTGTTACTCCGATACAAAGCAGAAATCCGCCCATGTTACATCAATTAAAGAGAAAGTTGAGTTATACGGAAATGTGAACAATAATTTGTGAGCGTTTGTTATCATTCTTATTATGCAAGTGTGGAAGAACATCAAAGAAAAAATGTATTCCCTGAAAATCTATTTCAAAGGACTTCATATCCCAGATATAACAAGTAACAGCTTTAAAATGAGGCCCGATTTGTATGCCATATGTTTGTGTAGTCCCATATCAATATATTTCTGTGTACAGTGCTTGTTACTTTACCAAGACTGGGCCAAAGTTATTTTTTTATCATTTTGATGACTCCAAAACCTTGCACTATACACCAATACTTACATGTTTATGCTACATGATCAACCTTTTCTGATTGCTTTTCCACACCGTTCTTTCATGACTACCCTCAATGCATACATAATAATACAAATATGGAGGAAACAATATTGGCAAAAGGGAAACAAGAAAGAGGGGTGTACATTGGGTTATATTCAACGGAATAGTTAATGGAGTAAACAACTTTTTTTTTTATTGGGGGGGGGGGGGGTAGCTCGTTGTTAAGGTTCATCGTTACTATAAGACTGTTGTGCCCTAGTTCAGAATGTTTCTGTGCGAGTTCGTAAGTTTGTCAATGCATGCTCCGATTATCATTCAAATAATTGCCTCCAGGATTGTTATATTTCCGGCCCATTTGCGTTCTTCGGATTTAATAAAGATGGCGAGTGAAAAACTTGTCTCGAAAGAGCACAAATGTGAGAGTTATGTAAGTTACGAGGCTGATGAGTATTGCCGGAAAGCTCAACTCTGGAGGTTAAGTTCGCAAAATTAATAAAGTTCCTTTAGACATGAGTGTGTATGGTGCCGGGGAATATTTTGACGCAATGCGTCGTAGTGACACGCCCTTATAAGGGGTCGCACGTGTCGGAGGGTTTGAAATGGGGATGAGCTTCTGAATCGAGACGGTCTTTTACTTTTTGGAGCGGGGTTTAGTTTTCGGAGCGAGTTTTCACTTTTCGGGCGACTTCTTGGTTTTTCTCATTCTTACTCGACTTCCTTTGCCGCCAAGAGGTGCTAAAGCTTTAGCAGAGTTCGGGGCGCCCAGCCTATATATGTAACTTTTCGTGATTCCTCGTGATTATATGTAATTATTTGTACTGAATGCACTTCTCACTTTAACACTTGACTTTTGTCGAGAACTTTCATTTCTTCGTTTGGACTTTGTTCGTCTCTGGAACGTTACACGGGCTAGGTTGTAGGCTGCCACCGGCCAAACCGGTCCGTTTCACATTCCTTAACACATCTAGGCGCGGATCCAGGGGGGGGGGGGGCGAGCGGGCCTTCCCCCCCCCCCCACACACACACACACTTTCTTTGAACAAGTATGTTAAAGAGAAATAGAAAGAAAGAGAGCGAGAAAGAAAAAATGATTAACTGCCAGAGTCACATTATAACGGGTTATCAAAATATGCTCATCTGACCATGATTAAATGCCTAAAACCCCAAGGGCTCTGCCCCCTGGATTCCACCTAGGGCCCTAAGGCGGGCCCTTAGATGCTCATCTGACGGTCATTTAATGCCTAAAACCCCTGATTTCTGGGAGCTCTGCCCCCTTGGACCCCACGCCAAATAGATCCCTGCCAGTGTCACAAATAATAATGTATCAAAAATGCTCATCTGACCGTAATTAAACGCCTGAAACCCCTGAGCTTCGGGGGCTCTGCCCCATTGACCAAACCAAGAGCCCTTAGGCGGGCCCCTTGATACTCATCTGACCCTAATTGAGTGCCTAAAACCCTTGAGATTCCGGGGCTCCGCCCCCTGAGCCCCAAGCCAATTAGTGACCTGCCACTGTAACAATTAGGTTTCAAAATAATGCTCATCTGACCGTAATTAAATGCCTAAAACTCCTGAACTTCCGAGGCTCTGCCCCCTGGACCCCGCCTAGGGCCCTAAGGCGGACCCCTGAATGCTAATCTGACCGTAAATTAAAACCTTAAACCCCTGAGCTTCCGGGGCTCTCGAGGCGAACAAGGTATCAACATAATATGTTCATGAAACCGCAGGCGCGTAGCCAGGGGGGGGGGGGGTGGGGTGGCCCCCCATAAACGCCGGCCAAAAAAAGAGAGGAGTGAAAGGACGTAGGAAGAAAAGGGAATAGACAAAGAACATTTTTGAAATTCAGACAAGGATTAAGAGTCGAGAGCGGAACAACGAATCGTCTTCATTCTCTAAAAATTCAATGAAACGTCAAAGCGGGGGAAAACTGAATTAAGACAAGGATTAAGAGTCGAGAACGGTACGACGAATCGTCTTCTTTCTCTAATGATTTAATGAAACGTGAAAGCTTCCGCGTTTCGCGTGGGAGGGAGGGAAAACTGAATTTAGACGAGGATTAAAAGTCATAACGACACAACGAATCGTCTTCTTTCTCTAATAATTTAATGAAACGTCGAAGCTTCCGCGCTTCGCGCTGTAGGAGGTTTGAGGGTGGGGGTGGGGAGGGGGAAACTGAATTTAGACAAGGATTAAAAGTCATAACGGTACAACGAATCGTCTCCTTTCTATAATGATTTGATGAAACGTAAAAGCTTTCGCGCTTCTCGCGGGACGGGGGGGGGGGGGGGAAACGTAATTCAGACGAGGATTATTTTGGGGAATGGTACAACGAATCGTCTTCTTTCTCTAATAATTTATTGAAATGTCAAAGCTTCCGCGCTTCGCGGAGGAGGGAGGGGGAAAACTCGCCCTTCCCTGCACCCATCCACCCCAAATTACGTCACTGCTGGTCACCACTACTTACCAATATTTGGCTCGCATAATTTCAAATTTGGCCCCCCCCCCCAAAGAAATCCTGGATCCGCGCCTGGACACATCAACCAATTCAAAATATCAAAAAATGTTAGACATTCATACATATATATGCAAGCCTGATCACAAAAAAAAAAAAAAAAATCAAAATCTATTTTCCACATTGTATTATCCTCAGGACATGTACGAAATACAACACACAGCCATTTATAAAGTTTACATTATGGAAGAAAGGAATATAATAGACTAACCCATGCAGTAGCTGTACGTCTCGACATTCTGTGTGATAAAAGTGCTGAGATATTATGACGGCACTCATTTTTTTTGCTTGTACCTCTAACATTTTACCTCTGACATTTTTACCTCTGACATTTTTACCTCTGACATTTTTACCTCTGACATTTTTTCCTCTGACATTTTTACCTCTGACATTTTTTCCTCTGACACTTTACCTCTGACATTTTTTCCTCTGACATTTTTACCTCTGAAATTTTTTCCTCTGACACTTTACCTCTGACATTTTTACCTTTGACATTTTTACCTCTGATATTTTTACCTCTGACATTTTTACCTCTGACATTTTTACCTCTGACATTTTTTCCTCTGACATTTTTACCTGGCACCGTAATTTCAAGACAGAGAAGAGACTAAGGAGGCTGTGAAAAGGTCCTGGACACCTGTATCGATCTTTTGAGGCTTGTAAGGGCCTTCACAAGTGGCTGGAACGCTGCAACAGTTGGATGATGATCCTTCTTTGAAGGATTTTATAGTTGTATACCTGTTTGAAATAAGGGAATACCTCTCCTGAAAATAGTCTAAAAAATTATGCGGGGCATCTGTTCCAATGAAATACTTATCTACGTTATACTTCCCAGTTATGTCGATGGTGGTTGATATCTTTGGTGGTTTCCAACAGTTTGGCCCACTCATATTTATGACGATTTCGGATAATATTATTAGTGGATAACTCCTAGGATAGCATTAATATTACAAAAAATACTTCTCACCTGGTTTGTTGCATCCGACAAATCCTTGATCTTTGCGTGACACTAAAGTTAACGTGAAGGTTCGGTTGTACAAAATATATGATCCCCTCTTCTATCTATATACACGGGCTTTCCCATTTTAAAATGATTCAAACTAATTGAGCTACCAGAATTACTGTATTGATGACTATTTGGTTTACGAGTTCAGTTTATTTACGGACCAATCGTACCAGAACCCGTAGTTTAGTCTACTCCAATTACCATCTACAAGTTTGACTTTTACTTGGCCTCAACAATAATTAGGGCCACTTACATAAGAATACACAAAGTGGAAAGTACATATATAAATCAAATCTACGCAATCTCACATGTTCTCCCACATACGGAGACAGTGGTTAAAACGAATTTTGATGCAGAGGGGGCGAGGGCTAAGAATCTAGCATGTTTATAGTGTAGGAAATGCGACAGATTAACGGTTATTTTCAGATAAGTGTTTTAGTGGATATGCACAATGTTCATGAAGAAGAACAGGTCATGAGAAAGACGTTTTACTGTCCGTTTTGTAGGCCATCGTTAAAGTGAACCATCAGACAAGTGACAAGAAGGCATATTTATTTGCAAATGATAAATAATTCAATCATCTTATATTATGTCATCACATATTTCATCTTGTATTTGTCATGATGTTTAGAATTCTTTGCGCCCGTTGATTGTGAATGACGATACTCCAGGCCTACAACTTGTAGAATGACACGTAAAATTGAATTGGCGGACCCTTTTTCGAATAGCCTCATTAAACCAGGAATCCATATTTTCTTTTCTTTTATACATCTCTCTATTTCTTTTTTTAATAATGGCTAATGTATGTTGATAATAAAGTAGTAATGCAGTGCCCCTCCCCCCTCCTCTATATGATAAGTTTAGGTATATAACTCTTATATATATTCATATATTGTGTAGTTTATTACGGTTGAGAGAATTCAGTTTTTATTTTTGTATGATTTGCCTTTTCTTTTCAACGGGGTTCAATTTTCCAGTCTTCAATGCAGACGGACGTTTAGATTATGTCTCTCAGCCATAGTCTCATATTAATTTTCCATCGAATTCTACACCCGGATTCTATGCTATTTTGCTCGTAACTTCAACCCAGCTTTATAGTCTTTCAACCATAACAAATATATTCTGTTTGTGAAGGCTTTGCATCGCACATGTCGCCTGAATTTGGGATCTAAACTTGAATGTTTTGTAGTATATTCCACATAGTAAGAATCTTGCTCTACGATTGGTAAAAAGTAAATCACGTGATGAAAGATAGTTCGCCCATTATTGATGGGAGAAGCAAAAAGTTCGTACACTATGTAGATAGTACTACTATCTACGGTGCCAGGTAAAAATGTCAGAGGAAAAAATGTCAGAGGTAAAAATGTCAGAGGAAAAAATGTCAGAGGTAAAAATGTCAGAGGTAAAAATGTCAGAGGTAAAAATGTCAGAGGAAAAAATGTCAGAGGTAAAAATGTCAGAGGTAAAAATGTCAGAGGTAAAAATGTCAGAGGTAAAAATGTCAGAGGTAAAATTGTCAGAGGAAAAAATGTCAGAGGTAAAAATGTCAGAGGTACAAGCAAAACAAATGAGTGCCGTCATAATATCTCAGCACTTTTATCACTCAGGATGTCGAGACGTACAGCTACTGCATGGGCTAGTCTATTATATTCCTTTCTTAATGGATGTGTTGTATATCGTACATGTCCTGAGGATAATATAATGTGGAAAATAGATTTTGAAATTTATTTTTTGTGGAAGCAATCAGAGAAGGTTAATCATCTAGCATAAACATGTAAGTATTGGTGTGTAGTGCAAGGTTTTGGAGTCATCAAAATGATAAAAAATTTGGCCCAGTCTTGGTAAAGTAACAAGCACTGTACACAGAAAGATATTGATATGGGACTACACAAACATATGGCATACAAATCGGGCAGGCATACAAAGATGTTACTTGTTATATCTGGGATATGAAGTCATTTGAAATAGATTTTCAGGGAATAACTTTTTTCTTTGATGTTCTATCACACTTGCATTGAAAGCTCACAAAAAATTTGTTTTACCTTTCCCCAGAACTCAACCTTCTCTTTAATTGATGTAACATGGGCGGCTTTCTGCTCTGTATCGGAGTAACAAAGCTGCTTATTGATTTTCTCCCAGACTATTTTATACCGCAATAGTAATCGACAATATTTTATTGCAACGCGCGCACTTCGGGAATGTGATGGTGCGGTTAGCATTGATAACATGGCTTTCTGCTTGTTTCAGAGTATCAAAATACCAAGCCCTCAAGAAAGTGGAATTGTCGGAAATATGCATTTATTGAAAATTACATATAAAAGTAGACATTGCCACGCAGTTAAAATGTCCAACAATCTTCAAATATGAAGGAGAAGTAGGAGGGGGAAGGTTCAGAGATATCTGATCCTATTTTGGGGGCTGTACTGACTTTTCTTTTTATTTAATGATTACACCATGGAGCGACGTACAACTCAGCCTATAAAACATGGCCAAACTTCTCGATTTTAGAAATCTTTTTCCCCAGAAGTTTGCTCAGTGTACCAGTACCATTTGCTTATACAAAAACATAATATACCGGTATATAAATATTGAATAAGGCAGACTAATGGGACATGGATGGTGTACTCCGAGTTTCACGCCTTGCAAGCGGTCATCAGACAACTGATAGCATTCTTCAAAGTACATGATTCCTCTACAACCAGGGCTCAAATTAATTTTTTGTCCACGGGGGCTCTTCCCCCCCCCCCCCCAAAAAAAGAGCCCCCGTGAGCCTTCTCACGGGGACTCTTTTATTACTGACGGGGGCTCTTTTTTATACAAATATCCATTGAATTGGTACCTATGATACTCCTCAATTATTTGCTATTTCATCATTATCATTTCAATCAGCATTTACCCTCTTACAAATTTACAAGCTACATAGCTGTTACTGGCCTGTGTATATAATATATACGTTTACAACACTGATCTTTATGATGTCTTTAACGTGACATATCTTCTTCTCCCCTTGCAAACGAGAAAGAAAACAAGGTCATTAAAAGGGATTAAGCGACAAATAATGATTGTGATTCAAATTGATGCGAATATTTGTTTGAATAGGCACTGCTATTCACCCGAATCTTCTTTGTAAAAACTACTTTTACAAATCTCAGCCATGCTTACTGAGTTGAGACGTTCCATTCAATGTAAAATACTCATTACAGAATACACTTCTCCTAATCTGAAAGTGATCTTACAACACAGTGGCAGATTTGCATGGCTGAGATTTGTAAAAGTCGTTTTTACAAAGAAGATTCTGGTGAAAAGCATTGTTTATTCAAAAAAATCCTTGCATCAATTTGAATCACAATGATTATTTGTCGCATGATCCTTTTATTAAATAACCTTGTTTTTTTTTTTTAATGATTACACCATGGAGCGACAGCTCAGCCTATAAAACATGGCCAAACTTCTCGATTTTAGAAATCTTAGAAGTTTGCTCAGTGTACCAGTACCATTTGCTTATACAAAAACATAATATACCGGTATATAAATATTGAATAAGGCAGACTAATGGGACATGGATGGTGTACTCCGAGTTTCACGCCTTGCAAGCGGTCATCAGACAACTGATAGCATTCTTCAAAGTACATGATTCCTCTACAAGTCTTATTTTGAGCGTATACCAAGGTGTACCTTGGTATACGCTCAAAATAAGACTTGACTAATACAATAAGACAGCGGTGAAATAACGACTGCAGAATATCCCTCGCTGTTCTTTTTCGATAAGCCTGATATATAACCCGGGTGTAAACATAACAAACTTGTCACATGCTTTTGTTTTTATTTTATACCTCTAACATTTTTACCTCTGACATTTTAAACTCTGACATTTTTACCTCTGACATTTTTTCCACTGACATTTTTACCTCTGACATTTTAAACTCTGACATTTTTACCTCTGACATTTTTTCCTCTGACATTTTTACCTCTGACATTTTTTCCTCTGACATTTTTACCTCCGACATTTTTACCTCTGACATTTTTACCTCTGACATTTTTTCCTCTGACATTTTTACCTCTGACATTTTTACCTCTGACATTTTTACCTCTGACATTTTTACCTCTGACATTTTTACCTCTGACATTTTTTCCACTGACATTTTTACACCGAGCCACTATCTACACAGGGCAAAACACTTTCACTGAAGATTATCCAAACGCGCACTAAAACAGGCTAAATTAAACCAAGGTCACGAATACTATTAAAGGTGAGAAATACCGATCATCTGCTACTTCCATCATGGCTGAAGCGGCAGGTGCATCAGCGCCCATACACGCCCATGCATATCTTCTCCTTAGCGGATATCCAACGATCCATCCACCGCTTCTCTGACATAGATTTCACTAAGCTAGACACCCTCATAGCTGAAGTGACCTCCATGAGATCGAATGCTGCGAAATTCCACTCGGAGAAGGTCTCGGAGTTGGAGCCCGAAATTAAGCGCAATTTTGAAAAGCAAAGCGCCGACCTACAGGAAAAATTGACCGTAACGGAAATTAACCCGTTGACTACTGAATTATTTAATTCCCATAGACTTAACACAGGGACAACCAGGTTCCAGTAAGCAATGGGTTAAACAACGACGCGATAACTTGCTCTTCTATAGGATTTCCGACAAATCCACCGATAATTTGGCCCAAGTGATTCGCGAAACTTTCGCATCGTGGTGAGATGTCCATGTATCAATGTCCTTGTAATAAATACGCATTCCTGTCGTATCTAATTCGATCTTTTTTAGGCCGTTCATCTTCGAAGTTGGGAAAGAACTGAAGAAATGATTGAACCTCCTGATATATATAGAGAGATCGCCACAAATTGTAGTAGAAGCTAACTTGAAGCGTTATATGGTCAGCACCAGCGTAACGACATCATCCTATGGTCTTCTATGTCAGTATAACAACGTAGTATGTCATGTACGTCGTAGCGACAACTTAGTAGAAACGACCACTTGGTCGGCATTGGTCTAGGTGTAATTGTAGTGACAGCGAGTCAAGCAGCGCTTTTGATGTAGAGGCATCGCAGTACAGTTGTGGTGTAGTCTTTAATTTGCCCCAATGTGATAACTTTTTCAGACCGGTGTGTTCGGCATGGTCTCCTTAAAATCAACCCCTGTTCAGGAAATCCACCCTGATAATAGGTTATTTCAATGAAAGAAGTTTTTTTCGGGTGGGATAATTCTCCTTGGTGGGTCATTTCCTTTGGGGTGGTTATCCTTGTAGGTAATACAAAAATCTAATTTAGGTGTAAGTTCTGTTTTAATAAAAACAAACGCATGTTTAGGAAAGGAAAGTTAGAATTAAAATTGAGTTTATTCAATTTCATTTTGTTCCCGTCCCACAGAAATATATATTCCTTTATTTAAGCGACATGTTCGCAACATCGGAACAACGGTTGATGAACAAAAAGTTAGTATGGGACTGCGAAATCTATTGGGGGAGGAGCATGTTAACACCCATCGCAAGCTCCAGTCCTATTCTTGTGTATCAAAAGGGCCTCTTTTTATAAACCATGTCAACTGTCCAGCATATACGTCTTAATATATTCAGTCCTTTTACTATTAATAACACTTCAGTTTTATAATAATATTGATAAATGCATAATGTTGTTTAAGCGAGTTAATACAAACGGTACAAAGGTTTTCATATCAATTTGTCAAAACCAATCAAAAGTATGTTAAAATTCAAGAAATTAATAGTAAAAAGGGCATGTCCACGTTTGATTTTCCACATAACGAGTAAGACTTAAACGCCTGAATGTTGGGAGACAGAGGGTAAGTGAATACGGTACGGTATATACACCTAGCATCGGTGTTTTGAATGCGTTTTTATTACTATATAGTATACCTACTTGTAAACTATTTCAAAAGTCAAGTTGGAAGAATTCGAGGGCGTGAACGAGTTGTTATGTACCATTTTCGGTTAAAAACAACCTGGTCTACCAATCCAATATATTTATGATGCTGCTGCGTAATATGTCATGCGTATATGATCACATATAGTGAGATTTTGGTCAATTATGACGCCAAAGTTAAGACATTTAAGATCTGGTTTTCTTTTCATTCTTCTTTACGCATACGTCTCACCTTATTTGTAGCATCCGACGGTTGTTTCGTAGTATTCTGACACTGAAGAAAATGTGCACTTATGATGGTAAGTTGAAATAATGCAAACTTGCCATATTTGTCATGCTACGCGTGGTGCCCCAAACGATATCTCGTATAACAAGCTACCCAATCCAAGTAAACTTTCTTACATGGTTCCTAGTACAGTCTTTGCAAACAGTACCCTCATATCGAATCTTTCTATCAACACAATATATAATTTTCTGGGGTTAATATGCAAACTTGTAGCTCGGAAACGAATCATCCATTTGAAAACTAAAGATGATAATATGTACAAACTCTTTTCCAAGAGATTAAATATAAGAACAAAGACACATAAACACACACACCCATACCTGCGCATCAGAAGCCCCGTGAACTATGTATAATACTCTTATATCGCTCCTCAGTCGATAATGTAACCCGGGATTTCTCAAGATATTTCATCGGAAATGTCGAGTGTTTCATGTACAACACTTTTGGTTGAGTCGTTGAGGTGCTAGATTTGGACAGAAATGTATCTTCTCAATGTCCCTAATTTATTGAATGTCTGACTTACACTTTCACTCACAATTTCCCGATGATCCCTGCCAGTTTCTCTTTCTATTAACATTATTTTAAGGGCATTTTCTGACGGAATACACTGATTTATTTGCTGCGCTGATCTGAAAGTAACAAAAAAACAAGACGTGCTTGAATGATCACACATTGGATTTGGTTCCTATACTTTACTCTTTGCGTGAGGGAAATGAATCACCATTTTCCTCTCAAACTATTTCACATTTTATGGCTTTTTTGTCGCACAAAACATTGCTAATATCTTTCAATTAAAAATAGTACTAATTGAATCGGTAGTATATATATATATATATATATATATATATATAAAAGTCTTTCTAAGGGAGCATTAACGAAAGGTTTTTTGTCATGGCTAATTCTCATCGGAGCAAAATAAACTACTTCCGAGCACTTAGTTTCAAACTGAATAGATTAATCGGAGGATAGGTGGAAGGTGTGTTGGGAGAGGGATATCTTAACAGAAAATTATTTTCATGATAATGTTCACATACGTTTTAGCCTGTCATGGTGAACATGAAACATAACGAACGTAGGCTTTTGGTAGATACGTCCGAATTATGACACGTTTTTTTTTTTAATTTTCCATTGAAATGTTAGCTTCCACATAGTACCAAGATACTGCATTACTGTAAAACATTGCAATATATCATGATAATGCATGTACGGATAAACCCCAGCGTTCTTTGCATTCTGTACTTTCAGTTCGTTTGGTTCATTTCAGCAAGAGTTAGGTAAGAACATGATATCCTTGAAGTATGTATGGACTTGATGAAATCAAAAAGTCAAAAGGTCGGATGAAATCGTCACCAATGTTCTAAATATGTCGCAAAGACCAATACAATGCATGTACCGTGAATTAACATCTGACCCGTATTAATTTCAGCTTTATTCGTTCATCTCATCTGGTTGTGGCATTCGACAATTGTTTGATTATCGTCTGACCGTAAAGAGTACGTTCAGATTCAGTAGGACCATACAACTTATCCCTTTAATATTCATAATAGACATGCTGGTGTACCAAGCGTTGAGCCAACAGTCGAGCTCAAAGAAACCAAACTAATGGTTTTGAAACCCGAATATGTGTTGATTTACCCGATGCAAACATCTCACCTTGTTTGTAGTATCCGACGATTGCTTGATATTTGTCTGACAATGTGGTATACGTGCAGCTTCGATAGTATGAAACTACTAAGCAACAACAGTACTGATCTATGAAATAATACTGTACGTATTGGGCCATATGACGACATTTCATCAGTTGAGCTCCTCGAATCCAAGCTGATGATAAATGCTCTCCAGCTTCACGTTATACGTAGCCCAATCATTCGTATAATAGTAGTTCAGTCTACTTCAAATTAAAACACTTTATCAGCCAAAAAGCTTTGATTCAAATCAGTCCCTAAATGAAATTAATGAACAAAAAAAGGTGATTCACTTGATTTAAAACATAATAGCAAATCTTATTTAGCTGACTGATTTCACAAGGGATTTTCCAAGATACTTATATCGATCACCGCAACTGAAGTAAGCGCATGGATAATCGACTAAAACGCCTACAAAGATAGTTGACCTTATATGTATAGGTCTCTGCACGCCAAACAAGGCAAACGACAAAACGAAACAACATAAAAATATACTAGACGTTAACCAGACATTAACGCCATAAACAATATTTGATAAAAGTTCGTGTATTGTGTGATGACTAGGTCGTGTTTGATAAATAACAGGTAGTTATCTTTATTATCTTTCATTATCAAACTCCAACGTCTTGTTATTTAGATGAAGAACACGATGACTGATATTGACCTTGAAACTCCACGTAGGAGAAATATTGATAGTTATAATTGATAAGTAGACGTCCATCCTCACCTCCATCCTGTTCTCAAGAGCATAGTTGTTTTGTTTTTTTGCATCATCAACCGGGTCAAGATGTGTTAATGTCCATACAAGATACACACTATTGAAGCACTGATATAGATATTCTTAGCAATCAGAGCATCATATCAATTACAGAGCTTAAAAGAAAGAAAGAAAAAACAGTTGACGTGCTCAGCTGTTAAGGAATGGTTAATAAACCATTATCTTACAATTTCTAAAATAAATATGCAATATATTCGTTGCAGATAAACTATATTTATTAATTATTTAACAATTAACATTAACTAAATATTTATTAACATGAACAAACAAGAAAAGGGAACAAAATATAACAAGAGATTATAACCATGCATGAAGAAACAATTTCACCAGAATAATGATGCTGTTTAAGTGAAATCATAATAGACTCTAGTTCAAGCTATTTGTACTTTTAAACTGCAGAAGCTGTGGGTATATAGAGGGCATCACAAGGACATCGCCATAATCTCCATCATGCCCGCGTCACACTGTCTCGAAGTTGACACCAGATGGACACATGAAAAGGTAATTTTAAATTATGTACGAAGATTGCCCAGAAATTGGGCAAAAGCCAATCAACAGCCGAAGGAGGTACGATGCATATAGGTGGTCACGCGATGGCACGACTGGAGCGACTTCCACCATGGGGGTGAGACCAACAACAAAGAGGCACTTTCTGGACAAAAAGGGCACCTACAAAGGAAAATCTCAATGCGAAAATATACAATTCGTTATGCCCCGACATTGTGATTACATTTAATTTCTTTTTATACATCATACAAGATATTGTTCAAGCGTCATAATTTGCAGTTGGGTCTGAATATTAATTTGCATTTTTAACGATTTGTGAGGGATATTCCAAAAATTACGTCGTATAAAGAGGAAAAACCCAATCCTCATGGGGTTATAAGCACATTCGCATTACGGAAGACTGAAAAGACATAATTGTATCATTTATAAATACGAGTGAGTGTAGTGAGCGAGCTTTAGGGGAAATTACTCTTAGTCACTTTAAATTAGGGGCACGTTTAAACAGAGAGAAGAAGGAGACACTTATCAAAAGGGATAAGACACCTATTACACCTATTTAAAAAAAAGGAACACGTTTTAAAGGACAAAGGGTAATTATCAGCGGTGAAAATGGAGCATGTCTTATACCTGAGAAGAGGCACTAACCAGGGATGAAAAATAGCACTAAATGAAGAATGGTAAATGGGCATTTGTCGACGGAAATAGGACACCCATCAGATTTGGATAGAGGCATTCACAAGAGTTAAAAATGGGCATTTATGAAAAGGGGATAGGTCCCTTATTAGAATGAAAAAGGGGCACCTACCATTGTTAAAAGGGAAATTATCAGAGGTGTAAAGGGGGTACTTATCGCACCTGAAAGGAGGCGCTGACCAGATATGAAAAGGGGGGTACTTATGAAAATGAAAAGAAACACTTTTCATGGATGAAAATGGGGCATTTATGAGAAGGGGAAGGAGCTTTTTGTTCAATGAGGCACTTATCACAAGGAAAAGGGATCACTTATTAGATTGGAAAAGGGGGCACATGTGCACATAAAAGGTGCGCTTATCGGAAATAAAAATGGGTTGTTATTAAAAGAGGAAGAGGCACTTCCTACAGAGGAAAAGGGGCACCTCTCAAATTCGAATAGGGTAATTACCAAAGGTGAAGGGGACACTTATCAAAAGTGAAAAGGGTCACTTCTTGTACCTGAAAAGAGGCACTTACTAGAGACTTGAAAATGGACACATATTGCTAAGGAAAATTGGCACTCGTCGAAGGAAAAGGGGCATATGTCATAGGTGAAAAAGTAATAGGGGCACTTTTCAAGGTAAGATGGGCCCTTTTATATGAAAAAAGCAGCACTTCTTACGAAGTTATAGGGCCACTTTTCCCATGTAAAAAGGGGATTTGGGGGGTACTTGAGCGCCGCCTCTAGCTCTGAGGCTGGTTTTTTATATGTTCACGTTACCATGACACATGGCAAACGCTTGAGCTACTTAAATTCGGCTGTATTCGCCAACACCCTGGTCTCATATGCAAACGTTTGCTTGGATTGGTCTCATAAAAGAAGTTGACCACAAACTTGGCTTCATCAGGCAGGTAGTTCCATTATGTAAATGGGTAAATTAACTATGAAACATTGAGGGGAAAGGCGCTTGACATGTACAATATGGGCACACATTGTTTTTGTTATGTAGAACATAGTATTTCTTTGATCTACTTATTGAATGAAACTACATGTATAAAAACAAAATGAAATTTGCGTTCTGGCAATTGGAGTATAAAGACTAATAGCAGGTAAATGAAATGCTTCAACACCGCAAACACTTTGAAAGGAAGCATCCATAAATTTGAATACATTTAATTTAATAAACGACTCCGCATATGGACGTTTAGTGGAGCAGAAAGCAGTGGATTCTCTAAAAACAACACGAATTCATTTAGCATAATATCGGTACGTAAATGAAATTTGGCGCGGTTGGAAAATGCATCTTTCAACCCTGCGACTTTAATGGCATAATCCAATAAATCAAAAAATTAAATTGGCTTTTATTTAAAAAATTACTCATTAAATAAAACCCAAAACTTCAGTGGTATCAGACAAAAATTATTTTATACTGTATTAATAATTGAACATTGTGAAAGTGTAGGATTTTGTGATACAAGACGCCGATTTAGCGATGATGACGTTATTAGAACCTGTTTATTTACGCCTGCATCCAGGACTTCAGACGCTGAAGATTATTTGTCAAGCTTTTATGTTTCCTTTATTCCGACAAAAATATACATCAATCAAAACAAGTTTAATGCCAGAAGAAAGCTAACGATTAGTATCTTCATTAGCCGCTCACCCCTAAAAATGCCTGACCACAATGGCCGAGTGATAGCTTGCGAGAGCGGCCGAAGTGTGATTGAAACTAGCTATTTTGCTCTTATGCAAAAAGAGACGACATTGTGCTGGATGTGAATGTTTTTCTCTGACAAAAGTACAGAGAATTTGCATATTATTCTTTTATTTTGTATTTTATAAAGATTTGGCCACCGCTCACGAAATTGTTGACAGAGCCCGAATAATCCACTGCCGGTCATGCGATGACTCAAGATGCCCTCACGAATAGTCTGATGTCTCACGATTACAGCTGAATTCGAACATTTCCTTATCGTGTGACCATCTAGTGTCAACTTCGGGACAATGTGACCCGGGAATAACGAAGTTGCTGCCGGTGCCTGAAAATCTACCGGCGGTCATACGATGACTCAAGATGCCCTCACGAATGGCCCGATGTATTTACGATTAGAGTCAAAATTGAACATTTCCTTTATCGTGTGTCCATCTGGTGTCAACGTCGGGACATTGTGACGCGGGCAGAAGGAAACTCAGTGCGTACATCGGAGCGGTTTCGGAGTACCGCGCGTAATACCATACTAGTTGTAAATAATACAAAGGCCATGAAAGACCATGAACGCGTACGTTGCGTGCTTGCTAAACGTGATCTAATAATGCCCGAACATTTACCATAATACAAGAATAATCTTCAAATTCGCATTAAATATAAAATAAAACTTGCAAGATTACATTGTAAATAAATATGTTTTAAATAACTATAATAATGAGATTGTTTATATATGTTTTATTAATCACATATCAATAAACTTGATACTGTAAAGCTTAACTACAAACAGTCAATCAAAACTCGGGATAAATCAGGCGCGGCACGACTAGATTCGGCCATTCGTGAAGTCGGCAAGTTGGAGATTACTTTATATCACTGAGCCAATGGGTTTTACGTTCCCGCAATATGGTATATGTATCGTACGTCCATGTGCTCCCCTCCATATAGCCAAGTTTGTGCATCTTTAAATATACCTGTATGTGTTCTATGCATGTGTATAATTATTTAGACATACATATATGTATGTATAGGCCTATGTTGTACTTGTAACGAAGTATATATATGTATATATATATATATATATGCAGTCAAATATTTCAACATTATACCCTTTACCTATATCTTGCCATTATGTTGTTTATGCATGCCATACACTCAATTGCTACTATGTTGCAGTCCTCTTCTTTTCCTCTCTTCTTTTCTCTTTCTCCAAGCTCTCTATTCTCCTCTCCTCTTTGCCTATCCCTCTCTTCCTTTCTTCCTTTCTTCTATTTATTTGTGTATTCGGGCGTACCCATAACATGCTCTGCCTATCAGGTTTCGCGCCTTTTTCCTTGTAATACAAGTTCATTAATTATATTTATGTTCCTATGTATAATTTGTATTGATTGAACAGATATCAAATATGTTTGTCAAATTAAATGGAAGAAAATAAATGTTCATTTGAATTGAATTGAATTGAATAACATAGACACTCGATGAGAATACATGTCTACCAGACACTTGTTGTCTAAGTTAGATGTAGATCTATTCAACTAGACATATGTGTGACAGTGAATTCCTGCTTCCTGGAGTGTTGGTTATAGTAGACATCGGTTTTACACTATAACGCTCAATAGATACAAATTACGAGATCTAAAAGTAATAGATCAGTCTTAAGACCCTGGACACCTTGTCTAATAAAATAAAAATAGACAGATTCAAACATTTTAGAATCTGTTCAAACCATGATCTAGAACCTGACTTAAAATCACAAGTTTGTTTTGACTATAAGACGCTACAGGCGTTATTATAACACAGAGTATATAAAGTAAAGAACAAAAAGACGAACCAATAATGATTTTAACGAGACTAACTTTTTAAACTAACTCATGAATTTGACCTGACAAAGTAGATATATATATTTAACGTTACAAATATAATATTTTCTCTTTTGTCAAAATCCCCTTCTACCAGGCGATATAATTCATCTATAATAACAACAAAATGTGCATGGTAACCGGCACACTACACTAGACAAAAACATTCAAGCACTGTTCTAAAAGAAAATCCAAGATGATACTGAAAATGATAAATAATCTTCACGTAGATAAGACAATTCTGGATATGTTTTGATCAGGCTCTACTACAAAGCATTCTGACCTACAACCCGGTTTGTTACTATTAGAATGAAAAGAAGGAAAAATTGAGATCGATTAGATCGCGTGAGACGAGTGGCACAGCGAATAATATTAAATAATGTGTCTTATATTAGCTGTTTATTTGAACAGAGAGACTGCTGTCAAAAGTAGACAAAATCATAACAGATCAATGTCATCAACTTAATAATCAGTATTCTTGCGATCGTTCTGGTTTTAGACCAATCGAACACACTTCCGGCAATCATGTGTACCAAATTCAAACACACGTTCAATAATATCGTAAATAGGTTGTATAAACCATAGTAATAAACATGGGTGAGAGTTTGGACACACCTTTGTTTTAGTAAGAAAAGAACATGATTTGTTTTTTATATATATGAACCTCTTATGAATTTGAATAACATACAAATATTAAAAAGAGATGTATGCAAGAGCAGTAAAGGAAATAAAATGTAAATTAAATATAACTTCACCGAATGATCATGATGTGAATGATTACGAATAGAACAAGGAAATTAGGAAATAAGATGAATCATAGTTAAGAGTAGACTATGTAGACTTACATTCCTTTTTTTCTGCGAGGAGATGATATTTTCCTGGTCGATTATATGTTTATAAATGTCTGCAATATCTATTTTTTCTTTCCATTTTGATTTATTGTATCGCCTGTTATTGTTTGTGGAGAGCAGAATAACACATTTATAGACAAGAATAAATTATCAATTAGAGTCAAGTATTTATGTCACATAGTATGTCTACATGCAATTGTGTATTTGTAAACCCTAACAAGTCCGGGCTATTTTAAGTCTTAGTACGGCCGGGGAGACCATTATGGCCCCACCCCCCCCCCCCTTCCCTTGATATATCGGTCGTGAAGCGGCCGATCTCCGCGAAAATGTGCATGCATGTCAATTGAAGTGTATAGCATACTATGATAGTTTCATTTTTTTGGAAAAAATTCACTCATTTGCATATTTATGGTAATTTATGCAAACAAAAATTACATTTTTACCTATAAACCATACAGTATTAAAATTTAAGCCTTCTTTTTCACTACATATATTCATTAGACCATTTGAAATAATAATACCAGAACAAATTAGGAAGTGCCAGCTTATTTCTTATGTTATCCCTTGTTTAGATATTTGTTTATGTTTTTCGTTGTTTTTTGTTTTAACTTATTTTTTTTCTTTCTCATTTCTAACTTCAATTTAACTATTTGACTCCCAAAACAGCACCCAATAACCAATGGTTGATCTTTTTTAAAGAAAAAATGACATTTCAATATGTTTTGTACACAAAACACGAAAATGTGCGATTTTCGGGCTGACATGCAAAGACAAAAGGTCACGTGACCTTGTAACTGTAGGTCCGATTTTCAATAAAATTATTTTAAAAGATGCGCAAGACTTGAAGTCAGCGAGCGGCGGGGCGCCATCCATATGTGTTCCCTGAACAATCTGAAAAATCGTGGAGGGGGGCCTTAATGTTCGGCCGGCTCAGTTGTATTTGTTTGGGGGGGTGCGATATATATTTACATATATAGGTATATATTTTACAATTATATGCCATATAGATTTGAGCTAGAGAAATGGACAAATTTCTGCCACCATTGATCAAATGTACAGAAATATGATAACCATCGGTTGTACAGGAAAAATCATTCATTGAGCGATATTTCGATATGGCTGAAACGCCGTGCTTGACGTTCGGGTGTCGTGTTTGGCGTACAGAGGCCTGCAAACTTTTGAAACACTAATTTGTCTAGATTATCCTGATACAAACATCTCACCTTGTTTGTAGCATCCGACGATTGCTTGATATTTGTCTGACAATGTGGTATACGTGCAACTTCGATAGTATGAAACTAGTAAACAACAACAGTACTGATCTATGAAATCATACTGTACGTGTTGGGCCAGATGATGACATTCCATTAGTTGAGCTCCTCGAATCCAAGCTGACGATAAATGCTCATCAGCTTCACGTTATACGTAACCCAATCACCTCAATACTATTAATTCAGTATTATCTATGTAACCCTTTGTCAGCTAAAATAACCTTTGTTATAATCATGTCCCCGATCGAAATTAATTGTTAACAATTATGATCCTCTTTAAATATATAACACGATTCCATATATTTTTTTAGCTAGCATATGTGAAAATTTTCTACCAACTTAAATTGATCACTTCACCTATTGACAAGGCATCTGAGGTAAATGAAAGAAAAGTCCACAATAATACACTCTCTAGAAATCTTGCATCTTAAATGGATTGGTTTAAAAACCCTAATATGCGTTGATTTTCCTGAATCTTGCATCTTAAATGGATTGGTTTAAAAACCCTAATATGCGTTGATTTTCCTAAATCAAACATCTTACCTTGTTCGTGGCATCTGACGATTGCTTCATATTTTCTGATACTGTAGTATACGTACAGCTTTGTTAGTATGAAATAGTAAACAACAATCCGAACCCCAATACTGATACAGCTTACTCAAACTAGAATCGGTTAAGCTTTATACCCCGTTCACACAGCTATACAACCTTCCTAAGACCATGCCGATCAATCCGATCTGAACAAATTATCCCATTGGGGCATTATCGCCGTCTAAATCCATCAATTTGGCAAATTAAAGACTACATCACTACTGTACTGCGATGTGTCTACGTCAAAAGCGCTGTTGGCTCGCTGCCACTACGATTACACCTAGACCAATGCCGACCAAGCGGTTGTTTCCGCTACGTTGCCGCTACAACGCAGAGGACTGTAGTACATTGTTACAACTATATGGAAGACTGTAGGACTTTGTTGCTACGCTGGTGTTTACCATAGTACGTTTCTAGTACGGATCTTGTACGATTTGTGGCCGCGATGTATTTATAAATCTGGTGTTGTTTAAGCATTTCTTCAGTTCTTCTTCTAAAAAAGAAAATGCAATAAATTTTCAATAATTTATTGCATTTTACCCCAGTTCCCAACATAAACAAAAATCCTCTGTGTGCCCATGCCTCGAGCCATAATGCATGGGCGTCCAGAGGATTTTCTGTTTTTTAATTTTATTTATGGAAACTGCCCCTTACCCTAGCCCCCGCTGCGTACAGTCATAGTTCAGTGACAAAGCAATGGCCTCGTAACTGTGAGGCCCCATGATCAAAACCGTGTCGATGTGCTATATTAGAGCCCTTTTGTGGGACATTAATCTTCATTACTCTCATTTATGACTTAAGGGCGTATGTCCCCTAGTTGATAAGCATAGTAGCATATACGTGCTTTAGCAGTCAAGCAAAACACACATTGGCAAATTATTTTTCAATAGGATCTGAGAATGTATACATTATCTAGATCTATTATTTTTAAATTATTTTTAAATTATTTTTAAAATAATTCCATAAATTGGGGTAAAACAAAAATATTCCAACTATATGAGCGAGTGTTTGTACGTAGTCCGTACTGTTCAGGCTCTCAGGCCCAAATTCACAAAGGAGGTTTGCCGACAAACCTAGGTTTATATGCGTCATATGACGCGTTTCGAGGCGTTTCAAACCAAGGTACAACCTTTGTTTGAAACTTGGTTTGAAACACGAAACGCATCATATATCGCACATAAACCTAGGTTGGTCGACAAACCTTCCTTGTGAATTCAGGCCTCAAAGTTTGTCCAGCCTCTTTATCATAGATTGAGACGTCTAGACATGTTTCTGGCTTCTACGGGGAATACAGTAGATGAGAAACGTTTTCGCGTTGACGTGTCAAAGGACGGCAATGGGGTGGTATGCAGAGTGTGTTCAATCTCATTTTATGACCTGAACATAAGCACAATGTATAGGCATATGCTCTGCAATATTAAGATATATATATATATATATATATATATATATATATATATATATATATATATAATGAGAGAGAGCGAGAGCCATGGCTGTTGATTTGATGGTTGTAGGAATTGCGAATCACTTTGATGTACTTAGCTTTTAAAGTAAAGCATTTCATGCTCCGATATTCCCTCGCAGCTTTTTGACATGAAACTGATCTAAGGTAACCCTGAGAAAAACCAGGAGTCATGGTTCTTCAAAGCGATTTGCTCCAATAGAGTAGACTATCACTTTAGCTCTTTAGGTCGAAGGTATATACATGAGTTATAAAAAGGGTTTGGTGAAACAAAATCTTCACTCGAGGTTTTAACTGGCGTACAATTCAATTAGGCTGCCTAGACAAACATTTTCAAAAATATTTTATTTTCCAGTGGGTGCTTTCCTATTAAAATACTCTAACGTCATTTTACTGTTTCCCCTCGCTTGTTTGTCAAACGCTCAAGTCAATTCTGTGTTCGTGTTATATTTGTCACACCCACCTACTGCATGTGGTGGTTTTCATTGTCCTTTCTTAAGATCCCTGTGTCTATACCGACTATTCCCTTTTAAGACATTTTCTTTACTTATATACGTTAGCGCTGCGAATCTCACATTGGTGTTAATATGCTTTCGGGTTTGGGTTTGTCAAATTTTTAATTTGCTTATTTATCATAACTAATTTAGATCACCACTTATCTTTTGAGTCTGTGAGCGATGTTGACTTTTTTAGTTTATTAAGATCCAATCAAGCTAATAATAAACCCTTTGTTAATCTTCCAGGAACCTTTGATGAAATTGTTATTGAAAATTGAAATTCATCATCTCAGGAGTTGAATTTAAATTTTGATCACGAGGAACCAGCCTAACATTCTTTTTCAAAGTATATAACAAAAGAACAATTTTATAATATTATTGAAGATTGTAATAGTGATATATTCTCTTCATTGCATTTAAATATACGAAGTTTGAATAAACAATTTGATGAATTGCGATAATTTTTAGACAATCCTTCCAATATACAGCTTTCTTTAATTGGACTAACAGAGACTTGGTTATCCCATGATTCTAATTTACTCTGTTGAATCGATAATTATGATTTTATCTTTAAAGATAGGCAAGGTAGAGGCGGCGGTGGTGTCGCTGTGGATATGCTTAAAACTTTTGATTATGTTGTGCATGATAATATTTCACTAATATGAAACTCTTGTTATTGATATTATGAATCCCGGAGGTATAAATATAATGGTTCGAGTAATTTATTGACCCCCTAAGTTCAAACCCAAAATAATGTTTGGTGCAGTTATTGCGAAGTCCAGTGTTTAGTACTATAAATTATTTTCTAATGGGGGACTTTAATATTAATTTATTAAATAATGAACATAATCATGTGTCACAAGAATTTCTTGAGACTCTCCTTTCTGCCTCTTTTTTACCAATAATTTCCAAGCTCAATAGCGTAACAAACTCATTTGCCTCCTTATTAGATAATATTTCTTCAAATATAATTCCCACCCTGTCTCTGATATTGTTCTTTCACACTTTACCGACTAGTATCCCATTGTACGAACACCTTATACTCTATCTCAATCAATAAATAATTATGACACACTTTTATTTAGACGTAAAGTCACTCATTCACAATTAGCTAGCCTTGTTTCTAGTCTTGAACATGTTGATTGGTCTCCTGTTTATGGTGTAGAGGAAGCGAATTTCTTTTTTGACAATTTGTATGATATTATAAATAACCATTTAGATAGTTGCGTACCTAAACAAAGAGATACAAATAGTAATTATTAAAATTAATACCAAGGCTCCTTTGGATCACTAAATCAATATTACGTTCGATAAATAGAAATTTCTTTTTTGTTCTTGTTTGGTATAGATATATTTAAAAAGCACAGAACGATCGAAAGTTAAATATGCATCATACAAGCATATGGTGACTAAGATTATTTTTGAGGAGAAGAAAAAAATATTATGAAAATCTGTAGGTATTATACAAACATGATATGAAAATATCTGGAAAATAATTAAAGAGGCAATGAATGTTACTAAAAATAAATCTGACAGAAACAAAATTAATTTTAATGATGAGATTGTTGAGGATCCTAGGGATTAGTGAAAATCTTGCTGTTAATATCCCCCCATCAAACAAGCATTTTGTGGACTTGTTCGGGCCAGCCCTATCAAAAGTCTATATTTAATGTTCCTGCTCATAGATGTGAAATTATAGATATTGTTTCGAAACTAAAGATTACGAAAAGTTCGGGCCATGATGAAATAAATTATTATCCTCTTTTTCGACAATTTTAGAAAAAAATAATTAATATTCGGACACAGGGGCGTAAATCCGGGGGGGGGGGCTGCATCCCCCCTGGCTCGAAGGAGAGGGGGGGTGGCCTGTACAAACATCCCCCTGAGATTACAAAAAAAAAGAGGGAAAAAAGGAAGAAGAAGAAGAAGAAGAAGAAGGAAAAAAAAAAAGTTTCAATTTCAGCATATTGCATGAGAAATTAGTTATTTTTTGTATGTATGTATAACTGTACAGCCTACACGTATACAGTATGTCACGATCATTAAGAGTAGTTGCGCGCATGCGCGAACAAGCACTTCATAAACTTCAGAATATTTTTTTGTTATTTTGCAAGGTATTATTATAGCCCAGACGTAAAGGGCGCCAGCGCGCGAGCGGTTAAAAAGTGCAATCATGTACAATAGATGCCCGGCTCCCCTCCCCCCCCCCCCCCCCACTCAGTGTTATTTAGGGTAAGCGTATGCTCGTTCCCTCCCTTTGAAAGCACACCCCCCACCCCCACCCTATCTCAGGACTGCCAACATTTCTGAATCCCCTTTTTGCCGGCTTTTCGCTGGCTTTCCCTGCCTTGGAGACCCCCCCCCCCCCATAATCCGCAACACTGCTAAATGTACCACCCCCCCCCCCCTCCACAATTTCAGGTGAGCTCTAGTCGATCGAGGGGGCCTGGGGGCCAATGTTTTTACTTTTCAAAATGAAATAATCCTAAATGAGCTTTCAAAGCTAGCAGGAATTTCAGGAATTTGATCCCGGGATTTGATCAATTTTTCTATGATATTCAAGATATTTTATAACCTCCTTTTTACATTTCTCATGAGTCCAAAGAGAGAGAGAAAAAAAACCTTTTAAAAGAAATTAAGAGTTGAGAACGGTAAAAGGTATCGTCTTCTTTCTCTAATGATTTAATGAAACGTAAAAGCTTCCGCGCTTCGCACAGGAGGGGGGAAGGGAAAAACTGAACTCAGATAAGGATTAAAAGTCGAGAACGGTACAACGAATCGTCTTCTTTCTCTGATGATTTAATGAAACGTAAAAGCTTCCGCGCTTTGCGCGGGGGGGGAGGAAAAACTGAATTCAGATGAGGATTAAGAGTCGAGAACGGTACTACCAATCTTATTCTTTCTCTAACAATTTTATGAAACTTCAAAGCTTCGGCGCTTTGCGGAGGAGGGAGGGGGAAATCGCCCCTCCCTGCTCCCCCCCCCCCCCCCCCCCCCCCCCCCCCCCCCATTACGCCAATGCTGGTCACCATAACATACCAATATTTGGCTCGCATAATTTCAAATTTGCCCCTCCCCCCTAAGAAATCCTGGATCCGCGACTGTCCCAGGCTTTCCAGAAAGGACTCAGAATTGTCTATTTGGTCATAGATAAATGTTTTTTTAAAGTTAATTCTCCTTTAAGAGAAAACAAGGAATATGACTTACAATGCGCTTCCTCTCCCAATGAAACATTTGTGTTGATGTTCCTGTGGTAGTACCATTATACATCATTTTCTAAGTGATGGGACTCCAAAAAAAGAGTTCGATTCTTCCTGACGAAATACTCAATCTTTATGTTACTACTTGAAAGTGTGTCGTCTTATTTCGGAGTTCATTATAATAAAAACACTACAGTTTGCAGCTGTCAGTATTTCGAAATATGTCAAATTCTTTTACTTTATGGTTGTCAAATTTGGCATGTGCGTGCATGTATGTATGCATGTATACATTTTTGTACTTGGTGTTTGGGTATGTGTGTGTTTGTTGTTTGTTCGTTTGCGTGTGTGCGTGTGTGTGTGTATGCGTGCGTGTGTGTGTGTGTGTGTGTGCGTGTGTGTGTGTGTGTGTGTGTGTGTTTGTGCGTGTGTGCGCGACCGCGCGCTTGCGTAAATTAGTGTGGGCGTGTGCTCGTGCTAATATGTGGTGGCTATCGCCGATCACCCCCCCCCCCCCCCCCCCCCCCCCCCCCCCCCCACCACTCCTCGGTACGGATTTACGCCCCTGTTCGGACAACATGTTTGTTTTTTACTTAACATTTTTTCTAATCTCCTATTTGGGAAAACATAATACTGTAAACGCATTATTGTCTTTTATTGAGAAGGTAGCTCATTCCATCGACAACTCTTCTCATATGGTTGGCATTTTTTTTTGGACTTTCATAGATTAGATACTTTATTGTGGATTAGAGCGAACCAATTATCTTTGAATCTCCAGAAAACGAAGTATTATGTTTTTTTTTTGTAAATGTATAGATTCATTGCCAGCAAAGATCGTTTTTTTTTTTTTTAAATACCCCTTTAGATTGTGTCTCATTTAATCAGTTTTGGGTGTAACGGTTGACAAAAAGGTATCTTGGAAAAATCGCATCGACAATATTTGTAAAAGTATTTCTAGAAAAATTGGTATTATTTTCATATCAAGTAAAGACATATCTTCATCTTAATTTATTAATTATGCTTTATAGTTCTTCGATACTCCCATACTTGAACTGTGGTCTCTTAATTCGGGGTAACACACATCAAACGTCATTAGATGAAGTGCTGTCATTACAAAAGAAAATCATTCGTATTATTTGTAACTCCCTGTTTCGCTCCCATACAGACTGTTAATTTTTGAAAATAAGATACTAAAGGTAAAAGACTAATATTTTTTCCAACTAGGTCAATTTATGTATAATTTTAAAAACAATATGTTGCCATTTGCTTTTCACGAAGCGTTTTCTTAAACAACTCAGTTCATAATTACACAACAACACATTCGGACGATTTCCATGTGCCACTCTTGCAGACCTTCCAAAAATCTGGAGTTCTTTAAGTAATGAAATAAAAAATGCTCCATCGATTAATACTTTTACGGAAACAATTAAATTGTTTCTATTACGATCATATAAACCTGTTCGATGTAAACATTGTTGTAGTTGCTTTTCTTGTTGTTTTTGTTGAATACAAGATCATTTTCTACTCGCTGACTCAAGATGTAATTTGATATATTATATTGTGCCTTCTCATGCTTATCTCCATCATATGCGCATTTCTATTTCCTCATTTTCTTCACAACCCCACATGCAGCTCATCATTTTGGATTATTTTCTGTACCCTCGATCTCTCACTTCTTTTTTTGTTTGCATTGTCCACTCTTTGTATTATGATCGTGTTCTTCTTTCTTTGCCATGTAAATTACTGGCTTGTCTCGTTCTCGTCTCTGTTGGCCTCCCCTTTTTTTCCTTATTTTGTAGTTCCTTTTGTAGTTACGAACTTGTCAATTTAATTACTCATTATTCCTAAGTATCATTTGTATTGTTCACAGTTGTACAATCATTGCTTTTTAGTGGACCCCTCTGTTTCCCTTATGTATTTCTACATTTGTTGTAAATGTTTGTAATTTATTTGTAATGTTTTTTTTTTGGAAATATAATAAATTGAAATTGAAACATGATAATGGAGAGTTGCAGGACAAAAGTAGATGGACTTCAAACAACTTCCAGCCTATCCATGATCTCAAGCTCCTATGCATTCATTTAACATTGGACGATTGATGAAGGAGAAGATATTACGTACATGCAGACTTCGGTTTAATCAGTGAGCACTTGATCAGGTTCCTAAAACTAAAATTATGAAGTTACAATTGAATTCTTATTTTGTGTACATTTCTTGAAATAGTTCTTACTTGAAATAGTATACAGTAAATCTTTTCTCATTTAGTTTTTCCAGCGAGATGAGCTGGAATTAACATGTTTAATTGAAAAAAAATCAAAATCTATTCAGACTAGATTTGTGACTTGAAATTAGACTTGAAAGATCTATTCACAAATAACTGCCACCGACCTTGAATTACATTGCTAATAGGAAATACTGTTTCTTAGTCTAAGTTTGACATAAGCAGACGTATATTTTTTGTCTTTCGAAAACCAACTTCTGTTGAAATGTCCCACCGAGCACATGCGTTGGAAATGAAATAAATACATCAATTGAAAATTCACAATCTGCCGGTCGTCAAATCAATTTATCTTTAAATTGAAACTGCCTGAAATCGGATATAAGCGTTAATAAGTCAGCGCTTTCCTTAAAATGGAATCAAGTACATCGCCTTTGTGTAGCATCCAACGCCGCACAGTGGGCCAGGGAGGAACCAAAGTGCGCCAAAACTCATGTTTGGGGATTTATTTTTTATAAATCCAGAGGAAATGTTTGGATTTCCAGGGATTTTCGCTAAAATTTTATTACCAACATTTTCTCTGATGTCTAAGCTTTAAGTTGATACCAGATTTGGCTGCCCGATTCTGCCCGTTATTATGTTAGAGCCGTTTTCCTTGCAACATTGCCCCGAAAATGTGTTTATTTCGGTCCGCGGTGTCAGAATAAGTGTCACGCGCCCCCTCGCGCCGTGATTTATGACCACGAATCCTTCATGATTCAGCCGCGGACCCCAAAAACCCACATTTTTCGGGGCAATGTGGCAAGGGAAATCGGCTCTAACATAACAACGGGCAAGATCGGGCAGCCAAATTTGGTATCAACTTAAAGCTTAGACATCAGAGGAAATGGTGGTATTAAAATTTAAGCGGTACACTGCGGAGATCTAAACATTTCTTCTGGATTTATAAAAAACATGGATAATTAGTCCATTTTTCAGTGAATTACCCTATAATATATCATGAAGATTGTGTTTCTATTAATTTTAACCCATTCATTCAACGAAATGAACTATCAGAAATATGTGAGAGCAATTTCATATCAATAACTTAAAAACTTCATGTTGAATTGAAAGATTTATAAAATAAGTCACTTTTGCACTAAAACTGTGAATATGTAGGATTTTGCTGTTTGAAGTAGTAAATTTATACCCTTATTGTGCATAACGGAATTAAATATTTCACTGAGGTATTTCTCTATGTATTACCTTTCAACTGGGCAAGAAAAAAATTGAAGAAAAAAAAATCACCCAAACTAAGTTTTGGCGCACTTTGGTTCATCCCTGGCCCACCGTGCGCCGGTGCCAGGTAAAAATGTCAGAGGAAAAAATGTCAGAGGAAAAAATGTCAGAGGTAAAAATGTCAGAGGAAAAAATGTCAGAGGTAAAAATGTCAGAGGAAAAAATGTCAGAGGTAAAAATGTCAGAGGTAAAAATGTCAGAGGTAAAAATGTCAGAGGTAAAAATGTAAGAGGTACAAGCAAAAAAAATGAGTGCCGTCATAATATCTCAGCACATTTATCACACAGAATGTCGAGACGTACAGCTACTGCATGGGCTAGTCTATTATATTCCTTTCTTCCATAATGTATACTTTATAAATGGCTGTGTGTTGTATTTCGTACATGTCCTGAGGATAATACAATGTGGAAAATAGATTTTGATGTTTTGTTTTGTTTTTGTGATCAGGCTTGCATATATTTATATGTATGAATGTCTAACATTTTTTGATATTTTGAATTGGTTGATGTGTTAATGTTTGTGAAACGGACCGGTTTGGCCGGTGGCAGCCTACAACCTAGCCCGTCAACAAAGTCAAAACGAAGAAATGAAAGTTCTCGACAAAAGTCAAGTGTTAAAGTGAGTAGTGCATTCAGTACAAATAATTACATATAATCACGAGGAATCACGAAAAGTTACATATATAGGCTGGGCGCCCCGAACTCTGCTAAAGCTTTAGCACCTCATATGGCGGCAAAGGAAGTGGAGTAAGAATGAGAAAAAACAAGAAGTCGCCCGAAAAGTGAAAACTCGCTCCGAAAACTAAAAACTCGCTCCAAAAAGTAAAAGACTGTCTCGATTCAGAAGCTCATAACTTACATAACTCTCACATTTGTGCTCTTTCGATCTTTAACTCTTTCAGTCGACATCTTTATTAAATCCGAAGAACGCAAATGGGCCGGAAATATAACAAACCTGGAGGCAATTATTTGAATGATAATCGGAGCATGCATTACGAACTCGCACAGAAACATTCTGAACTAGGGCACAACAGTCCTATAGTAACGATGAACCTTAACAACAAGCTACCCCCCCCCCTCCCTCAAAAAAGAAAGTTGTTTACTCCATTAACTATTCCGTTGAATATAACCAATGTACACCCCTCTTTCTTGTTTCCCTTTTGCCAATATTGTTTCCTCCATATTTGTATTATTATATATCCATTTAGGGTAGTCATGAAAGAAACGGTGTGGAAGCAATCAGAAAAGGTTGATCATTTAGCATAAACATGTAAGTATTGGTGTGTAGTGCAAGGTTTTGGAGTCATCAAAATGATAAAATCTTTGGCCCAGTCTTGATAAAGTAACAAGCACTGTACACAGAAAGATATTGATATGGGACTACACAAACATATTGCATACAAATCGGGCCTCATTTTAAAGCTGTTACTTGTCATATCTGGGATATAAAGTCATTTGAAATAGATTTTCAGGGAATAACTTTTTTCTTTGATGTTCTTCCACACTTGCATAATAAGAATGATAACAAACGCTCACACATTATTGTTCACCTTTCCCCAGAACTCAACCTTCTCTTTAATTGATGTAACATGGGCGGCTTTCTGCTTTGTATCGGAGTAAAAAAGACGCTGCTTATTGATTTTTTTCCCAGACTATTTTATACCGCAATAGTAATCGACAATATTTTATTGCATCGTGCGCACTTCGGGAATGTGATGGTGCGGTTAGCACTGATAACATGGCTTTCTGCTTTGTTTCAGCATGGACCCTACTTTAAGAGTATCAAAATACCAAGCCCATAAGAAAGTAGAATTGTCGGAAATATGCATTTATTGGAAATTACATATAATAGTAGTCATTGCCACGCAGTTGAAATGTCCAACAATCTTCAAAAGTGAAGGAGAAGTGGGGGGGGGGAGGTTCATAGATATCTGATCCTATTTTGTGGGATGTACTGACTTTTCTTTTTATTTAATGATTACACCATGGAGCGACAACTCAGCCTATAAAACATGGCGAAACTTCTCGATTTTAGAAATCTTCCCCCCCCCCCAGAAGTTTGCTCAGTGTACCAGTACCATTTGCTTATACAAAAGCATAATATACCGGTATATAAATATTGAATAAGGCAGACTAATGGGACATGCATGGTTGCTACTCCGAGTTTCACGCCTTGCAAGCGTTCATCAGACAACTGATAGCATTCGTCAAAGTACATGATTCCTCTACAACCTTGGTACAAATGCACTCAAAATAAGAGCTATACAATTCAATAAGACGACAATACCTGAATACAATACGATAAGAATACTTATGAGTAATTCCAATTGTACTTTATTAGTTAAGTCTTATTTTAGGGGTATGGTTGTAGGATAATCAGTTACTTTTAAGAATGCTATCAGTTGCCTGATGACTGCTTGCAAGGCGCGAAACTCGGAGTAGAAACCATGTCACATTAGTCTGCCTGCTCTGCCTAGGCATTGACCACTGTTCGGAAGGATATAGCAAAGCATATAAGAGGAAGGGGGAGCGCAGCCGGGTCACCGTGCCCCAGAAGAAGAATACCCCCTCCCCCCCCCCCCCCCCCCATCTTCCTTCGGCAATAATATGGCAAAAAGTTACAATTTGGGGCCGAAAAGGTAAATAAATTTAAACTGGGAAAGTGGAAAATAAAGCAGCGATGAAATAACGACTGCAGAATATCCCTCGCTGTTCTTTTTCGATAAGCCTAATAGTAACCCGGGTGTAACCATAACAAACTTGTCACATGCTTTTGTTTTTATTTTATACCTCTAACATTTATACCTCTGACAATTTTACCTCTGACATTTTTACCTCTGACATTTTTTCCTCTGACATTTTTACCTCTGACATTTTTTCCTCTGACATTTTTACCTCTGACATTTTTACCTCTGACATATTTTCCTCTGACATTTTTACCTCTGACATTTTTACCTCTGACATTTTTTCCTCTGACATTTTTACCTCTGACATTTTTTCCTCAGACATTTTTACCTCTGACATTTTTACCTCTGACATTTTTTACCTCTGACATGTTTTCCTCTGACATTTTTACACCGAGCCGATAGAGATGCCACTGCGAACCAATTAAATAGAGACCTATAAGTTTATGATTGGTTGGAGGGCTTTCGATCAAACTGGATAAATCATAACTCTTAACGAAGACAGTGTACTGGACTCATTTATTTTTACTGATGACATACATTGGTTTCTTGCAAAAGGCAATATTTCTAAAATCTAATTTGATTCAAAGTCTATAAGGAGAGTGGAGTGACCCCGAGACACACAACAATTGTTGGGCATCGTTATTTATATTCCCTTTTAAAGATATGAATAATTTGACAAGACTCCTTTTCACCATAGTGATGTAACTCCAAATTGTAAACATTAAAAATTACACCTAGCTACCGGAAAAAAGTAATTTCGTCATGAAAAATACATAGATAAGATGTATTCCAGCATCTAGCCGCATACTCGGATATGTCGTTATGCTATCTAATTGCTGCCTGGGTAAGAGGTGATGATTGCCCAATGTTTGGATAAGTTCAAAATGGGCAGGGGAGCAACACATCTTTGAAAACACGAATTCCAGTTTTGTGGCAATGTATTTCCATTACAATACCACTTGCCAAACAAGTGCTTTTGTTGTCGTCCTACTGGAGCTGTAAAGTATGCATTCTTATGAGAGTCTGTGCTGCCATTATCCTTGTTCTGTGTGTATTTAGTTAAAATTGCATAATTTGAATACTAGAACACTGCTAATGTTAACATCTCACAGATAGGACATACAAGACATATTCATATTTCCTGCAAAGTTCTGCAGAATTTGTGGTTAAACCACATGATCTTGCTTACTTGCTTAAGTCGGGTCAACTGCCCGAGCTGTGATGGCCATCCACACATTCCTGTCCAGCATGGCTGCTTTTATCTCTGACAGTTCAAGTCCCGTATCCTTCTTGAGTAGGTCTGTATAAGTAAGATGAGGTCTTCCAGGTTTCTTCTTCCCGTGTTTAGGCTTCCAGAGTAAAAGCTGAGATATTGGTTCATTGATGTTCCTACAGCTGTGGCCTGCAAAACGTAGTCTTCTTTCCCTGATCTTTTCTGATACTTTTGGTAGATTCCCGTACAGCTCCTTATTGGTTATATGCTGGCTCCAGTGCACGTTAAATGCTGTCCTAAGAAGTCTGGTGTAGCAACCATCTAATTCTTTTGCCAGCTTTGTTGTAACTGCCCATGCTTCGCAGCCGTATAGAAGCACAGATTCAACTGTAGCAACAAACAAACGTTGTTTGAACTGCCTAGGAAGAGAAGATTTCCAGATTCTTCCAAGCTTGCTACACGCTCTCCATGCTGCTGACTTACGAGCTTTCACATCTTTTTCTGTGCTCACCATCAGTGCTCCCAGGTACTTGAAATCAGGTACATTCTCCAACTGAGTTTCATCGTTTGTTTTTATAGTGATGATCCCCCTGTGATTGAATGACATGAACTTGGTTTTGCCTGAATTCATCCGGAGCCCGACCTTGCCTACCGATGTCTCCACCCTGCTCAGGAGTTTTTGGGCCTGCTCTAATTCCTCAGATAGCAGGGCTATGTCATCGGCGAAATCTAGGTCTGTTATGATTTCCGGACCAACTCTCCTACTTCTCCTTCTTTCTAGTTGGAATCCAAGTTCTTCTTCATGGCCGTCTATAGCTGCTCGCAAGGCATAATCGAGGACTATTACAAATAGGTAAGGTGCAAGCGTGTCACCTTGAAGCACACCAGCCATGATTTCAAAGAGGTCAGTCTCTCCATCAGGTGATATTACTTTTGCTTTGGTGTCTTCGTACATCTTGCCAACAGCATTCACCAGTTGTTCCGGTATGCCATATGCAGTAAGGATCTTCAACATCTTGCCTCTGTGTTCTGCAGAATTTGTGGTTAAACCACATGATCTAACAGTCCCATACTGTGATAGTTTACACATAGTGATACATACCACACTGTGGTAAACATACGTCACTCAGTGTTAAATATGTACGACTCTGCGGTAAACTACATGGTCTGAAACCCCGCACTGTGACAAGACTGTGTTCACAAAGTTAACACATAGTTCAATACATATAACACTGTGTTAAATATGTGATACTCTGTGTTAAGTTTGTCAGATTATGTGGATAGTATGTGCTAAACCACATGGTCTGAAACGCCACCCTGTAACAACAGTGTGAACACATAATCTCAGAAAACTTTAAACATAGTTCACTATGTAGACATAGTGTGGCAACACTGTGATTGCTCCACAAGGATGGAATTACATTATGTGGTCACAGTATCACTTAAGTTCAGAATAGATGCATGGCGTGGGGTGTAAATCCCACTGCAAAATAATCATCTAGGTGGCAAAAAAGCCGGGGGCAAACACAGAACAAAACGGTTTCTTTCAATTATGTAGAGCAAAGAATTTTGAATCATTTCGTGAGAAGATACTGTTATTGAGGAGGAATCGGAAAGTGAAATTACTTTGTATCAATTAGTTAACGTATTTATCACCTTGTTATGACATCCTACGTGTCCTTGGTAAACTATTGACCCTGCATTATACGTGCATGTTATCCTTTAGTCATAACATGTGAGGTTTTAGGTCAAATCCCACCATTCAAGTTCAAAGCTTGCTAAACAGCTTAACAATATACAAAGACCAGTCCCAATAACTATATTCCAGTATACTCCAACCGTAAATATTAACTCAAATAGGTCACACACTACAGGCATTGTTATTAAAATAGTTTGATAACATCATTTTGCCACATATAGGCATTTCATTGCAGTGCACCTTACTTACATCCCGCGACATCCATCCAGAACTAAAGTCCAGTATACTCTAACTATTCATATTAGCTCAAAAAGGCCGTAAAATACACAAATTATTTAAACAAAAGTTTGATTACATAATTTCAAACTTTTCTCTCCTCTTCAGACGACTGGGGAAAAGTGTAAATGTAGTCTTCGATGGCTAGCAAGTCCTTTTTTTAATATGGAAAAATACTTAAAGGAATATTAGATATGATTAAAATGTCATTATTTAAATTGTAATGAAATCTGGAGTATATAGGTGATCACGTGATAGGGAAGATGTGTATGCCGGTCGACATGTTAACAAAAAGAATGCTTTGTTCCAACGGACGGGAGCCATGGTTATCACAGTCACATGTTGTGTTGTTTCTTGAATAATGAAGTACATGTTGTGTAGTATCTTGCAAGTGCATGTTGTTTAGTATCGTGCAAGTACATGATGTGTTGTTTCTTGAATAATAAAGTACATGTTGCGTAGTATCTAGCAAGTGCATGTTGTTTAGTATCGTGCAAGTACATGATGTATATATCGTTACTTTCTTTCTCACATTAGTTCACAACTTTATAATGCTGTATTGAAATCCAAAAACAAAAAATCAAGGTCAAGTCGATGTTTGCACCCTCACAAACAATGCATCCTGTTCATCTAAGCGTGAACACATACCACACAAAAATGATACCAAATGATTTGGGATAAAACACTCTTTCATAAGATGTATGATAATTTACTGTTCATAGATGAATTTTAAAATAATTAACAATATTCTAGGTGTAAACTTTTTTTGACTCACACGGTATAATATGTTTTACCATGCATTTGACGTGTTTATGATAATTTAGAGGCTACATCATGAAAATTACAAACCTTTTCTTGGAGAAAAATTGAATTTTTAACTCTGCATCTTCAGTATAACAAAAAAAAATGTTCGTGATTTGTCTACGTTTTAATGACAATGCCAAATATGTATTATAATGCATTTTATTTATTCCAGTTGCACTTAAACCCGTGTTTTAAAACTTGAAAGATCGATGTCGATCGTAAGACGAGAATGTGTGAATCTGAATGTTCCTTTATTAAATTGAATGATAAAAAAAAATGAAATTTGGCTGAGAATCCTATAATAATGATAACCCTATGTGCATTGATGCACTTAGAGTTTGTTTTATAGCTTTTGGAACAGATGATGTCCTAATATATTTGATCATCAATGATGAATAAATACACTAATAAATATATTTGAAACGATAAAACAAGGAATGACTGAATAAATTATGAATACAAAAACATGAATAAATAAATAAGTGAATTAAAAAAGAAAAAACAAATGCTAGTTTAGCTATAAGTCTGCATATATATAATGTGTATGCGTAGTTCTTCAACTCTTGTTTATTAAAAAAATGTTTGTTTATCGATTATGTTTTTGGTCATCTCACCTGGTTTGTGGCATCTGATGAATGCTCGCAATTTGGTTGACAGTGAAGAAAACTTGCAGCTTCAGTACTTAAAGGCCCACTGCACTACTTGTAGCTACTTGCGCCCTCTATAACAAGCCATGCCTAATCGGTGACCATTGATCCCCCATGATCCTCTTTTTCTTATGTTAACTGAGAGCTGAGTTGATGAGATAACCACCTGTCCAGTGACCTTGCAGGGCAGTCTAATCCCTCCCGTAAACTATGGCAGATACGCTTTAAAGTCAGGTATAATACTGCTATGTCATACTTCTCGTGCTGTCGTGTTTGTAGACATCCAACCATTTGATCTCTTAACTGAAGATTAATGGTACTATACAACAATCATTATTGGTGAATTTGATGAAAGAATGCAAAAACAACACAATACACGGTGTCTACGCCTATGGAAATTAATCCATATTTCAATCCACATATTTATTTATATTTATTATATATATTATATATTTATATCTATTACAACAAATACATCATCCGTTCTAGTGTATATTAAACAAATTCTCAATTCTTTAATGCGCATAGGGGTATCATTTTTCAAACTTACAGTTTCATTTTGTGTGTAAGATGACTAATATGTAAAGCTTTTTTTCTCTCTTATCCTCAAGCGAGATTTGTATTACCATAATTTCGATACATATTTACATTAGCAACTCAGTGATTGAGTGAAACATAACATGAGATAAAAATTAAAGTATATTCAACAATTCTTCCAGCTTGTTATTGTTTTCTTTGCTAACACAATCATATCTTAAAAATAATTTTAGCAACGACTTGAATTCAAAATACAAAGTATGTGGGTAAACATGTAAAGCTTAATCAGAGGGGCTATACAAAAAAAAGCCTTCTCTTTTCTTTGACGATGTTCAAAATATTGCGTTTTTAATTTGCGCCTTTTAACATTTTCCTTTCGAACTAATGTAGGCCTACTGAAAAAAGAAAAAGTGAGAAAGATCTGTGCATGACACATTTGTGTTTTGTTATTAAAGTTTTAAAAAATGTTTTCCCTTAAACAATACAGACAACGTGTATACTTACACCCTAGCACGTTATCCATAACAAGAGAAGAGGAAAATCAAAGACAATCAATGTCGTAAAAAGCCGCTGCTAATCCATAAGAAAATGTAATAATCCTGGTCCTCATTTGAATACAATTGAGAAAAACTATACTTCTGTGGAAAGCTATGAAACGCTCTTTTCATCTGATGAGCATAAATCAAAAACGCTAGTGAAGTTAAAACCATTTTCCAAAACATGGGTCGGTTGGTCGAAAAAAAAAAAATTGTTTTACTTTTTTTTTGGCCGATTTTTTTCAGTTTTTAATGTTTTTTTGTTTGTTTTTTCCGCCCTCTTTTGGCTGATTTTTCTCAGTTTTTAATGCTTTAATACATGTGTTTCAGCGTCATTATTCTATTCATATCTTTTCACCTCATCCATGGTTTGCAATGTTGTGTTGATGGAGATGTTTACGCTAGTAGGATTTTTGAAACTAGGGCAGAAGACGAGAGAGAATTTGGGAATGATTATATCCCATTTATTCCAACAAACAAAATACAAATATTTGTATTCAATAATAATTTTTAAAAAATAAAAAAACGGTTGAAAAAAAAAAGTTTTTTTTGAAATTCCGACCCTAGATTTTTAGATTGTTGGGTCGGTCGCAAAGGGCAATAAAACAAGTTTTTATTTTAGGCCTTATCGATGTTAGAAAGATAGACAGATTTTTTTTGTATGTATTTTTGTATTGATCCATATTTAAATCATAGAAAATTCGCCTCCACTGGCAGCACATAAACAAAATACTATGTATTTTCAAAATAATTGATAAACACATAATGTACATACACTCACACGAGAGTTATGTTGTTGTTTTTTAAGGCATACGTATAAATTACGTACTAATAGGGAAAACCTAAGAAAGGAGTCGACATTTAAAGATTGAGAAGAGAAAATCGAGTCGGAAGGAGACTATATTGAAGAGCTAAATAGTAATAGAGAGAGAGGGGAGAGATACAGAGAGGGAAGGGAGAGATAGAGACGAAAGGTGGGCACGGTGAATAAGGGAAAGAAGAGAAGAGGATATGAGTAGAGGAGGGAGGGGAAAGAAAAGAAAAAAGGACACATATAGATAAATTGTTAAGAGTCTATCTGAAAATTAATTATTATTAATTAATCGCAACGTGTCCACGTCGGATGCACAGGTCCCCACTAGGGCGCGGACAAGACTGACTCCACCCACCCGCCAGGAACAATCGTATCCCAACAGGCAGAATGTGAATTGCACACGATAGCCACTACCAGGCTGGCAATACATTAGAGCTCGCCCAACCTAGCAACAGCCAACGCACGCAACTCACACCCCGCCCACCGAAACACAACGAATTTCAACAGGTTAATGGAGCCACCCTACAAAGACCCACGCACCCGACCCGAACACACTACGAAACTGGTCCATAATGTGGCACATTTGAAGAAAAAAAACGGCTTCCTGATACTAATTATGCGGAAAACAGAGCCGAGGCAAGATTGAGCAGGAGGTCAATTGGCAGGTGTTAGACATATGCCCCTCTGACACTTGCACGAATTTTGGCTCCCGCATTGCCCCGCATTGAGGCGTGACATTGCGTGACATCTAGTTGCACGAAGACCGCGTATCGTTCTTGCAATGCGTAACAACATGATAAGCATTGTCCCGTCACGTTTACGGCATACTTACGTCCTACTTCCGCCATACTTACGCCATACTAACGTATGTTCACGCCATTATTCACGCATTGTCATGAGATTATTTTTTTCTCCATATTTTTCCCTCCACAGGGATTTTATTGAGTTTCATTTGCAACAAATGAATAAATATATATTCAAGGTAATTAACATGTATAACATAAATACAATTGGCTTTTTAAGATACAAGTATTGTTTAAATGTTGAGTGAACAGAAAACTAACAACTTTTAAATAATTCATATATGACACTCATGGAAAGAAGAAAATACAGACAATATCGTTTTATGTTAACAGATTCTCATCTGCAATATACTTTTCGTTTTTGAAATAATTTATAATCGAAACTCTAATATTATCAAAGTCGGGCACTTATTTCTTTATTTTGGAAGTATACAACATCTGTCGCACCACAATCAGCATACAATTCAATTAATAATTATTTGAACCTCTTAAAGTAGATATTCATTGATTTTAAAAACTAACTTTATTTTCATTATTGCAAAATTGAAACTTTGATTCGACAAGGTTATTAAAATTCGATGCTTGGAAACATTCGAAGTAATGATTATTATAAATTACAACACGCTTAGATACAGCCCCGGCATAGCACCTGAAGAGCTCTCCGAATGCTGCTGAGATGTGTGAGATCACAGTATGGACATGATTTGCACAAGCAGACGATGTCCCATGACATCTCACACATTTTCAGTGCCTGTGTTTTCATCTTCTCTTGAGTTCTTTCTCTTACTTTACTACCGTCAGGCTAAATATATAATCTATTGCCTCACTCTGAACCCCGCGCATGTATTTATTTTGACGACAAATGCAGCAATACAAAAATAAAGGAATATGTCGCTTGTAAACAAAATAAGTCGCCATTGTATATTCAGCTGCACACACCGCGGTATGTTCGGCGTTTCAAGAGGGAACAAATGCCGTCCTTAATATCATTCCGGGTTTTGAAGGTCTGGTTTCTTTGATTGTTAACTAACCCCTATCCTGTGGATTTACAAGCAAAAGATTTTAGTTATCAGAATCGGGTCATATCCCTATTTGAATGGTTGACATTCCATTACATTTATATACACTAAACTCATTATAATTTGACAAATAATAGCTTTGCAATTATGTTCATTCTTTATGGGATGTCGTCTGCTAGGACAGTACTGTTCCATATAGTGACCTCATTAGAACATCGTTATCTTTCCGGCGAATCTCTCGTATATCCCAGCTGCTATGGAGGTGGTTGTATTTGTATTTTTATAAATCACCCGATATGTAGTTGACCTAAAATGTGTACGATGGCCGTCTGTTAGCTTACCAGTTTCTAGTATTACCTTTGACATGTTTGTGATTTTCTTTGAATTTCACCTTTAAACAAAACAGTTTATCTTGTAATAAAAATGTTAATTTATTTCTGGTACCAGTATATATCCAATGCTCCAACCTATCCCAAATATATTTAAAGACCGTCAATACTACCGGGCCAGAAGGGATTAGACCACACAGCGAGGTCACTGATAGGTGGCTATCTCATTAACTCGGGGACCAACAGGCAGCGATTGGGGAAGTTTTTGATATAGAGGGTGCAAGTAGCTACAAGCTAAACATGTATAACTGTTTCAATATGTACGAAATGTACATTCTTTTCTTGGGACTAAATTAATTTTAAACAGTAGATCATTCGTATATAATATGCGTTGCAAAACTTTAAACTGAAACCATCGTAAGCCAACATCAAGGGTACAGTTAGATCCCATGGGACAATTATGTTTCCCAACTCTTTTCATTCAGGTCGAAAATACATTTCTATTTAAGAAAACTTTTACATACTCCTTTCCTTCTCTTTAATAACGTTGCATAGATATGTGAACTTTCTTTAATACGTTTCAAAACAGTTAAAACAAAGAACAATTGTTAAACCATTTTCTATTTGCATCGCGTAATCCACGATAAAAAAGAAAAATTATTTGAATATTACACTTTTCTCGGAAATTTTCCAGAGAGAAAAAAAAAATCACCATTTGTCTCTAAACATATCATTGACAAAACGAACTCCCTTTTTACACAATTTGTAATTTTATATTGGGATATTGCCTATTTTAATGAAATCATTATTCCGTAAGGGTTGGCAAGAAATGCATGGACAAGAGCGTACTATGAGCCATGAACATTTATTTCCAAAAGGGTTCTTTGTTTTACCTGCCAGTTCCCGAAAATAATTGTTTCCCATATACAATTTTAAATCTTGCAGTTCAGGCAAGAAAGATTGCAAAAGACAGAGGATATTGCTATCTATTGAGCCAATTACCAATGTCTTAATCCAGGGTTTTTAATGATTGGCACGAGATGCTTTCAGCGGTCACTTTTTCTTTTCCTTTTTTCCTTTCTTTTCTGTGCCGTCGCATGCGCATGCGTAGACTTTGCGCAAGTAATGTGAAAACTGTGCGGGAAGCGTTATTTTTTTTCTGCGGCACAGATTGGGGTTAGGTGCGTATTGAGCCTATGGGAAAGTTTAGGGTTAGGGTTAGGATTAGGGTTAGGGTTAAATCAAGACCTCTTAAAAAAGAAAAAAAGCCCCAATCTGTGCCGCAGAAAAAAAATTACGCGTGCGGGAAGTATGCGCAGTCGATGCACAGCCAATTCGCATATTATTAGCAATCTATTCGTAAATCCGTCGTGATACTAATTCATACTAATTCAGCTCCACTTAGAAGAAAAAAAACGGTGACCGTTAATTAATTATTTAATTAAAAATAACAATACATGAGCCACAAAGAGTGGTGAAGTGTGACGTCATCAAAATCTATTTTTTGAATCTCTGAGAAAAAAAAATCTTCATTTTCCGAAATAGCATCAAAAAATAATGTCCAAATGTCAAAAAACAATTGAATATGTTAAGTATGGGCTGAGATATCATCATCTGAATATATAGATTTCTTATAGGAACTCAGTGTTATATTGCTCTCAAAACATAACAAGCCAAAGCAATATAACATGTTTTTTTAAAGATATGAAAACTACAATGCTATTAATTGCGCCTTTGAAATTATGAAACATCTAATGATTTATCTTAAACTTGATCCTCTTTATGGAAAAATATCACTGAACAAAGTTCAATGTTCTCATAGTTTTAGAGGGCGCTATTTAAATCATACGTGACCATTGGGGTGTGAAAATCAGCTGAGATGTTTGCATGGACCTATACATGGACCTATAATGCCTCAGTCACACCTTTGCGTATTTATGGCAAGCCATTTTAACATTTATTCCTATTTCTTGATACCAAGAAATCATTTTTGGATATCAATAAATGATTTTCTGTTGTAAAGCAATTGTAATTCTTGATGACATAATGTCAGTAGCGTAAAGGATAGTGGAGATACGAAGGTATAACGGGCCAAGTCTAGCTCATTCCCTTTGTTCCATCTTCGATGCCGCCAGGGAAAATGTTACGGGATGTGCTTAACTGAATCTTCATTGCAGATACGTAGACAAAAGATTCCTGCCTAGCTGCAAACTAACGGGCCACTTTCAAAGGGAAATATGCTTTTGTAATGATAATTACTTTTCTCTACCACTCGTCTGATAATAGAGGAAGTACACAGTGCTTACCTTTACAGGAGGCAAGCGACAGGAAATGGAGCAAAATGTCCTGAAATATTAATCAAAATTACTCGACTGTGCATGTGTGGGCACTAATCTGACATACAACATCATACAAAATAGTACATGAACAAATTCACTTTTTATTTTAGTGAGCCGGAAGTAATCGGAAAAGTGTCAAATTGCAGGATTTAGGACTGTAAAATTGTACTTTTTTTCACAAATTAAAGCTGTTATCAAACAATGTTAGCAAATTTCTTGACATAATTTAGCCTTTTCTTTATATTTTATGATCTGTTTGATGTTCCCCTTGTTAGTTCAAATCAAAATTGTTATATTAAGGGTATTTCGTTGTGAAGAAAATCACAACTTAAGCTTTCAAATGATATCGGCGGCTTCGAACATCGGACATCAAGGGTAACAGCACACCAGCTTCTCGGAATCATTTGTTGCCAGTTGGGCCTTCAGCTCTTAAAACTGAATGGCCAAGAAAGCGACAAAAAGGCGCGTGGACGGTCACGCACAAGTAGTTTTGGAAAACAAAGAATTAGGTGACCTAGCTAAGATGATGTCTACGGCATTTGATTTCGGGCTGGAGGGAGGGACCTAGAAAGAGGTCAAAATCACTACGGGGAAACCAAATAGGGAGGAAAAAGATGACTTCAGAGCGCGACGAAAACAAGGCATTGACATAAGTCGTTAGTCAATGCAATAATTAGTAGGAAATTTACTTTAAAGCGTTTTTGGCGCTAGTGATTTTTCACCCTATATCAATCAAAAGCAAATGGAATCATATAGGGCTGTTGCAATTGATGACAGGTTGATGACCAGAGTCTCTATCGATTCTGTTGACCGGCGACGGCTCCAGAAACAACACGAGTCTCAAATGTTGATTTTGTTGGGGAGGGGCGGAAGGGAATGGAGGATGGGGGCGTTTTCCTTTATCAACGAATCCTAGAAATGCAAGATATTTTCAACATTTGAATATAATTATATGCAATAACTTTGCATTTAATATTGATATTTAAAATAGTATAAAGACATATAAACTAAACGTCTCACCTGATTTGTGGCATCCGACGAATGCCCAATATTTGGTTGACACTGAACCATACGTGCAGCTTCGGTGGTCCGTAATCCCGTAAGTGCAACTCGTCACTTGTGTCATACTGTACGAGCTGCTATATATAAAGACATCCCACCAGTTGAGCTCCCCGAATCCAAGCTGACGACAAATGCTCTCTGGCTTCAAATACGTAGACCAATCAGACCAATACCAATAGTACAGTTTACTCTAAATTGCAATTTGTACAGTTGACCGATACCAGGCCTTTATTTAAATCAGTTTCGTCCTTTATTGTTTTCAATTTTGTTCATCTAATTCGTTATTTGTTTTAAACAGCACCTCGGACGTTCACGGGCTTAAAACATTTTTTTTAAGAACAGTTTTTTCTAGTCCTAGTCTAAATCTCATCAATTTGTTTGGTTTGTTATCGATGAAATAACCAATAGTGAGCGCGTGCTATTAAGCAGGCAGCAAACCATGCGCGTACCATGCTCCATGTTTATTGTGACGTCATAGTGCAATTTCGTTTGATCTATTTGTTCCATTGCACGGTGAAGTCACTTACCTCACGATATACTTTGTGCATCGGTAGTGACGTCAGCGTGCAAAGGTGAAAATTGATCAAACGGAAGTGCACGCCTTGAGAATGATGCTGTTCAACATTACTTGTATGTGATTAAGAATTGACCAATGAGGTTTCAAGAATATCGGTAGGTGTTGTATAATCATTATTAAATACCTCTCTTTAGAAATCTAACCATGTCATTGCTTTAAATTGCAGTCGTGATTTTAGCCATTCCCGCAAAGAGACGAACAATTCCAGTAATGGTCAATAGTTCATGAATGATATTCCCGCAAGATTCCAGATACCAGGAAAAAAGTTAAATTTGTCTGCGATGCCCATTCATGAGTGATATTTCCCGCCAGATTCCGCGATCCCCATCGCTTTACGTGTTAAAACTCGATTTGTGCGCAGCTCGGCTACCATAATTTTTTTTGTGCGATTAATTTGGTCTTTTTAGATTTTTTAATTGCACAAGGCGCAGACGACCGCCGATCTCGATTGTAGGCCTACATGTAATTTTCAATTTTTTTTCTATTATTTTTTAGTTTCTAAACTTACTTTATGTCGAAAGAAGGTAAAAATGGCTGAAGAGACTCTTCCTAGATCTGAACGTCTCGATGATGATCAATTACAAGACTTGATTAATTCTCTGTAAAAATATTCGAAGACTACCTGCAAGTTATGCACACATACCTCGATAGCGTAAACAAACTTCCGAATTGGGAGCTGGATAACGTTCGCGGGAGTTTTTACGCTGGTGCTAGACGGAAGAACGTTATTTTATACAAAATCGAAGTCAATGTTTACTAGTATTAGATTAGAACTTCAGCGTAATTTTCTCAATTTTAAGAATGTGGACATTATCAAGCATGAAGATTTTGCAAATTCGACGAGAGTTTTCAAATGTTTTTTCAGCAATGCTAAAACAAAAAGAAAAATGACTTTTAACTCACAAACCAGCTATCTCACAAGAAGACATGGAACATATCGAAGGTTGGCTTGATTTTGATGATCCTGTAGATCTTCAGGACAAGGTATCCATTGATGTTATGTTGTATTTTTGCAACCGCAGGAGGGAGAATTTTCGTGAAATGACACTCGACAGCTTTGACATTTGTGAGAAAGGGGGCAAATGCTACATAACTCTAAAAGATACACTCACAAAACCAACCGTGCAGATAAACTAGAAAAAGTCAAGGTGGTGTCATGACTCCAACTAATGGTCCACGATGTCCTGTTGCCACTTTCTTATATGCTACAAGGATAAACTGAACCCCCAATGTAAGTGTTTTTGGCAGAGTCCGGCAAATTCAAAGCCCAAGGCCAAGCTTGAGTCGAATTCATCTTGTTCTGGTCAATGGTACTGTAATGCATCCCTAGGGAAAACACCATTGGAGACAAGATGAAAACAATTTCATCTCGTGCAGGTACCACGGCTTACACCGACCCGACAAGTACCCTACAAAATACGGTTCTGGGATAGGGAGATCATGAGTGTGTATGGACACCGCTTAGAAAGCAGTCTCAAGCAATATGCTATGACCAGCAGTGAAGCAAAAGAGAACATGAGTGATGCTATCGCGCAGCTGTTGATCCGAAATCAGTACCATCGTCATCGACATCCACTGATGGCACTGATCGTATAGTGAAAGCCAGGAACTCCGATAACTAAATGAAATATCCAGAACTGCGTTGTAAACATCTACAACAAGTAGTCTAGACTCTCGCATTCTGTGTAAATATGTTGCGAATTTCGTGTTTTATGGAGTTCTCTGACAGAACTGACTGTTTAAGTTAACTATTCATTACTTCTGCTTTTCCTGTTCTACAGGAGCACAGTTCTGCATGTGAGGACCATGTGAGTGATAAGTCGCACAGGCATTCTATGATCTTGTTACGGTATATAAAAGATATAATGACTGCTTTAACATAATGCGGAGGGATGATATCAGGATGTAACGTCCTCTTGAGCCTATAAAACATCTATTCCTCTCATAGCAGTCATTATATCTAAAATGGTGTCGCATACAGGACTGCGTTACTACCATAAGTTTCCAAATGAGTAAGCGCTTACAACATAGCATTACTTTTATCATTTGCAAAGCCAAAACGGGAGGCAGTAATTGTTGTAATTGAAACTATTTTTATATGAACAACTTAAGAGAATTCTAGAAGAAAAATGACAAACTGTTTGATTTAAGAAATGATAAAATCCTGACATGTTAAAAATCTAGAAGCGTTGTGTAGATACTTGCAGGAAACGTGTTCTCATAATGCAGTCGAAATATATCAATTGTTTAAAGATAGTGTATCCCTTTTGCAGCCAACACCAAATTCTGTAGAACTTTGCAGGAATCATAAGTATGTCAAGTATGTCCTATCTGTGATTTTTTTAACGTTAGCAGTGACGTAATTATGCAAGGGAAACAGTTTACTTCTATATTTCACTGTCAGACACTGTTGAGTGGCTGACTGCCTTCTTATAATTTGTAAATTAAACAATATTAAAAAAAATTAACTATGAAAGCTTCAGTATCATTCGTATCATCAATTACCCGCCTCTTATAATGAACCAAATTTAACTTATCGCGTTTTTACTTAGCACAAAACGCACGACTGTGCGGGAACGGTCGATATAATTCCACATTGAGGTAATTTCCATTACTATTTTTTAAGAGGAGCTTTTAGTTGGTATTATTTCTTGTTTACCATAGGATTTGCATAATTGTATATTTTAAACCTGCAAAAGGGACATACTACCTTTGACATCGCTAGAGGGAAATTAATGTACAAAGAATAGAAATAATACAAATAATTAATTTTGGATAATCCTCTGTGACGGCAATGTACAAATAATAATAACAAACATTTAAATACAAATCCTTGAAAGTTCCCTTTTTGATCTCTCAATGAATTGTATTTCAATTGTTGTTATTATTAGTAACATATGTATATTTATATATATATATATATATATATATATATATATATAAACCTTACAGCATCATTATACAGACATATGTAGTGAAACAATGAGTCATTAAGTAGACATGGTCATTAACAGAACATCATATTGCTCCGGTTGTCTCATTTTCGCTCGCTGGACGTATATAGCGAACGGCAATCGGCGGATTAGACGACACTTGGTAGTGAATTTTTATGTGAGATTGCTTTAGCTAAATATAAAATACAAGAACATTTGTCCATATCTTTAAACTCGTATCAGGACAATTACCCCCTAGGCAATCACCCCCCCCCCCCCGGGCAATTACCCCCGGAAAACAACCCCCGTAGGTAGTAATAACATATTGTTAAGCAGGGCCCGCTGGAAGAGCAGTTTCATAACTGAAGTGGCTACCCTGGGTAAATAAAACGTTATCATTATTATTAATTTTATTACTATTATTATTATTATTATTATTATTATTATTATTATTACCGTCGAGGACAACTATCCCCCAGGAAAACTACCACCGAGAACAATTACCCCCCCCCCCCCCCGAAGACAACTATACCTCCCCCTTCGAGGACAACTCCCCCCCCCCCCAGGACAATAACCCCAGGAGGACAACTACCCCCAATGACAATCACCCCGTGATATTTATAACACTGTGACGTATAACGCAAGCCATGTCAAAAGAAAATAAATATCAGATCTCTGGTAATTCATCTCATTTGATTTTGTAACGCCAGCACAGCGTTTTTCAACCGGGGTGCCGCAAGAGAATAATTTGGAAAACGTTGATTTTGTAAAAAAAATCAAATACCAGAAACGGTTAAAATATGTAATTACATGAGAAAATACAATTTTGAAGATACTAAAGTGTCTTCCTTCCTCGCTCGCTGACAATATTTGACAGCAAGGCAAATAATAAGGGCAACGAGAGGCCCGAATATCCTCAAATTCGTGTATCAAGATCATGACCGAATATATCACTTTTTATTTCTGTACATTTGGCGGCAAGGTGCCCGCATACAGTACTTTAAATAGTTTCTAGTGTGTGGATTACAAACTGAATTTTTACCAGTTTGAAAATGTCTTCTCGTTTTTATTCTTAAATGTGCCCGTACGTGTGTGCATTGCACTTGACGAGAGCCAGAGTCATGCAAAATTAATAATCTGTAAAGACTTTGGGATATGGGAGAAACTTTTCATTTCTTAAGAGGGTAACGTGACTAACAAAACATTAAAATAACGCTGCTCCAGAGAAATGTATTTCTATGCATTTTGAAAAGCGCTGGACAATTAACTAAAATTAACATCCTTCGTGGAAATTAGCAGCCGCACTGGCGTTGCATGAATGATAATGAAAGGGAAATGTGTAGTAATGAGGAAGACAACGGGATATGGGTTCATGCAGGGGATCTCAGGGGCTCGTAGCCATCTCTCAATGTGTCAGATCGTCTTGTGCTATTGAATCCTGATTGTCCACGGGGGTAGTTGTCCTTGGGGGGGGGGGTAATTGTCATTCGGGGAATTGTCCTCGGGTGTAATTATCATCGGGGGGGGTAGTTGTCCTCGGGGGTAATTGTCTTCGGAGGTAATTGTCATCGTGGGGTAGTTGTCATCGGGGGGTAATTGTCCTCGGGGGTAATTTTCCTCGGGGAGTAATTGTCCTAGGGGGTAATTGTCCTCGGGGGGTATTTGTCCTAGGGGGTAATTGTCATCGGGGGGTAGTTGTCATCGGGGGGTAATTGTCCTTGGGGGGTAATTGTCCTCGGGGGGTAATTGTCCTAGGGGGTAATTGTCCTCGGGGGGTGGTTGTCCTCCAGGGGTAATTCTCCGGGGGGTAATTTTCTGCGGGGTAATTGTCCTTGGGGGTAGTTGTCCTCGGAGGGTGATTCTCCAGGGGGTAATATTCCAGGGGGTTATCGTCCTTTGGGGGAAGTTTTACGGGGGATGATTGCCCAGGGGGTAATTGTCCTGGAATTCTTTAAACTATCATTGATATCTGAAAATTAAACAGTTATTAAAATAATCCTACCAAACTACATAATGCAATGAAATACTTGACTTAAAGAAGGGGAGTTTAATGTGGTGCACAATTGTACCTCTCTGTAAATGATCGAATAGTCCATGGCGATCATGAATATTCATGTTTTTGCTTACCTCGGCAAAATGCTTGCCTATACTAAATGGAAAAATTATGTTAGGGGGTTGGCTGAAATGGACATAATGAACCGATCAGAACTGATCTAGATAATTTATGCTTGTTATCCTTCGTGTGCTTGACCTATAACCTTACAATCGCGTTTCAAATTGCGTCCAAAGTTCGACTTGTTTCACATGTGTTATATAGGCAATGGCGAGCTATCGACCTATTTTGACCAAATTACGGTGGGTGAACTTTCAAAAGTCAATGGGACATGAGGGTTCCAATGAAGGCTAGTGTCAACGTAAGTCGTAGTCCAGAATCTGGCCTATTTAATTTTCATCTCCACCACACCAACGCTGCCTCTCCCTACTTACTTGCTACCAGCCGATGATGGCGTGATCATTAAATTAAGACGCCCGGCGAAAAAAAATAGTCCAGATAAAAACCTAGCGACCTTGTGACATGGTCAAAAGATCACGCCTTATATTACCTAATTTTGGTCCTCAGGCTGGGCTGGTGAGCATAATTATGAGTTTGTTGATAACGCCATCTTCGACGGCTTGAATCAAGTGTAGGGAAATGATAAAGGACCGTGCAGATTCTGGACTACGTACGTCGGGTGGATGTGCTTTTCGTTTCGATGAGACTATTCGAAGCCATATGTTTCCGTCTCCTGTTAACGACTGAACAAAATAATTACTGCCCTCTACGTACATTTCCAGGCAAAGAAAAGTGAAAGCCCTCCCAAGAAACAAAAGGTTTCATCATTAGTGAGTAGTTTAATAAGTTATATGTTTTGAATTTAGGGTTAGGGTAATATACCAGTTTTTGTTATGATGTCTGGTTAATGTACTATTTAGGGTTTTATATATATAGATGTCCTGTTAATACAACATGTAGAGTTTGATATATATAAATATATATGTATATGTATTAAAACTCTTAAATCATGCCTTAGGTGGGATAGTCAGTGGATGAAATATAATTGTCTAAAGAAATTAAAGATTGAATTAAATCGTCGCTGTTTTCACGAAGTGACGGTAGTGAAAAAAAAAATGCATTCACTTTGCGTTACGATTTCCCTCACTACCGTCACTTCGTGAAAACAAGGACGATTTAATGAGGATAAAACCGAATATATGTTGAACTGATCTGCCAGAGTATTTTCTACACCAAAGATCATAATTGGCAATTTAGAAATGAAATATGTTAATCAGGTTCGTAACCTCGGAGTTTTCTTTGTTAGTGGAATGACCATTGAGTCTCAGAGTTTAAATGTTGTTAGTTCAGCATTAGTCCATATTCAGAGGTGTAGATGTGTCATTGTCGAGTGGTTACGTCATCGGTGGTTACTGTCGATCACAAGGTCCACGGCTCGAGTCCCGCCGCGGCACTAATGTCCTTTGGCAAGACATTGATCCGTATTTGCCACTCTCCACCATGGGTACCCGGTAGGATGCGAAAACAAAGTAGTATGCTCAGCAATTTGAGCCTAATAGCTCTTGCTGGAATGCTCCACAGGAAGTGGAGAAAGAACATACATTCTGTGCGGACAAGCCAGAATCCAATGACCAAGGTTATACCATAATTGTAAAAGCGCTTAGAAACTCGGACAATGCCGATGTATTAAGCGCTATATACGCATTATTATTATTATTATTATTATTATTATTATTATTATTATTATTATTATCCACAATATCTGGAGGATCAGAAAATATTCGAATCAGAATGCCATTGAGCAGATTGTTCACTCTTGTATGACGTGTCGTTTGGATACGTGTTATTAGTTGTATATTGGCCTTCCTCATCCTATCTCTTCGTACATTGATAATTGCGTTCAAGTTGTTTAGTGACTTCTTTGGTTATAGTATCATGTACATATTTCATTTAATTTTCATTAAATTTTCATTTAAAACTGTATATTACCTGAATGTACAATCTCTTACATGTAAGCTATATAAGAATTGCGTATCGTTATTATTGTTGTTTGTAATTAATTATTTGTATGTATCAGGTTTAAATGTTTATTTCTGTTCTGCCCTAACTTTAGATCCTTCTTTCCAAAGCGCACAGGGACTTTCTTTGTGTTAGTGATATGTGCAGTACAAGTAGCATTCATTATTATTCCTAAAAATCAAATAGCCCGTCTGCAACGAGTTCAGAATATGGCAGCTCGGCTCATCAGTCTTCGTAGTAGATCAGACAGTATTTCAGATATATTTAAATCTGTTCATTGGTTATCAGTCTCAAAAATAATCATATCTAAGTTTGTTCTAATCACTTACAAAACACCTGTTCATTCTTCACTCCATTACTTGTATAATATTTTGAAACGTACAGACAACGGAATTTACGTTCAGGTTCACAGCTCCAGTAATGTAAAACCGATGGAGAATGGGGAGTAGGGCTTTTGCTATTAAACATTGCACCCAAATTATTGAACACTTTTCCAATACAAATAGTACAATCATCATTAATTGAAACATTTAAGATGAAAGTTAAGCACCATTTGTTACTGCTGTAGTTTTAATATTATATAATAATTTTTATATTGTACAGAGCGCCTTGAGCAGTCTATTAGAATGGATATTTGCGCTTTATAGATTAATAATATTAGTATTAGAAATTAATATAAGTATTATTAGTATAAGTATTAGTATTTGTATTATTATAACTATTATCATTATTACCATATATATGGGTGTGTGTGTGTGTGTGTGTGTGTGTATGTATACGTTGTCAAATTTGTTTCCCTTATATAGTCCAAAATATATGGACATTAAGGCTTGCATACAATGCCTTAGGTATGTATATACCCCGTGTCCGGCTGTTACAGAATATCCTCCTAACCACCTGTACCATCGTTACACCAAGAGCTCAAGTTCTTTTTTGGAAATTTCGGGGAAACTAATTTTGAAGTAAACCTTTCAATATATTTGTCCCCTCTTTATATCAAAATCATCTCACTTATATAAAATTTAACCGTCTTTTAATGTATTGCTCAGGTTAAAGTTAACAAAAATATCATACGCTTGGAATTCTGACAATCATTTATTTATTCTGATCATTATAACAAGCAAATAATTACCGGTGGTGAAGGGGATGGGACAAACTGTCGCTTTCGAGGCGATCTGGATGTAGCTACCTTTTCGAGGCGAAGCTGAGGAAAAAATAGCGTATAGAGTGAGATCGTCGAGGAGATGATAGTTTGCCATCGCCTGAAACCAAAAGGTGATTATTGCTTTATATTTGCACATCTGAAACAATTTAACTACAGAGACAAAAGGACATGTATTTATCTACATCCGGGGGAAAGTAATTACAAAGACCAAACCACCCCCACACCCCCCCCCCCCCGCATCCCGGGCTTCATACTCCTTCAAACAAGTACGAAGAGACAGAGAGACTGCGAAGACAAATGGAAAGAAGACGGGGAAAAGAAAGGAAAGTAACAGAAAGAAAACGAGAGAGGGAGAGAAAGAGATGAATTTGAGGAAGATAAGAGAGAGTCGCGAGAGAAAGGAAAGAGGGAGAACGTACATGGCATATACAAAAAGGTATTAATTTGAGAGATCAGCGAAACACGAAATACCGCAGGGTGATTGATGGGCGGAACTATCTTTCATCACCTGATTGACTTTTGACTAATCGTAGAGCAGGTTTTTTAGTATGTGGAATAATACTATTATTATTAATATTATTATGTTAATTGTTATGGTTATTGTTGCTATTACAATGATTTTCGTTAAAGGTATTACAAAGTTTTGGGAATATTTCATCAGGATTGGATCATGAAATTTAAAATTTGCATTACTATTGTGAAACATAGTGTTAGAACACCCAACTCTAAACAAATTGGGCTCTAAAAAGCTTTTGATTTGGAGAAATTAAAATTTTAAAAAATAAAAAAATTTACCGGTACTCCCGGTAAATTTGGTATAGCTCCCTCTCAGTTCGAAAATTTACATGTCATCTGAACAGCATAACACATATATAGCACTATTGTCAAAGTGTAGTAATTAACATGTTTTGACACCAAATCATATTACCAGACTTAAACAATATATATAATCATAAAGATAATTATTTAAAAGTCGAGTTGCCTTAGTGTAAGATTTTTATACTGTCTCCCAAATTTGAAGAAAAAAAACACTTGTCTGTACACTGTAATCGCTATATAAATTTTTATAATCGATCGGACCGCCGCCATCTTATTGTACTTACGTACGTTAGTCTATGTATTTCCTGTGCGGGCCGGAATATTCTGTGTTGTTCTCTTCAACTCATTTTTCCATTTCCCTCACTTAATCGTTTCTGTGTTTTCAACTTTGAAATGCATTTGTTATGGCTCGACTTTGATAATATTGTTGTTCGTCAGCTCTGTGAACGAACGCACACATTGCCTGTATTTTGGTCAAGTCAGTCAAGTGGTCGTGATGAACTGCAATGATCTGGCATCCCTGTGCATGTATTAGGCCTACGTATAGTACATGTTACGTGTGTACGTGTATTAGTCTATGTGCCGGATTGGCCCGAAGAATTTCCTAGCACATTTTTTTTTAGGGATGATCTCAAAATACTCCCCAAAGTCGTTGTACAGGGACAGTTTGGGTAATCATTTATAGAGAGAACGTAACATTATTTATTTTGCATTTCTTTATTAAAAATAAGGAAGATACGTTTAATCTTACAAACGAAGATTAATCAATAATAAGGTTGACTTGACGTTTTCCCGAACAGTCGATCATGTGTATACTGCACATTTTTATTTTTAGATCATCCCTTAGTAAGTTTACGAGTACGTTTTGTTTATCCTGCTAAATGACCTCTCCCAATAAACAGAACACCAAAAAGTAACCTCTTTTGGGAGTGTATTTTAAGTGATTTTAAAGTATAGTGCCTTTTGAACTAGATTTAAACGTTATCGACACGTGCCTTCATTTAAACAAAAAAGGTACTCCTGTTCACGTTTTCATCTAACCTAAAAACCACCAGTTTATCACGCGACTGGAGTAACGTGATTCCACTTACCTCTGTAAATCAAGTGTTTATGACCAAATAACCACTTGACCAAGCAACGAGTTTTTTGTCCGTTAACCGATGGTGGCGATAAATACGTAATTATTTGGTCTTGTAAGCACCTTTATTGATTGGTTTCACAGGTTATCCAAGGTTGATGGTAATAATCACGTTACTTACACCTGCTAATCGTCTTATTGTTCTGTCCGTGAATCTCTGGTTATATTCAACTAGTAATTCGGAGGTGTCTTACACACCTCTTTAAAAGGTTTCAAAGTTACCATAAATTTCTTGGTTATGATCACGTGGCTCAAGCTGATTACTAATCTAAGCTGTGAAAACGTGATATGTAGGTGTGAAAATTAGTAATTATTAAGTGTTTTAAAACACCTTTTTAAATGGTAGTCAAAGTTGCCATAAGTTCCGCGGTGATGATCTCGTGACTCAAACGGATTATTGATCTAAGCTTGTCATATACGTGACTTTTAGGTGTGAAAAATTAGTCATTATTAGCTGTCTTAAAACATCTATTTAAATGGTTTCAAAGTTACCATAACTTTCTTGGTGATGATCACGTAGTTAAAACTGATTACTTATCTAAGCTGGGAATCCGTGATATTTAGGTGTGAAAAATTAGTCATTATTAGGTGTATTAAAACACCTATTTAAATGGAAGTCAAAGTTGCCAATAAGTTCCGCGGTGATGATCTCGTGACTCAAACGGATAATTAATCTAAGCTGGGCATACGTGACTTTTAGGTGTGAAAAATTAGTCATGATTAGGTGTCTTAAAACACCTATTTAAATCGTAGTCAAAGTTGCCAGCAGTTCCGCGGTGATGATCGCGTGACTCAAACGGATTATTAATATAAGCTGGGTATTCCGTGTTTTCCATGTGTGAAAATGAATTATTCTTGGGTGTCTTGATGGTTCCACAGGCACAGTTACCATTTAAGTTCCGTGGTGGTAATCCCGTGACTGTTGGCATATTTCTATGTTCACCAGTTGATAACTGACTGTTGGCATATTTTCATTGCACCAGTTGATAACTGGAGTGTGCATATTTCCAGTTGCACCAGTTGATGACTGAGCGTTGGCATATTTCGAGTTGACCCAGCTGACACCAATTCATTTGCATATTGAATATGGGGTGCGTGCAGATCTATGTTTTTTAAACAATTTATCTGAATTTACAGCATATTTCTTAATTACTGATGATTTAGTTATATGCAATTCATTTCGAAAATACTACAAATATAAATTACCAGTTATTAGGACATTTCGCTACTTCGTATAAATAGTTAAACATGGATAAGGGAAACATTAACTGTGAACTAAAATAATTTCAATAAAGTACAAGTATACGAATTTATTTCGATTAATTCAATTATGTAAGTCTACTTATTACCAATGCCCTTACATTGGAAATACAGACGTACCAGTATGGAAGTATTGTTGCTGTTCAACCGGTTGGAAGTTTTACCAAATGGTTCTAATGGCTCAGCTAGACCAGTTGAATTATAACTGGCCTGGATCAACTGGATCATTTAGCCCATTTCAATTTCCAGGGTTACCAGTTGGCATTAAATGGTTAATCAACTGGACCAGTTGCAACTAGCTTTCTCTTCTGGGATGTTTGCACCCCGCTCCCCCCACCCAACCCCCTCTAATCCCAAACTGCTTCCGGCGCGCCTGGACGTAATTATGGAAGATCCACGACACGATGTTCAGAAACGGGATGAGAACGTCATTATTTTGGTTCATTTATTGTGTAACATTTGCGTAATTATTGGGTTGAACGCGGGTTACAGTAACAGACTTCCTCTTCGACGTAAATTTCACGTGAATGAAGAACATGATTCATCTCAAGTCAGCCTCGTAATATTCACGTGAATTTCACGCAGATATTCTGACTAAAACTATCACTAACGCTTCACGTGTTTCTGTGACGCGATAATTTCGTGTATGAAGATGTAATTTCATAACCAAACAAACACGCGAGTATTAGGTTTACAAACCATGGTCTCCAAGGTAGGGATAATCACGTTATTATAATGGTGATATTGCAGTGACAATTGCGTGATTTAGTGCACGTGTGTTTTAAGTTACCTAATGCAAAAAACGTATTAACACATTTGCGTAAATGTCCGGTGTTTGAAGAACGTAACTCTCCTCAAGTCGATACCTTGATATTGACGTGATTTTCACGTGATTTTGTTTATTGGAGCTGGTAGAGGTCAGTAATTGCTACACGTGTTTGGGCTATGGTTTGGGCTAATCTCTCTCTTTCCGTATAATTGAATTATATCCTTCGCCTCCCGTCTCATAACCTGGTCCATGTTATAACACTCTCCCTTGAAATTCTCTCTCTCACTCTCTCTGTCGCTTCTATATCACTCTCATCTCCCCCTCTCACTTTTGTATCTCTCTTTTGTATCCCTCTCTATCCCTTCTCTCCTTTCTCTCTCTCTCTCTCTTCTCTCTCTCGCTATCTTTATTTCTCCCATTTTCTTTCCCTCTCTCTTTATTTCTCTACCCCATACCATTCTCTTTTGATGTATATTGTATATATATATATATATATATCTGTCTCTCTCTCTCCCTCTCATCGCATCACCTCGTTCATCCCCTTCTGTATCATATTTCTATATCCATATCACTTGTTAGTCTCTCTCTCTGTCGGTCTGTGTCCGTCTGTCTGATGACTGTCTCTCTCTCACTTACTATCACCATAGTAGGTCAATGATATCAACCCTTCATCTTTCTTTCGCTCCTCTCATCGCATCACCTCGTTCATCCCCTTCTGTATCATATTTCTATATCCATATCACTTGTTAGTCTCTCTCTCTGTCGGTCTGTGTCCGTCTGTCTGATGACTGTCTCTCTCTCACTTACTATCACCATAGTAGGTCAATGATATCAACCCTTCATCTTTCTTTCGCTCCAACTTTCTCTCTCTCTCTCTAGAAGTTCTCATTCGCGTGATATAGGACCATATTATTTTTGTTTAGGGTTATAGATGAGGATGATATAAATATATGACAAAGATAATAATAATCACAATAACGAGAGAAGTTCTCATTCACGTGATAGGACAGTAATTTTTGGTTGGAGTTTATGACAACAATAATAATAATCACAAAGACGATAAGAGTTCTCATTTGCGTGATAGGACCATATTTCTTTTGACGGGGTTATGTAAATGAGGGTGATATAAATATATGACAAGAATAATAATAATCACAAAGACGATATAAGTCCTCATTCGCGTGATAGGACCATATTTCTTTTGTCGGGGTTATGTAAATGAGGGTGATATAAATATATGACAAAGATAATAATTATCACAAATGCGAGAGAACTTCTCATTCACGTGATAGGACAGTAGTTTTTGGTTGGATTTTATGACAAGGATAATACTAATCATAAAGACGATAGAAGTTCTCATTCGCGTGATAGGACAGTATAGTTTTTGGTTGGAGTTTATGACAAGGATAATAATAATCACGAAGACGATAGAAGTTCTCATTCGATCGATAGGATCATATTTCTTTTGTCGGGGTTATGTAAATGAGGGTGATATAAATATATTACAAATAATAATTATCACAAATGCGAGAGAACTTATTATTCACGTGATAGGACAGTAGTTTTTGGTTGGATTTTATGACAAGGATAATACTAATCATAAAGACGATAGAAGTTCTCATTCATGTGATAGGACCATATTTCTTTTGTCGGGGTTATGTAAATGAGGGTGATATAAATATATGACAAGAATAATAATAATCACAAAGAAGATAGAAGTTCTCATTCACGTGATAGGACTGTAGTTTTTGGTTGGATTTTATGACAAGGATAATACTAATCATAAAGACGATAGAAGTTCTAATTCGCGTGATAGGACAGTATAGTTTTTGGTTGGAGTTTATGACAAGGATAATAATAATCACAAAGACGATAGAAGTTCTCATTCGATCGATAGGACCATATTTCTTTTGTCGGGGTTATGTAAATGAGGGTGATATAAATATATGACAAGATAATAATTATCACGAATGCGAGGGAATTTATTATTCACGTGATAGGACAGTATAGTTTTTGGTTGGAGTTTATGACAAGGATAATAATAATCACAAAGACGATATAGTTCTCATTCGCGTGATAGGACCATATTTCTTTTGTCGGGGTTATGTAAATGAGGGTGATATAAAAATATTACAAAGATAATAATTATCACGAATGCGAGAGAACTTATTATTCACGTGATAGGACACTAGTTTTTGGTTGGAGTTTATGACAAGGATAATAATAATCACAAAGACGATAGAAGTTCTCATTCGATCGATAGGACCATATTTCTTTTGTCGGGGTTATGTAAATGAGGGTGATATAAATATATGACAAAGATAATAATCATCACAAAAACGAGAGAAATTCTCATTCACGTGAGTGATAGGACAGTAGTTTTTGGTTGGAGTTTATGACAAGAATAATAATAATCACAAAGACGATAGAAGTTCTCATTCGTGTGATAGGACCATATTTCTTTTGCCGGCCGGGGTAAATGAGGGTGATATAAATATATTACAAAGATAATAATTATCACCAATGCGAGAGAACTTGTTATTCACGTGATAGGACAGTAGTTTTTGGGTGGAGTTTATGACAATAATAATAATAATCACAAAGACGATAGAAGTTCTCATTCGCGTGATAGGACAATATAGTTTTTGGTTGGAGTTTATGACAAGGATAATAATAATCACAAAGACGATAGAAGTTCTCATTCGCGTGATAGGACCATATTTCTTTTGTCGGGGTTATGTAAATGAGGGTGATGTAAAAATATTACAAAGATAATAATTATCACGAATGCGAGAGAACTTATTATTCACGTGATAGGACAGTAGTTTTGGGGTGGAGTATATGACAAGAATAATAATAATCACAAAGACGATAGAAGTTCTCATTCGTGTGATAGGACCATATTTCTTTTTGTCGGAGTTATGTAAATTAGGGTGATATAAATATATATGACAAAGATAATAATTATCACAAAAACGATAGAAGTTCTCGTTCACGTGATTGGACAGTAGTTTTTGTTTGGATTTTATGACAAGGATAATACTAATCATAAAGACGTTATAGTTCTCATTCATGTGATAGGACCATATTTCTTTTGTCGGGGTTATGTAAATGAGGGTGATATTATGACAAGAAAAATAATAATCAATAAGAAGATAGAAGTTCTCATTCACGTGATAGGACAGTAGTTTTTGGTTGGAGTTTATGACAAGGATAATAATAATCACAAAGACGATAGAAGTTCTCATTCGCGTGATAGGACCATATTTCTTTTGTCGGGGTTATGTAAATGAGGGTGATGTAAAAATATTACAAAGATAATAATTATCACGAATGCGAGAGAACTTATTATTCACGTGATAGGACAGTAGTTTTGGGGTGGAGTATATGACAAGAATAATAATAATCACATAGACGATAGAAGTTCTCATTCGTGTGATAGGACCATATTTCTTTTTGTCGGAGTTATGTAAATTAGGGTGATATAAATATAAATGACAAAGATAATAATTATCACAAAAACGATAGAAGTTCTCATTCACGTAATTGGACAGTAGTTTTTGGTTGGATTTTATGACAAGGATAATACTAATCATAAAGACGTTAGAAGTTCTCATTCATGTGATAGGACCATATTTCTTTTGTCGGGGTTATGTAAATGAGGGTGATATTATGACAAGAAAAATAATAATAAAAAAGAAGATAGAAGTTCTCATTCACGTGATAGGACAGTAGTTTTTGGTTGGATTTAAAGGTAATACAAAGTTTTGGTATGGGGTCATGAATTTGGTTCAAATGAACATATTGGAAGCATATGCGACCCTACAATATTCAGTGATCGTTGTCGCAGTTGAAATCGATCCTAAAGTTATGAAATTTTAAATAATAAACTCCTTATGTTGTATAGCTCCCTCTCAAGGTCAAGATATTAATTAGGCTATAAAACAATGTTTCTTGACTAAAATCGACCGATTAGCTATTCCTGTTTGGAAATTATATATCACAACTACATATTCTGAAAATTTCATGGTCGCAGCTATCATTGTACGGCCGTACGGCGCTATTTGAAATTTATCAGAATTTACCGGGAGCACCGGTAAATTTTTATATTCAATTTTTCTCGAAAGCAAAAGTGTTTTAGGGGCTAAATTTTCTAGTGATTTTATTACATCCACAGGGGCATCCAAATATATCAAAATTGAAAAGAATCACCACCATCCAATTTTCAAAAATTCCCAAAACTTTGTATTACCTTTAATGACAAGGATAATAATAATCACAAAGACGATAGAAGTTCTCATTCGCGTGATAGGACCATATTTCTTTTGTCGGGGTTATGTAAATGAGGGTGATATAAATATATGACAAAGATAATTGATTTTAACCAGCGCAGAGGAAGTTAAAATAGTTTATTGACAGCTACCTGGGACAAAGTTTATTTATGGGGGAGAGGAGGCTATGAATGTAATCCGATGATGCAATAAACCTTGGGCGGGGAAGAAGCCAGTCGCCGTAATGTAAACATGCGGTCAGCTCTCAACTTTCCTCCTCTTTCCTCTCCCCAATTTGGACGATAATACCTCATTCAGTCCATGGTATTTCGAAGTTGTCACACTTAACAAATTTTCACTCTTCCTTCGTGGTTTTTTGCTCAATATTCGCCCGCGTTAGCAGTCAGTTCAAGTTTTTACGTAATATCGTCGAATATAGTTGAACTACTGTGCTTCTGTCTTTAATAAGTTTCAGCTCCTGATTGACATTCTTACCTACCTTTCACGTTGCCTCATTTGAGTTAAACGATACGTCGAGGTTTACAAGCGTGTTAGTTAGGCTTCATTTTGATACAAAATAATTTCTAAGATGCCTAAATCGACGAAGAAGACAAATCAGAGGGTGACATCAAAGGCTGCGACGAAGACGACAGCAAAGGCCAAGCCAAGGAAGAGGAGGGCATCGAAGGCTACGTCCCCTGCCCAATTCCCCCTGCCAGCTTCCAGTGCCAGCAACGACGATGCACTACCCGTCGTCCCCGCCAGTATCCAGGAGCCCACGATCAACGAAGAACCCGGAGTGCAAGACGGCGGCGTCAACGGTGAGTCATGGCCAGTAATGGCAATTGACGATTTTGATACAAATCCCAGCATGTTTACCAATGAAGCGCTGGTTTCACCTGCGCCAGTGACGTCCACAGGGGTGCCAACTGCTTTTACTCCAGGGACAGGTTTTCCCGTCCCTGGACAGCCCCAAATGTTGGCTGGCGTAGGCGATGATCTCGGGTCATCAATTGTCATCTTTAATTGTACATCTAGCATTGAAGTCACTACCTTAGCACCACTATCTCTCATCTGAACAATGTTACCAATTCCCTTTAATATTTCCCTCGCAAAAAAAAAATTAACTGCAATTTGCATGCATACATTTTCGAGAATTGTTTTTATTTAACTGACAATATTATATTTTAGTCTGTTAAGAAAAATATTCAAATATTAATAAACATATTGAGTTGCTCGTAACACTTATGTTTTTTTTTTTTTATGAATAAATTTAAGATGACCAGTTCATTTTAAAAAGGTTGATAGGTTTTTTATATTTCTTAAACGACCCCACCTGGGACATAGAAATATTATAGATAAATGGTTCAATTCATTTGTTTGTTTTGTTTTGTTCCTTATATTTTTTAATGTAAAAACACGTATTCCCTCGCACATATCTACATGCATGCACTTGATTTTATGTTTATCATTTATTTTTCTTTCTCGGACTTTTTAAAATATAATTTCTGAAAATTGTTTTCCCTCCACACTCTTATGACCTTGACCTACCTTGACTTAAGCCTTCAGCACCATCTGGGAGATGTGTGATGGCTTCTGCTTCATGACCTCAAGCCAGATCTTCCTATCTTGTGACGTTCTGGTCGCTTCTGTGAGGGATCCCAGACATCTATTAGCACAATCAGCCGTTACACAATCAAACCATTTCTTGGCTGGTCTGCCCCATGGATATTTGAAGTTAGGAGTATCTTTGGGTATCGTGATGGTCTCATCCTGTTGACGTGGCCAAAGAATCGCAGTCGTTTTTTGGCTATCTTGTCCAGAATGGTTTCATCCAGTCCTAGAGTCTTCCGAATTGTTGTGTTTCTTATTTTATCTAGTCTCGTTACACCCAAGATTTTTCGGAGGCAGATCATTTCGAAGGTAAGGAGCCTGTTCTCATCTTCTTTTTTCAGTGTCCATGTTTCTGATCCATACATAAGGATGGATAGGATGAGTACCTTATATAGTTCAAGTTTTGTGACGTCTCTAATGTCTTTGGCTGTCAATATGCTGTGAAGACATTGAACAGCACCCAGGGCTTTTCCAATTAAATATGGTGTACCTCAGGGTTCTGTTCTTGGTCCCCTTTTGTTTTTAATTTATATAAATGATATAATACACTCGTCAACATTATTCTCATACTCCCTGTTTGCTGATGATACCAGCTTGCTGCTGGTTGATAAGAAGGCTGAAGATTTATTACTAATTGCAAATCAAGAGATTCAGAAACTGTATGCATGGTATTGTTGTAATAAGTTATTGTTGAATGTTCAAAAGACCAAATGTGTTATTTTTCGCTCAAAGGGTAAAAAGCTTCCAGATGGTATTACTTTTCTTAATGTTGGAGGCCATGATGTTGCGCTTAGTGAAAATGTTCAGTTCTTAGGGTTAACTATGGATGAACATTTTTCTTGGAAGAATCATTTAGATGTTGTATGCACTAAGTTGTCTCGAAGTGTAGGTGTCATTTTTAGATTGAAATTTATTTTACCTGAAAGAGTGCTGATAACATTATATAATAGTATTATTCTTCCTTATTTGACATATTGTAATGTTGCTTGGGGAAACACTTTTAAGTCATATCTTGATAAGTTAAGAGTATTGCAGAAGAAGGCAATAAGGCTTATTACTAATTCTAATTATAGACATCCAAGTTCTCCATTGTTCCTTCGATTAAGAATGTTACCACTAAGTGGACTTGTGTCAATCAATTGCGTATTGTTTATGTATAAACTTCAGTTTATGCCTCATGAATGTACGTTAAAAGATTTATTCCGTACAAACTCACAAATTCATAATTATAATACACGTCAAAGGGGTCTTATTCATCAGCCTTTTGCAAGAACAAATATCACTCTGACCTCTTTCCATATCTCTTGCATCAAAGAATGGAACAGTTTGCCTGATGATATAAAATATAGTACAACTCTTTCTAGGTTTAGAAGGTTATCTAAAACGTACCTACTTGGAAGACTGACATAATTCTACTTTGTATCTTAATAATTTCTCATTCTCAAATGCTTATAGACCACTAAGGACTGTGTGTGTGTGTGTGTGTGTGTGCGCGCGTGTGTGTGTGAATATTTTTTTTTTGTTCTATATTCTGTAGCTTAGTTTGTTTCCATCCCTTGTATAAACATTATATTCTTTTTATTCACCTTGCCATATCGTTAATGTATGTATTTTGTTGACTATAGGGCCCCGCTCACAAGCTTAGCTTCTACAGGGGTCCTAAAACCATTCACTTAATGATGTACTATTACCAGTCTCTTTTTCATGTAAAAGATTATATCATGTTTTGTGTGGTTTTGAATAAATGAACTTGAACTTGAACTTGAATCCTATTCTTTATGTCCTCTGTACATTTCCCTGATTGAGTGATGGTACCTCCCAGGTAAACAAACTTTTCCACCTGTAGTAGTTTAGTTCCACCTATGCTGATGTTAATGTATTGCTGCTGTTTGCTGATGACCTGGACCTCTGTCTTAGCAATATTGATTTTGAGGCCAAAATTTGAGCTCCACTGGTGTACACGATCTATAATGACTGGAGATCTATCTCGTTGCATGCAAAAAGAACTATGTCGTCGGCGAAACGGAGGTTGTTGATCATATGGCCTTGGATGTTTGTTCCAATAGGGGTGTAATAGGTGGCATGTAACATAACCATTTCTACGATGATGTTGAATAGTTGCGGCGATAATACACAGCCCTGGCGTACACCCACATTTGTTTGAAACCAGTATGTCAGTTCCCCATTGACCCTGACTGCACTAGATGAGATTTTGTATAGTGCTTTTAGGAGACAATAGTGCTTATTTGAGTAGCCAAAGAATCCCATAGCTTTCCAAAGTCCTTCCTGCCATAAAGAATCGAACGCCTTCTCAAAGTCTATATAACAACAAAATAGACTTCTGTTCTTTTCAAGGTGCTTTTCTGCAATATTTCTTAGTGTAAACAGTTGGTCTATGGTTGATCTCCCTGGTCTGAAACCTGCCTGGGACTCTGATAAAATTTCTTCTGTCTTCTTCAAGATTCTTTGTTGATGCAAATATCTTTCCTGCATGGCTAAGCAAGCTGATTCCCCGGTAGTTTCCGCAATCAAGATTATCCTTCTTCTTGAATATGGGTGTTATAATGGCTCTGCCCCAGTCAGTTGGGAAAGATTCTTTTCTCCAGATTAGGTTGCAGAGTTTGTGAAGGATGTCAGTGCCACTCTCTCCGGATGCTTTTAACTCCTCTGCTGTTATACTATCATAGCCTGTGACCTTTTCATCTGACATCTATTTTATGGCACTAATGACCTCCTCTTTGAGTATTTCGGGCTCTTCCTCCATATTAGACATCTGTGCAATTCCCTTAGTTGCATCCTTGTTGATGGGATTCTGGTTGTTATAGAGTTCTTCATAACTCTCTTTCCATCTCCTTTTTACGTCCTCTATCTCTGTTAGTACTTGTCCATCTTTGCTCAATACTGTTTGCATCTTAATATTTGGTTTCCCGGTGAGTTTCTTGATTGTTGAGTAGACTTCTTTGGACTTAGCTGCTTGGTGTGCCTTATCAACTTTTTTACATAGATCTTGAATCCATCTGTCCCTACATCCTTTTGTCTTTCTCTTTATTTCCCTGTTTAGGAAATTATAGTGGGCTCTCTTTGTGGGATCACTTAACTTATCCTGCTTTACCCTTTTCCTTTGGTCACTAAGTTGGAGCACCTCCTCGCTTATCCAAGGGTCCTGAGGTTGGCTCTTTCTGTTTCCGAGAAGTTTGGTCGATGTCTCGCTGTATGCTGACTTGATGCCTTCCCATAGGTTGTTCACATCTGTGTTTTCATCATTTAGAAGTGGGCCAAACCTTCCTCCAATTTATATTTCATAATTTGAGCGGACATCTGCTTCTTTGAGTTTGAAGACATCTTATCGCTTTAGAAACTTGGGTTTTCCTCTAACTTTAAATCTCAGTCGTAAGTTTGCGATGACTAACTGGTGATCTGAGCCTATGTCAGCACTGGGGAAACTCCTGGAGTTGCTTATGGAGCTTTTCCACTTGCTGTTGATCGTTATAAAGTCTATCTTGTTGTGATTCTTTTGATCAGGTGATTCTCATGTCCATTTTCTACTTGTTTTTGCTTGTTTAAACATGGTATTGGTGATAACAAGATCATTCGCTGCACACAAATTGAGTAGTTTCTCTCCTCTGGCATTTGCCTTCCCAAACCCATATTGGCCTAGAACTTGTTTCCATTGTGAGTAATTGTCTCCCACTTTTGCATTTAGATCCCCCATCACTATTCTTTCTTTGGTGCAGAATTGATTGCTTCTTGAAGTTGGTCATAGAATTCGTCTACTAGTTCTTCATTATCAGCTGTATTTGTTTTGTTCAGAATTAGTGCTACACCCCCTCTGTGTAGAGTTTCATTTCCTGAGCAAAGTATTTTGTACCCTTCTGAGGTAAACTCTCCCTTGTCGGTCCAATGTGTTTCTGATACACCTATTATCTCCCATTCAAAGTCTTTTTTTTTTTTTTTTTTTTTTTTTACTATTGCCACTTCAAATTTCAACATTTTCATTAACGGTGAGTTAATACGTTACGAAAATCACTGATGAACGGAGACTTTTCATTTGACAATTGGCAAACGTTCGAGAACTATTAAAAATAAGGTTTGTTAATGTTTATCCAACAATTTCTTCTTTTCCTCTTCTTCTATTGCAAGCTCTATTTAGTCTGTCTTTTTATTTCCTTGATGAATTTCAATTTCCAATGTGTATATTACTGTACATATTTCAGTATTTTAGTTAACCGATTTTCAATATATTGTATTTCAGTGTAATTTCATCTTTTTGAAATTCAGTTCGATTTAGCCTTTGGCTGCTATTTTGAACGTATGCTTTTGTGATGAATACAACCACTTCAAATCAAATTTTAAAAAAAGAGAATAGCAACTGATCGACAACTGAAAATTTGAAGCACTTTCTTTTTTTTTTGGATCCTCAAAAAAATTTCAATTTGCACCCCCCCCCCCCCCCCCCCTTGAGCGCCAGGGGGCCCAACCCCCCAAAAAGGTAAAAATCACGTGATTTTACATGATTTTTTTCTCAAGGGGGGGGGGGCCCGGGCCCCCCGGGCCCCCCCCCCCCCCCTGGATCCGCCACTGAGGTGAGGAAAACGTACAATTGTGACCAATTTCAATGTTAATATGCAAGTGCGGGAGATCATCAGAGAAAATATATTCCTTGAAAAGCATGGCTCTTCAAATACCTTCAAATCTAAACATGATATGTAACAGCTTAAAAATGAGGACTTCATTTTAATGTCACATGTATATATAGTCTCATAAACATCTTTCTGTGTACAGTGCGTATTACTTTTACAAAGACTGGGTCAAATTTGCTATCATTTAATGATTCCAGAACCTTGCAGTACACACAAATACTTATATGTTACATGATCAACTTGTTCTGATCAACTCCACACCGTTTCTTTCACAATGCAATCGCATTACCAGAACTCAACTTTATATTTCAGTGATCAAAGTATCATCTAGTTGTTAGTATCTTTCAAAATGCTCGGAATCTGGTTGACTCTGTATTAAACGTGCAGCTTCGGTGGTAGCAAATTACTTTTTAGTCATACTGAAATTTCTGGTTTCAGTGAAGACCTCCCACAATGTTGAGATTATATATATTCATAATGACTACAAACGTTCAACGGATTCAAGAAACATAAACCAATCATACCAATGACCATAGCGCAGTTTATTTCATATACTATTGTTGTTTAATTCCATTCAAGGACGTAAATTTCATTTATTTGACGAGATGGAAGCACCAATGATAGGATCATAAATTACGGCAGTGAAAATCACAGTTATACCACTGGCATTTGTTATAAATTTAGAAGTTCGTTTCCACAACATGCTAAATCCCTTTGAAGTTAGTGTATGAACATGAAATATTCATATACAGCCAACTAGATAATATACTTTTTTGATGAATACGATTATTAAATACAAATAAATCAATAAATACATATATGAGATAGCACTTGGAGATACACATTTGTTTTTGGTCTACATCTCGTCACGTATTATGGCGAAGATCTAACTGGCCAAATGAGTATGTGTCTGTGTTATACCTTTCCAAGCAACCATGTGCTCACTAACTCGTACCCATTGTTTGCGGATCGCCAAATCGTAGTCAATCGCAAGCATCCGTAAAAAAAAACTCGCTGGTATCCGTAAATAGCTCATCACAACTCGCAACAACTCGCAGACACTCGTAAGGATCCGTGAAAGGAGAGGCAAATTTGTTGACATGTCAACAATGTTCTTACGATTGTCCACGGATTTATTTGTCCGTAAATAACTCGTAAATAGCTCGTAAGAATCCGTAAGTATCGTAAACAGCTCGCAACAACACGTTACCATCCGTAAACCGCTCGCAACAATCCGTAAATGACTCGTAACATTTTTTCTAACGATATTTGTTACGGTTAGTTTACGGTTTTGTTTACGGATTATTACGAATGCTTACGTGGTGTTTACGATTTCATTCGGGGTCGTGTTACGATGGCTTTACGGATTGTTACGAGCTTTTAGGAGCACTCTACTTGTAGTTACGGGTGTTTTACCAATAGATTCGTATACTTTGCGTATTCTTACGTATCGTTTACGTATTGTTTACAATTTGGGGAAAAGTGAAAAGCTGCAAAATCCTAATTCGTAATTATCCGTGACAACTCGTAACAACTCGTGGAATTTTGACGTAAATACATTGTAATAATCCGTAGTAAACCGTACACAGCTCGTAATAACTCTTAACTCTTAAGCTGCCCCCATGCAATTTACCCAGTGCCACAGTGCGAATCCCTATTGTGCCAGCCACTAATCCTCTGTGTGCCAAGTTAATTTAGGGTAGGTTCAATTATCGTGTGTACTTATGCACGAACATGTATACGTGGCACGCGAACGAATGACAGTTTATGTGTGCATGGCAATCCACCAGAAACCCGATTATGTGAGCGGGGCACGCCAGCGCATGCACAGAACAGTGTTTTTGGCACGATATGAGTTAAATTGGTCGTAAAAGTGGCCGAATCGTAAGGATCCGTGAAAGATCCGTGAATTTGTGCGATCTGTAAGGAATCGTAAGAAAGATCCGTGTATGAGAAGGGGGTATTAGCCGCAAGCACTTTACACGGAAGACGGGCCAGTGTGACAGAGATAATTAACCGGCCAGGGAAAATTGGCAGTGACGTCAGTTAGGCAGATATCCCTAAACAAATCCAGGGATAATTGGCAGCGCTCAGGGATTTTTGTCAACGTCATTTTATTGATATCGATAATGCACACTGGCGCGCACGCACGCTCTCAATTCGAAAATACACGTAGAGAGACCTATAGATCCATATGAACATACAGTATACGTACGTACGGGAGTACGAGTGTGTGGCGTGATAGCTTTATACGCGAGCGGCCGTTTCGCCGCACGATGTGAATTGTCTCCGTTCAAGGCTTCTCAGGAAATTAATTCATATTTTTGTTTAACAGGAAGCAATTTTTTGGTTTATTTGAGTGTATTGCACTTAACCGCCACGGCTTTATTTGTATGTTGTCACTTTCCATATATTTTCGATGAGATTTATTTTGACTTTAATAGGATCAAAGTCTTGAGGTTTGAGGTGTCCCCCGATGATGGGCCCATATACATGATATATATATATATATATATATATATATAACTTATACGATAAATTAGCTCTAAAACAAACAAAAATATACATATTCGTCACGCTTTATATCACCCAACTTAAAGGTATTACACAGTTTTGGGATATTTTGAAAAGTGGGTGGATAGTGATTCTTTACAATTTTAATATATTTGGATGCCCCTGTAGATGTATTTCGTGAAAAATTGAATATAAAGATTTACAGGTGCTCCCGGTAAATTTTGATAAATTTCAAATAGCTCCTACGGCCGTACAGGGGTAGCTGCGACCATGAAAATCTCAGCGTATGTAGTTGTGGTATATAATTTCCGAACGAGAATAGCTAATCAGTCAATTTTAGTCAATAAACATTGTTTTTAAAGCTTAATCAATATATTGACCTTGAGAGGGAGCTATTCAACATCAAGTGTTTATTATTCACAATTTCATAACTTTAGAGTCGATTTCGACGGCGACAACGATCACTGAATAGTGTAGGATCGTATATATACTTCCAATATGTTCATTTGAACCAAATTCATGACCCCATACCAAAACTTTGTATTACCTTTAAGATTATTCTATATCATTCGCCAAATGATTTTTATGAGCAAATAATCCACATTTGAAATCGATTCACAAGATAGAAACTAATTCCTTTGCCGGGACATTTATCTCTGGAGGTGCACCGGTGATAATAGTCCAACGGAGTGTTGTGGGCAGATATCCCTTGATTTATCAAGGGATAATTGGCATCGGACACATGTACAATTATCCCTATCACACCGACTCGAGTAAAAACAAGACATGAGATGGCAATGAACCTTAATTATATATAACAAGTTACAGTCAAAGCTATTGACTGTAACCTATATGATTTGCCTCCAGAGGCGGAGCTAGGGGGTTCAGGGGTTTTAACCCCCGCCCCCAACTGAGTGAAATATTGGTTGGCGCGATACTCACATTTCGGGGGAGCAAAGTGAAGGGAAAAAATAGTGGTTATATCATCAAAATCTGCTCTCAATTTACATGAGAAAGAGGGAATCACGTGGGACTAACGGTAACCGATAAGGCATTGAATGCTATATACATGTAGAGGGCGCAAGTAGCTATACGTAGTGCAGTGGGGCTTTAATGGTAAGGCATTTCGACATATTACAAATATGTAGTACAAGAAAAGTATTATCGCAAGAATTAATCTGTTTACTTTAGGGGTCATTGTTGATTTTCAACGTTCCAGAAGATGCTGATATATTTGTCCAATATTTCAGCTGTTTTTTGTTCAAATCAACAAATGCATGATATATAGTTGAACTTTAATTCGAACAATACGTGTAGTTTCGGTGTTTTGCTATCCTGTAAACATATTCGATCCTCTAGCGACCTATTTTTTTTTGTCCACGGGGCTCTGCCAAAAAAAAAGATCCCCGTGAGCAATCTGACGGAGACGATTATGTAGCTCACGGGGGCGAATAACCCGTTGCCCCGTGTATTTTGAGCCTTGCGTCATAATGATCTAATTATGTTCAATTCAATCGATATCCTTCAATCCAAGCTTTACTATCCCATCAATTTAGATCCCAAAATATAAAATGTCGAAAGACAAGCATTTCATGCATTCAAATATGGAACCATCAGTCCTTATGACACAGAACAGTTTTCTCCAACCGTCAAGTGCAACACTTTTATTTTAAAATGCTTAGTTTTGTTCTACTTTTGCAAGAAATCTAAAAAAAGATTGTGATTGAAGCTTATTCTGTCCTTTCACACACTCTCCCGCTCTTTTTCGATTGCCTGTTATTCTGCTTCTTCCATGTTTATTGTTTACTTCTTCATGTTATCGGACATTGGTTGTCGACTGCAATATTCATGCTCAAACTTCTTTTTCCAATCTATGAGTTTTACTTATTTTGATGAATACCGTTTTTATTGTTAGTAGAAGTAGAAGCAGTCGTAGTATCCATTCCATTGTTATTATATCATAATTTTTCAAATGACATATTATTATTACTATTGTTATTACTATAATTGATGTGGTTGCTGTCGTTGTTGTTTTTTCTCATTAATATATGTTCATTTATTCATTTTTATAATGTCTATTACTATTGTTATTACTATCGTTATAATTATTATCATTACCATTAGCGTTTATATTAATTGGCGTCATCTGTTCCTCAAAGTTAAACACGAACTAAATCATTACAACTTTGGGGTCATTCCGTCGGAGTAATAACTAGGAAGGTCACCTACGTCATCGGCGTTCTCCCCTTCTCTTATTCGCAGAGTGCAGTGGGTTCTAAACGTGCATGAGTGGATACAGTCTATTACACGGTGCCTCCACTTGATGTCCTATCCCAAGTTTTCCACTGTTACCTTGGCAGCGTCTGTACAACAGGGGAGGGTTACGATACACACCCGTTAAAGAGAAGAGGCTATTTATACGAAAAATGTAAACAAGAAACGACTTTCAAAGAATCACTTTAATAGTGAAATGGGCGTGCACACTTATATGTCGTAAAAAACTTTTCTCAGTTTTCAAGGCAGCTGACCAATCAACAGTTCGCTCTCATAATAAGCCTCGCCCAATTAGATATGATGTTTAGACTGGAAATAACAACTGTCTAAGGACAAATGTTGGTCTAAACGGAGGACGTCATCCACCTTGGATGGAATCGAACCCACCGTCTCTGCTTCTACATGTTGACACTTTACTACCAACTAAAGACGCCTCCATAACACGTATAAAATAAAGTGTGCACTACTTTTATGAAAATATTATTTTATTAATTTCCTTTCTATACCATTTGCAAAAAGTGACGTGCTTATCATGGAAATATAATTGGGGCCGCCTGATTTTGCCTTGAATGGTTAAGGATACCAGCATCTTTAACGGTTGATATCCATGCGTAACTATTGACTAAATAGATTTAAAATATAAAAGATCAACCGCTATATATTGCACTTATCTAGGCGTATAATATTGACGAATTTCACCCTTACAAGTAAACTTGTGATGAACTTATTTATTTACTCCAATTACTGCATTGATCTTGGACGCATTTTACCTTATTATTGTTTAAAGTTGTAGCGACCTTCATTAATGACTAAATACACATACATTACTTTTTTGATGATTATGATCGTATATGATCGCTATGATGGATGATGATCATCATAATAATTATCATTAAAGTGTCAGGACTCTTACATAAATCGGCGGTCATGGCCCTCAATATCTGTCTCATAACTGCTATATTGAACAAACCTGGTATTGCTGATTTAATTTGTGGTTGCCAATTTGTTAAGGCTATGCAAATATGCATGGCATTGTCTTCTCATCATTCTCTTTCCAGCAATCCCCTTGTTACTATTTATTTTGGGTGGGTTATCCTTTCTGTATACGGGACCAACGAATTGCATTTGCCTCTGTCTAACTTAGTTCAAGAGTGGTGGCTTAAATCTTGCTTTTCTGATAACTTCTCCATTTGTTATCTTTTGCCTCCATGATATATTCATAATGTTTCTGAGGAACTAGGCCTCTATAACATCTTTGTTCTCTTTACTGGTCATCACTCACACCCGTAAAGAGGAACCGACCACATGGATTTACGGATGCCATAAATGTTTCCCTGGCCATTTCAATTATTTTATTTATGTTATAAATACTCTTCATATCTGATTATATATCGTACCCAGGATATTTAAAAGTGTGGGTTTGCTTTATAATTTGCTCTTCTGTTTGAGATTTTAGTTAATATTGATGGTAAAGTTACCATCATGCAGTGGTAGGTTATATGCAACGGGGCCTTACGACCGAAGTATAGTCTATGTTGCATAAGAGCGATCATGTCTTCACTTTTCAGTAATCAATAACATTCGCCGTTTAGCTTTTCCATATTCTAAATAGTAGAATTTATTCACATATGCAATTGCCATACATGGATAAGTTTACACTTAGCAACAACTTAAATGATTGGGTATCTTTGTCTCAGATTCTAAACAAATTTTTGGATTTAGCTCATGCTGCATTCATAATTATAGACCTTTAGGTTAGTCAGGAATCCCATGATTATTAAGATAATGTCCAAAACCATTTTCCCGACTGTTTTTATAACACTACAGTCTTTTGAGGAAAATGAGTATGGTAATAACCGGTCACTCAATGATTTTTAATCATTTGCGGCACTTCATGATCATTTTGAAGCGCAATTTTTTAGGGCTTCAATATTACACCATATCCTAGATACTGATAACACGTAGGACAATGAATCTCAGATTTAACATTGTTAAACGATACCTTTAGCGTGTTCTTTGAATGAAGGTCTCCAAATTCCTTATCTTACAACATATTCACCCCTTGGCTTAGAGTAAAAGTCATATTTGGTAACGCATTTGAATCAAAATATAAGTTGGAGGAGGAAGTTGTACTGATTTCGAATACGATTTCTCCGGACATGGTTTAGTCAAAATGGGGGGGGGGGGAGGATGAGCGGCTTTTTAATTTTTAAACGGCGTAGTCTGACATTTGTGTTTCAAACGCCAATAACAATATATGAATGAGCAGCAATTCGAAGGAGAAAAGGGGTCTATTTGTAATAATATTTTGTAAATTTTATTTCAACAAAGGTTCTTCGACGTTTACTTCTAATACGTTTAGTGCGTCATGCTATCCACCACACCACATCTAATCATAATGCTAGACAACACAAAACAGTCCTAGCATACTTCCAAAAAGTCAAATTATGATTCATTTATTTTAAATGACAGAACAAAAACATTATTATTTCAAAGTCTGCAATGGAGTGAATAAATAAGTTTCTCTCTTCGCACTTACTTTTGTATGCCTTTAAAGTCGGGAGGGGCGGGAGGTTGTATTCAGGAACCAAATGAGAAAACGACTTGCATACTTCCAAAAACTTACTCCTTCTTCTTTTGTAATGATAAACCATTCCGAAATCTGCAATTCAGTAAATAAACTCGTTATTCTATTCATATTCCTGCTGTTACTATGAAATGGAAATATCCCACCAGTTGAATTGCCCCGAAAACAAAATGGGGAAAAAGGCTTTATGTTAAGTAAAAAAAAAAATACATTTTCCAATCATACCCGAAATAACCATACAGTTGATCCCAACTGCCAGTTTTAGCTTGACCCGTTACCTTGCTAATATTAGGAATGCATTCTGTCAGCTATACAAATTAAAGCAAAACCGGCTAGCTTACTTTAACAAACGTGGGGTCAAGTCCACTGCTACCAATCGAGGAGAATTTTTTTCCTGAAAACGAATACCAAGAAAATTTAGGTTGTAGGATTTCGTTTGACGGGCTATATTGCGACGCAAGGTAGGAGTTAAAGTACGTCTAATAATCACTGTAACTGTATTTTAATCAATTTGTAAAATGTCATGTCTTGGTTTAACAATTCATTACAAACGCCAACAAATTATAATTGTCATATTAATGTTCAATCTCACGTGTATTATACCTTACTTAGGATACGTTTATGATCAATTTTGAAGGCAGAATGAGCGATTTGAAACGCTCATCGTATACGCTCATCGTAATCACAGTTCTACGGTGTACCGTTTATGCTCACTGCTCTGGCTCCTCCAGGCATGATTCTGGCTCTGCAGCTGGATTCGCAAACTTGCATTACGCATGCTACGTTGATCCCATTTAAACGCGTTTACAATTGATTTTGCGTTTATGCTTCCACAGAATCGCTGATTTTGTAGAATCGCCGATCCAAAACGCACCTTTTTTGTGAGTTTACGTTTTTCGGTGATTTTGAACTAAACGCGTAAGAAATGCCTCATTCTGGCCAGAAAAAGTTAAGCATAAACGTACCTTCAAAGACGCTATCTCAATGAGCGGCGAATTCTTTGCGAACGTAGCAAATTTGGATGAGTTTCACCTCTCTCTCTCTCTGTCTCTCTCTCTCTCTCTCTCTCTCTCTTAAAAGGTAGCGCTCAGTAATAGAAATATTAATTTGAATCTTTAACTCAAGACAGCCACTTTAACATTTAAACTGTGTTTTTTCTTTACGCCCTTTATTATTACCTCAGCATTACTTAATTATACGCCTAGAATTGGATGGCCAAATAAGGAGAAGAAAAAAACATTACGTCCGATGATGTCAGTACCGAGCAGGGAGTAAACCACTTAGAACTATTCACAGATTCGGAAAAGAGACAAGAGGTTTTACTCGAGAAACCGCTGAATCTTGGCTAACTGCTTACCTGGTTTCGTTGGTAGATCCCGTTTACATTGAGAAAAGGGCCAGGGCCAGGCAAGGCCTACTCGGCCACGCTTTTTTGTGGGTTTACAGTGCTAGGCCAGGCCGCGGCCTAAATTGTAGCCTTTTTAATATTTTGTCAGAGTGGCGCTCTGCATGTAAACAAACGATTATTGTGGGGGCGTGCCAGGGGTCACAGTGCAGATCCGGTCGCGCGCGATTTGCAGTGAATCTTTCCCCCCCCCCCCCCGATTTCCTATACACGGCGAACTTTCACTTCCGGGTTAACAGTTGGGCCGCGGCTTGGCCCTGCGTGCGTTTAAAGTAAGAAAAGGCAGGGCCAGGCCGCGGCCTGGCCGCGGCTGAGACTACCTCCAGGGCAGGGCCAATTGCAGGCCAGTTTGGCCTCGCATTTGGACTTTTGCGCGTTTACAGTGCTAGGCCAGGCCTTTTGCTCACTGTAACAGGGGTCTTTGCGGCTGTTTACACCATCAGAGATAGAGCGCGCTAGACCGCACTATCTCTGCGGTTTTGAATGTACAGCGTCGTTTTGGTCCGCCCAACAGCGAGCCAGGGCGAGCCAAAACGGCGTGCCACTGGAGCACCTCTTGGGGGTGGTCCACGAGGGATAGCGCAGTCTAGCGCGCGCTAGAAAAGGGGGGGGGGGTGCTAGGATAGACCGCGCTATCTCATTGCGGTGTGAACAGCCTCTTAGATTCAGGTTTTGGGGAATCAGACCTTCTTCTGCTTGATTTTCGAATGTGTGTCGTTTGTGTGTTACTATTGTTTTGCTACAGTTTTTGTTTGTTTACTTTTCAAACAATTTTAATTTGTTGTTTTTGTTGTCGGTTTATTTGTGCTTCTTGGAAAGGCAGGATTTTTAACTGAATAGTTTGACATGTTTTTGACATACTTGCATATTTGGTGTTAGGCCTTAATGAAGAAAATGTGCAACTTTGGTGGTCGACAATCCCGTAAGAACAACTCAATACTCTATTCATATAATGTCACAATGCTGCTCCATTCAATCATATCCGACCATTAAAAGTGACAGAATCCAAACTTCCTTTTTTCTCAAGACTTCAACGGATTAATTAACAATTACCAATCAAAGAAATACGCATAGTACAGGTTACTCTAGCAATACTGTACAATATTTACCTCTTCCTAAATTCTTTTTCAAACTAATTTCAATGTGGCACCATCTAAATGCTGTGTTGACCGTCATCATCATCTTGAGAATGATGTCCCCCCTTTGAATTATTGTCAAGTACATGCAGGTTATACGAGGTGTTTCATTGCTGGCGAAGACATATATATGTAATAAATCGTAACTCCCTGTTCTTCGATGTTTCTTTCCTGCCCCCAACACCATCACCATTACATCATCACAACTTGCTATTTATCTACAGTGGTGTCAATGTATTTTTTAAGGGAGGTGCTAGTGAGATTCCATGAGCAGTAGATCATATTTCGCTGAAACAAGACTTGGTGGAATGCCTTTAATGGGTGTACAAGCCTGCAAACAGTCTCTCGGAGAGTCTCCGGTTGGGGGAAATGTAAGATAATTAATTTTTTTTTTCCTGAGGCGACTTATATAAAATGCAAAACATTACATAGTTCTATGACCCGTTACTCATAGAACTGAAAGCTAATTCTGGCGATTGACAACTAAACACCTGTTATTGAGTAATCATGCGATCGGTATCAAATCTGCCCTGAGAGCCCACTATTATCGTTTTTTATCGCTATAGATTTTCTCCGATATTTTTTTTATTTAGTGGTAAACTATTTCGTTATAAGCTGTTTCTGCTTTCAATTGCTATAATGGTATTACAAATAATAATAAGGATAATAAATTAATGACACCAAATATGTCTTGTTTTTTAATACAACCTGCCATTAAATTTAAAATAACATAAAATAAAAACCCATTAAATTTGTTACGCAAATTATAATAAGTAATTTTTGTGTCATGAAAATAATTATAACTATTATAAGACCAAACTAATTCTTTGGTCCGGGCATTAAAATTTCGATATGTTATTATTCTTCTTCGTCTTTGTCTGACTGAAAAAAAGCTAAGCACAAGTCTACTAAATAAAGGTAGACCAATGCTGTGAACAGTGACCAAGTATAGACCTGATTTCCCTAGCCAGCCATATTATAGCTAGCAAATATTCCTATCATTCTGATGATGATCTTGATATTAACAGTGCACTATAACGTGTTTTTTGGATGAACGCCCCAAATTCTTTACAACAAATCCATTACCTCACGTTGGAGTTCACGTGATACCTTTTCATTATTCAGAAACAAATTAAAGTCGGGAGGGGCGGAAGGTTGTATTCAGGAAACAAATAAGAAAAACGACTTTCATACTTCAAAAACTTACTCCTTCTTTTTTGTAATGGTAAACCATTCCGAAATCTGCAATTCAGTAAATAAACTCGTAATTCTAGTCATATCCCTGGTGTTACTATAAAATGAAAATATCCCACCATTTTAATTGCCCCGAAACCAAAATGGAAAACAAAAGGCTTCATGTTAGGTCAAAATACATTTTCCAATCATACCCGGAATAACCATACAGTTGATCCCAACTGACAGTTTTAGCTTGACCCGTTACTTTTCTATTGTTAAATTATTGAAATTAAAGCAAAACCGGCTAACTTACTTGAACAAACGTGAGGTCAAGTCCACTACTACTAATGGAAGATAATTTTTTACATGAAAACGAATGCCAAGAAAAATTAGGTAGAGGGATTTCGTTTGACGGGCTATTTTGTGACGCAAAGTAGGAGTTGAATTACGTATAATAATCACTGAAACTGTGTTTTAATCAATTTGTAAAATTCCATGTCTGGCTTTAACAAGTCATTATAAACGCCAGAAATGTATAATTGTTATGTTAATGTTCAATCTCACGTGTATTACACCTTACTTTAAAGACCCTATCTCACTGAGCTGCGAATGCTTTGCGAACGTAGCAAATTTAGGTCAGTTTCACTCTTTCTCTCTCTCTCTCTCTCTCTTTGAAGGTAGCGCTCAGTTACAAAAATATTAAATTGAATCTTTAACTCAAGACAGCCTTTTTTCAGCCTTGACACGCCCTTTATTATTACCTCAGCATTACTTAATTATACGCCTAGAATTGGACGGCCAAATAAGGAGAAGAAAAAAAAACATTACGTCCGATGATGTCATCCCCGAGCAGGGAGTAAACCACTTAGAACTATGCACAGATTCCGATCAGAGTCAAGAGGTTTTACGTATAGAAATCTCTGAATCTTGGCTAACTGCTTACCAGGTTTCGTTGTTATGCTACGGTCACAAAGGTTCGTACGAACGATAATTTCATACGAATCTCTCTGTTTTTCCATTGTCTTCCCGAATTTCCACTGTAATAAAATCGTTCGTACGGCGTTCGTAGCAGTTCGTAATTAGGTGATACGTACGTAGACGTATCACCTTTTGATTTCGTCAAGATTTTTATTATTTATTTATTTATTATTTATTAGGTGATACGTATGAAATATACGTATCACCTTTTGATTTCGTCAAGATTTTTATTATTATTATTTATTTATTTATTTATCAGGTGGGCTGTATAACGTACAGACCACCTTATAATTTCGTTAGAATTGCCTTTATTTATTTATTTATTTATTATTTATTTTTCTTATTTCTAACCACTTTTTTGTTGGCAGGATAACTTGAAAATGGCTCAATCAAAAGCCTTGAAATTTAGCACACATATGTATAGGCATATGTACAAAGCACAATAACGTTTTCAACATTAAACATTACTGATGACGTCATCTAGGCGCCATTTTGTAAAATTTTACGAAAATCAACTTATGATCATATCTTCATAACCAAAAGTTATTTCTCATTCATATTTATCATGATCAAGGTCAATATCCGTCCGGTCAATTTCAGGTCAAAGAACGCGCGCGTGCGCGTACGTCCGCGCGTCAATGCGCGCGCAAAATTTTAAAATGCTCAAAATCGTCTCAAAATCATTTTGCATACGTTTGAGGCCATTTTAAGCATTTTATAAAAAATCGCGCACACGCACATGCGCGCGCGTTTTCGCGCGTAAAACTATTACACAACATAGAATCGCCATTTTTTTTTCTTCATAATATTCTACATATTTTTACAAACAAATAGATGCCATGGTTGTTTCTTTATGACTATTAAAAACGGAATGATCGACCGTTAAACAAAATTTCCGTGCGCGCGAGCTCTTGTAATACATAGCATATATGGGCAAAAACATGCCTATACAAAATACATTGTAGCTCTTTAGAATGCAAGGTGACGCCAATTTTTTTCATATTTTAATAGAGTATGATTCGGAGATATTTGTTCATGTCTCATTTGATCCTCAATTAACTCATGACGTCATCATAATGGCCTCCGAACTCAAAATTCCAATTTGCATATTATGACGTCAGCATATTTATAGAAAATTGATTGTATCTCTGTAAATATTGATCGATTTTCTTCCAAATTTTGATACGTTCTAGCTGAGACAATTTTCTACAGATGCAGTTCTAATTATTCTTTATTTTGACAAAGGCATCATGGCGTATTTTTGCGATTAAAGGAGGCATGTCAATTTTTCACATTTAGCGTGTATTCTCTATGGGACATGACTTTTTTTCAAAACTTGATTCTACATTCCCGTCTTTCGCGAGCAATATCTACGTCGTTTTAGCTTCATTTACGCTGAACTCCGAATATGTTGTAGCTGAGACAAAAAGCTATTTCAAATGTACCCTTTATTTTGTCTCAATTTTTTGTTGGATCAGCCCACCTATACTTGTTCCAAACAAGTATTACAAATCTAGTCAGGTGGGCTGTATAACGTACAGACCACCTTATAATTTCGTTAGAATTGCCTTTATTTATTTATTTATTTATTATCAGGTGGGCTGTATAACGTACAGACCACCTTATAATTTCGTTAGAATTGCCTTTATTTATTTATTATCAGGTGGGCTGTATAACGTACAGACCACCTTATAATTTCGTTAGAATTGCCTTTATTTATTTATTTATTTATTTATTATTATATATTTTTCTTATTTCTAACCACTTTTTTGTTGGCAAGATAACTTGGAAATGGCTCAATCAAATGCCTTGAAATTTGGCACACATATGTATAGGCATATGTACAAAGCACAATAACGTTTTCAACGTTGACCTTCACTGATGACGTCATCTAGGCGCCATTTTGTAAAATTTTACGAAAATCAACTCATGATCATATCTTCATAACCAAAAGGCATTTCTCATTCATATTTATCATGATCAAGGTCAATATCCGTCCGGTCAATTTGAGGTCAAATAACGCGCGCGTGCGCGTATGTCCGCGCGTCAATGCGCGCGCAAAATTTTGAAATGCTCAAAATCGTCTCAAAATCATTTTGCATACGTTTTAGGCCATTCTAAGCATTTTATAAAAAATCGCGCACGCGCGCATGCGCGCGCGTTTTCGCGCGTAAAACTATTACACAACATAGAATCGCCATTTTTTTCTTTTATAATATTGCACCTATTTTTACAAACGAATTGATACAAAGTTTATTTCTTTATGACTATTAATAACGGAATGATCAACCGTTTAACATAAATTTCTGTGCGCGCGAGCTCTTGTAATACATAGCATATATGGGCAAAAACATGCCTATACAAAATCCATTGTGGCTCTTTAGGATGCAAGGTGACCCCAATTTGTTTTTAATATCCTGATAAATTATAAGTCGGAGATATGATTTCATTTCTCATTTGGCCATTAAGTGTATCGTGACATCATCATATTGGCCTTGGAACTCAAAATACGAATTTGCATATTATGAAGTCAGCATATTTATGGAAAATTGATTGTATCTCTGTAAATATTGATCGATTTTCTTCCAAATTTTGATATGTTCTAGCTGAGACAATTTTCTACAAATGCAGTTTCAATCATTCATCATTTTGATAAAGGCATCAGTCACTTTTTCACATTTTGCGTGTATTTTCTATGGGACATGATTTTTTCTCAAAACTTGATTCTATATTCCCATCTTTCGCGAGCAATATCTACGTTGTTTTAGTTTCGTTTTCGCTGAACTTCGAGTATGTTGTAGCTGAGACGAAAAGCTATCTCAAATGAACCCTTTATTTTCTCTCAATTTTTTGTTGGATCAGCCCACCTATACTTGTTCCAAACAAGTATTACAAATCTAGTTTATTTTTCTTATTTCTAACCACTTTTTTGTTGGCAGGATAACTTGAAAATGGCTCAATCAAAAGCCTTGAAATTTAGCACACATATGTATAGGCATATGTACAAAGCACAATAACGTTTTCAACATTAAACATTACTGATGACGTCATCTAGGCGCCATTTTGTAAAATTTTACGAAAATCAACTTATGATCATATCTTCATAACCAAAAGTTATTTCTCATTCATATTTATCATGATCAAGGTCAATATCCGTCCGGTCAATTTCAGGTCAAAGAACGCGCGCGTGCGCGTACGTCCGCGCGTCAATGCGCGCGCAAAATTTTAAAATGCTCAAAATCGTCTCAAAATCATTTTGCATACGTTTGAGGCCATTTTAAGCATTTTATAAAAAATCGCGCACACGCACATGCGCGCGCGTTTTCGCGCGTAAAACTATTACACAACATAGAATCGCCATTTTTTTTCTTCATAATATTCTACATATTTTTACAAACAAATAGATGCCATGGTTGTTTCTTTATGACTATTAAAAACGGAATGATCGTCCGTTAAACAAAATTTCCGTGCGCGCGAGCTCTTGTAATACATAGCATATATGGGCAAAAACATGCCTATACAAAATACATTGTAGCTCTTTAGAATGCAAGGTGACGCCAATTTTTTTCATATTTTAATAGAGTATGATTCGGAGATATTTGTTCATGTCTCATTTGATCCTCAATTAACTCATGACGTCATCATAATGGCCTCCGAACTCAAAATTCCAATTTGCATATTATGACGTCAGCATATTTATAGAAAATTGATTGTATCTCTGTAAATATTGATCGATTTTCTTCCAAATTTTGATACGTTCTAGCTGAGACAATTTTCTACAGATGCAGTTCTAATTATTCTTTATTTTGACAAAGGCATCATGGCGTATTTTTGCGATTAAAGGAGGCATGTCAATTTTTCACATTTAGCGTGTATTCTCTATGGGACATGACTTTTTTTCAAAACTTGATTCTACATTCCCGTCTTTCGCGAGCAATATCTACGTCGTTTTAGCTTCATTTACGCTGAACTCCGAATATGTTGTAGCTGAGACAAAAAGCTATTTCAAATGTACCCTTTATTTTGTCTCAATTTTTTGTTGGATCAGCCCACCTATACTTGTTCCAAACAAGTATTACAAATCTAGTTTATTATATATTTTTCTTATTTCTAACCACTTTTTTGTTGGCAAGATAACTTGGAAATGGCTCAATCAAATAATTTGAAATTTGGCACACATATGTATAGGCATATGTACAAAGCACAATAACGTTTTCAACATTGACCTTCACTGATGACGTCATCTAGGCGCCATTTTGTAAAATTTTACGAAAATCAACTCCTGATCATATCTTCATAACCAAAAGGTATTTCTGATTCATATTTATCATGATCAGGGTCAATATCCGTCCGGTCAATTTCAGGTCAAATAACGCGCGCGTGCGCGTACGTCCGCGCGTCAATGCGCGCGCAAAATTTTGAAATGCTCAAAATCGTCTCAAAATCATTTTGCATACGTTTTAGGCCATTCTAAGCATTTTTTTAAAAATCGCGCACACGCGCATGCGCGCGCGTTTTCGCGCGTAAAACTATTAGACAACATAGAATCGCCATTTTTTTTTCTTTCATAATATTCCACATATTCTTACAAACAAATTGATACCATGTTTGTCTCTTTATGACTATAAATAATTGAATAATCGACCGTTTAACATAAATGTCAATGCGTGCGAGCTCTTGTAATACATAGCATATATGGGCAAAAACATGCCTATGCAAAATCCATTATAGCTCTTTAGGATGCAAGGTGACCCCAATTTTTTTTTCATATTTTGAGCGAGTATGAATCAGAGATATGATTTCATGTCTCATTTGACCCTCAATTAACTCATGACGTCATCATAATGGCCTCCGAACTCAAAATTTAAATTTGCCTATTATGACGTCAGCATTTTTTTGGAAAATTGATTGTATCTTTCTAAAAATTGATTAATTTTCTTTAAAATTTTGATATGTTCTAGCTGAGACAATTCTCTACAAATCCAGTTGTCACAATTTTTCATTTTGACAAAGGCATCATGGCGTATTTTTGCGATTAAAGGAGGCAAGCTAATTTTTTCACATTTTGCGTGTATTCTCTATGGGACATGACTTTTTCTCAAAACTTGATTCTACATTCCCGTCTTTCGCGAGCAATATCTACGTCGTTTTAGCTTCATTTACGCTGAACTCCGAATATGTTGTAGCTGAGACAAAAAGCTATTTCAAATGTACCCTTTATTTTGTCTCAATTTTTTGTTGGATCAGCCCACCTATACTTGTTCCAAACAAGTATTACAAATCTAGTTTATTTATTTATTTATTAAATATTTTTCTTATTTCTAACCACTTTTTTGTTAGCAAGATAACGAGAAAATGGCTCGATCAAATGCCTTGAAATTTGGCACACATATGTATAGGCATATGTACAAAGCACAATAACGTTTTCAACATTGACCTTTAATGATGACGTCATCTAGGCGCCATTTTGTAAAATTTTACAAAAATCAACTCATGATCATATCTTAATAACCAAAAGCTATTTCTCATTCATATTTATCATGATCAAGGTCAATATCCGTCCGGTCAACTTCAGGTCAAAGAACGCGCGCGTGCGCGTACGTCCGCGCGTTAATGCGCGCGCAAAATTTTTGAATGCTCAAAATCATCTCAAAATAATTTTACATACGTTTTAGGCCATTCTAAGCATTTTATAAAAAATCGCTCACACACACGCGCATGTGCGCGGCGCGCGCGTTTTCGCGCGTAATACTATTACACAACATTGAATCGCCATTTTTTTTTCTTTCATAATATTTCACATATTTTTACAAACAAATTGATACCATGCTTGTCTCTTTATGACTATTAATAATGGAATGATCGACCGTTTAACATAAATTTCCGTGCGCGCGAGCTCTTGTAATACATAGCATATATGGGCAAAAACATGCCTATACAAGATCCATTGTAGCCCTTTAGGATGCAAGGTGACCCCAATTTTTGGGTCATATTTTGATACAGTATGAATTGGAGATATGATTTCATGTCTCATTTGACCCTCAATTAACTCATGACATCATCATAATGGCCTCCAAACTCAAAATTTTAATTTGCATATTATGACGTCAGCATATTTACGGAAAATTGATTGTTTCTCTGTAAATATTGATCGATTGTCTTCAACATTCTCTACAAATAAAATTGGTCAAAATTTCATTTTGACAAAGGCATCAGGGCGTATTTTCGCGATTAAAAAAGGCATGTCAATTTTTCACATTTTGCGTGTATTCTCTATGGGACATGAGTTTTTCTCAAAACTGGATTCTTTCGCGAGCAATATCTCTGTCGTTTAGCTTCGTTTACGCTGAACTTCAAGTATGTTGTAGCTGAGACAATATGCTATCTCAAATGTACCCTTTATTTTGTCTCAAATTTTAGTTCGACCAGCCCACCTATACTTGTTCCAAACAAGTATTACAAATCTAGTTTATTATTATTCTTCCTCGAATTTGTTCGCAGGATATCTCATGACTGAATAAAGCCATTATCATGAAACTTGCCATGATTATAGATCTTAGTCTAACTTAGAACTGCGTGACTTTTTAGAGAGTCAAAATTATCGTGACGTCATCCAGGCGCCATTTTGTGAAAATCAACTTATGATCATATCTTCATAACGGAAAGGAATTTCTCATTTATAATTATCAGGATTAAGATCAATATCCGTCCGGTCAATTTCAGGTCAATGAATGCGCGCAAAAATGCGCGTACGCGTTTCTGCGCGCGTTAACGCGTGCGTAAAATTTTTAATTGCTCCAAATCATCTTAAAAATTGTTTGCATATGTTTCAGGCCATTATAAACATTTCATAAAAAATCGCGCAAAACACGCATTTTTGCGCGTTTTCGTTCGCATGGCCGAACGAAAAATAATTACCCCTCAATTTTTTTTGACAGGATATTCCTCATATTTTTCTGAACAATTTGAGACCATGTTCATCTCTTTATCACTATTAATAACGGAATGAGCGTCCGTTGAAGATAAATATCCGTGCTAGCTCATGTATTATATAGCAGAAATGGGCAAAAACATGCCTATAAAAAGTACATCGGGATGAATAAGGACTGCCATTTTTTTTCCTTCATATTTAGATAGAGTATGAGTCGGAGATATTATTTCATGTCTCATTTGGCCATTAAGTATATTTTTACATAATCATATTGACCTTGGAACTAAAAATACGAATTTGCATATTATGACGTCAACATATTTACGGAAAATGATTGTATCTCTGCAAATATTGATCAATTTTCTTCTAAATTTTGATATGTTGTAGCTGAGACAATTCTTCACAAGATTATTACCAATTTGATGACGTCATTAGATTTTTGCTTAATATGCGTCTTATGCCTATGGGAGGTGATTGATACTACATTCCAGTCTAGACTTGTTCATTATGTTGCGTATGTAGTGCGTCGAAATATCAGTTCAATGATTGGTAGGCTCTGCAATTGTTTAGTAAATTAATAGTTTAAGCATATAACAATTCTCTATCGAGCACCTGAAGGGGGCGCTATACCACTTTTAATCATGGTCATCGTCATTTAAAACCAAAAAATCTTCATCATCAATATCGTCATTATCGTATTTATGAATATTATCATTAGATCATCATCGGCACACTTTCATGATACAAAAATAGCTTACGTATCACCTAATTCGTCAAAGTGACGAATTAAAGTCTAGTTAGGTGATACGTACGTAGACGTATCACCTTTTGATTTCGTCAAGATTTTTCTTTATTATTATTATTATTTATTTATTAGGTGATACGTAACGAAGTCTACGTATCACCTATTGATTTCGTCAAGATTTTTATATATTTTTAGGTGATACGTACGTAAACGTATCACCTTTTGATTTCGTCAAGATTTTTCTTTATTATTATTATTATTTATTTATTAGGTGATACGTAACGAAGTCAACGTATCACCTTTTGATTTCGTCAAGATTTTTATTATTATTTATTTTTTATTTATTATTATTCTTCCTCGAATTTGTTCGCAGGATATCTCAAGACTGAATGAAGCCATTGTTATGAATATTTCAATGATGATAGATCTTAGTCTAACTTAGAACTGCGTGACTTTTCAAAGACTCAAAGTCATCGTGACGTCATCCAGGCGCCATTTTGTAAAAATCAACTTATGATCATATCTTCATAACGGAAAGTAATTTTACATTCATATTTATCAAGATTAAGATCAATATCCGTCGGGTCAATTTGAGGTCAATAAATGCGCGCAAAAATGCGCGTACGCGTAGGCGCGCGCGTTAATGCGCGCGTAAAATTTTAAATTGCTCAAAATCGTCTTAAATTTTTTTTGCATACGTTTCAGGCCATTATAAGCATTTCATAAAAAATCACGCAAAACACGCATTTTTGCACGTTTTCGTTCGTCACGGCCGAACGAAAAATAATTTCTCCGCAAAAGCTTTTGACCGAATATTCCTCATATTTTTCCGGAAAATTTGATACCATGTTTAGCTCTTTATCACTATTAAAAACGGAATGAGCGTCCGTTCAAGATAACCGTCCGTACGCGCGATTTTTGTAATACATTGCATATATGGGCAAAAACATGCCTATGAAAAGTCCATTGGGATGAATAGGGATTGCCAATTTTTTTTTCATATTTAGATAGAGTATGAGTCGGAGGTATGATTTCATATCTCATTTGGCCATTAAGTACATCTTTACGTCATCATAATGGCCTTGGAAGTCAAAAATACAAAATTGCATATTATGACGTCATTGTATTTATGGAAAATGTAGTGTATTTCTCTCAATATTCATCGATTCTCTTTGAAATGTCGATATGTTGTAGATAAGGCAATTCTCTACAAGATCACTTTTCACTAAGTTTCATTTTAATGAGGTCATCATAGTACAAAATTCAGTTAAAGGCCACATGTCAGAATTTTCGTCATTTGCGTGTTATGTCTATGGAAGGTGAATTTCGTTCACATCATGAATCTACATGGCATTCATCTATGAGCACTATCTATCTTATGTGTGCTCTGTTTTCTCCCAAGTTGGGGTATGTTATAGCTGAGACCATGGGCTATAAAAGCGGTGCTTTTAGTTTTTTGATCAGATGATGGTATCATGTCACAATTTTCAATTGAAAGTCGAATTTGCAAATTCCGTAGAACTTTGCAGTAATTATGATGTCACGTATGTCCTATTTGTGAAATTTTAACGTTAGCAGTGTCCTAGTATTGAGTTTAATTGACGATGGTTTGATTGAGAATAAAAATAAAAGAACAACAATGCATTGCGGCATAAACGGATGAATTAGGAAATGTTTTACAAATTTAAAATACAATATATTCAAACATTCATATTAAATAACATCGAAATTAAAGAATTGAACCTGAATGAGTAAATTGTTAAAAACTATATTCAACTTCGAAATTTGTATTTCATTTTTGATCTTCCGAAATCATTTGATATAAAAAGGAGATACACAAAGTGAAGAAGAACATGATGATGTAAAGCAAAGAAAGAAAAGAAAAGTTGATGGTAAGATGGTAAGAGGATAGACAGAGGGTATAGTAACACTATCCTAAGGTATCGATATCAATATTCAAGCATTACACATTATACAAATTACAAATGATAGAGGCGAAGTTATTATGCGAATACTTATATGACAAATTGTACACATTTATATTTTCCTCTAGGTAATAGCTACTACAAGAAAAAGGTTATGTTTTATCCAAACTGTAAAAAAAGGGGAATTATTAGAAGAAGTAAAAGTAGAAGAAGAAAGAGGGAAAAGAGAATTGAGAAAAAAGGAGATGGGTGAGATGCCTTGCTGCCTTCCTCTTTATCTCTTGTTTTGTCTCGATCTGCCTCTCTATTTCTGTATAGTCTCCCCCTTTCTCTCTGCATCATCCCAGTGTCTCATTTATTAGTGTATTACATGTATACAAATCAAATCAAAGGAAATTTGAGGCAATTTCAATCGTTTAGCCATTCACTGCCATGCATACTAACAATCATTTCTAGAATTAACATCTTATAGATGTTGGTTTATGGATGGGTAAAATATAAATATCTTACTCATATTTTATATTGAATCAGGACTAAATAAATCACTGTGTTCATGTTTAATTGATAAAAAAAGGGCTTAAAAACTTTATTTGCATGTTATCTCAAGACTTGACAGATGGCACACGGAAGCATTCACATCCTTAGTGCGTTAAAACGTTATTCAAACGGTAGATCTTTCTTTCCAATACGGAACGGTCAATAAGCAGCATGAAACTTAATTAAGATATAGTCCTTATTAGTCATAATCAGCTCTATTGACGTCATTGTTGCGTATTTAGTGCGTCGAAATATCACTTCAATGATTGGTATAAGTATATCTCTGCAATGTTTAGTAATAGCAGGGCACTCTCCCTGGTAATAGTTAACAGTTATCATATATAACGATCCTCAATCGAAAACATGAAGGGGGCGCTGTGCCACTTTCAATCATGGTCATCATTTTAATATCGTCATCATCGTATTCATGAACATAATCGTTTTTTGATTATCGGCAACACTTTCATGACCAGTATTCAAAAGAGCTTATTTATGCTAGAAATATGGAAGGCATTGTTCTCAATTGCATCTCTCTCTCTCTCCTCTCTCTTGCTGTGTTTCCCTTCTCCCCTCATGTTCTGCCCCTCTCCTTTACTTGGTCTGTCTCTGCATCTCTCTCTCACTCTCTATCTCTCTTTCCCTCTCTACACTTTTATCCTCTCCCTCTCTCTCTCTCTCTCTCTCTTTCTCTTGCCTTGCCTTCTTCTTATTATATTGCTCTGTCTCCCTCTGTTCTACACAGTTGAAACTTGACTAATGGATATACCATAATGGAAGTAGTATTTAATAAAGAAAGATGAAATCGTGAAAATGCGTTCTTCATTATGTTACACACGTATCACCTAATTCGTCAAAGTGACGAATTAAAGTCTAGTTTTTTTTATTATTCTTCCTCGAATTTGTTCGCAAGATATCTCAAGAATGAAAAAAGCTATTATCATGAAACTTTTAATGATGATAGATCTTAGTCTAACTTAGAACTGCGTGACTTTTCAAAGACTAAAAATTATCGTGACGTCATCCAGGCGCCATTTTGTAAAAATCAACTTATGATCATATCTTCATAACGGAAAGTAATTTTTCATCCATATTTATCATGAATTAGATCAATATCCGTCCGGTCAATTTCAGGTCAAAAAATGCACGCAAAAATGCGCGTACGCTTTTGTCCGCGCGTTTACGCGCGCGAAATTTTTTCAAAATACTTCAAATCATCCCAAATTATTTTTACATACGTTTCAGGCCATATGGAGCATTTGATAAAAAAATTACGCACACGCGCATGCGCGCGCGTTTTCGCGCGTACTTGCATTCTGCTACATAGAATCGCCGATTTTTTTCTGTCATCATATTTGGTACATTTTTCCAAGCATTTTGATAATTTGTTCACCTTTTATTAACGCAATGAGCGTCCGTTAAAGTTGACAGCACGCGCGGATTTGTGTTATCTTTATCCACAATACATGGGCAAAAACATGCCTATATAAAATTCATTGTAACTCTTTAAAATAGATAGAAACTCCTAATATTTTTTCATATTTTGATAGATTATGAGTCGGAGATATGATTGCGTGTCTCATTTGATCCTCAATTAAATCATGACGTCACCATAATGGCCTCCAAACTCAAAATTTTAATTTGCATATTATGACGTCAGCATATTTTGGGAAAATTGATTGTATCTCTGTAAATATTGATTAATTTTCTTTCAAATTTTGATATGTTCTAGCTGAGACAATTTTCTACAAATTCATTTTTCATAATTTTCCAGTTTGACAAAGGTATCATGGCGTATTTTTGCGATTAAAGGAGGCATGTCAATTTTTCACATTTTGCGTGTATTCTCTATGGCACATGACTATTTCTCAAAACTGCATTCTACATTTCCGTCTTTCGCGAGCAATATCTCCGTTGTTTTAGCTTTGTTTTTGCTGAGCTTCGAATATGTTGTAGCTGAGACAATTACCTATATCCAATGTGCACTTCATTTTTTGATCATATGCCGGGATCATGCTCATATTTAACTTGCAAAGTAGGATTTCAGAATTCCATTTCCCGTTTACGCGTAATCGCTATGGGAGATGTTTTGATATATCAGTAACGCACTTGACTTTCAACCTCGAGATCCCTGGTTCGAGTCCGGGTGTCTCCAACAATTTTTTTCTCCACTTTTTTTTCCTTTTGAACTTTCACTGTACCATCTCCTTTGATTATTTAAACACGTAAAATCGAAAAATAATGTCATAAACAACCCTTTTTACTTTATTATTACCCTATTATCACTTAATCCATTACTTTTTGCGTGTAATCCCTATGGGAGATGACTTTTTCTCAAATCTGGATTCTACATTCCTGTCTTTTGCGAGCAATATCGCCGTTAGTTCTTCTTGGATTTTGTTGATTTTTGAGTATGTTGTAGCTTAGACTATATGCTATCTAAATCAATCCTTATTTTTTCAATAAGATGTCAGGATCGCGCTCATGATCATGATCATTATCATCATGATCATCATTATCATAATGATGATAATCATTTATCAATTACATTTTCATTTCTTTGAATAAGATAAAATCGTCAAAAGGTGTTCTTCATGATGTAAATTAGAGTCAAATGTGTAACTAGTTACTGCACAGGGTCAAAGGTCATATATTGTTTCAATCCATCTTCCCTTGATCCATGATGATCAAGGAGACACAATTTAATCTTGACATATGGATAGATCATAATGGGAGAAGCATATAAATGGGAGAAGCATTTTTTAAATTAATATATCGTGTAATGCATTATTCTTTATGTAAACCATTATCATACGTATCACCTAATTCGTCTAAGTGACGAATTAAAGTCTAGTTTTTATTTATTATTCTTCCTCAAATTTGTTCGCAGGATATCTCAAGACTGAATGAAGCCATTGTTATGAATTTTTCAATGATGATAGATCTTAGTCTAACTTAGAACTGCGTGACTTTTCAAAGACTCAAAATAATCGTGACGTCATCCAGGCGCCATTTTGTGAAAATCAACTAATGATCATATCTTCATAACGGATATTAATTTTTCATCTATAATTATCAGGATTAAGATCAATATCTGTCCGGTCAATTTCAGGTCAATAAATGCGCGCAAAACTGCGCGTACGCGTACGTGCGCGCGTAAAATTTTAAATTGCTCAAAATCGTTTAATTCTTTTTTTGCATACGTTTCAGGCCATTATAAGCATTTCATAAAAAATCGCGCAAAACACGCATTTTTGCACGTTTTCGTTTGTCACGGCCGAACGAAAAATAATTCCTAGTATATTTGTTTTGACAGGATATTCCTCATATTTTTCTGAACAATTTGATACCATGTTCATCTCTTTATCACTATTAATAACGGAATGAGCGTCCGTTCAAGAAAAATAACCGTGCGCGCGAGCTCATGTATTACATAGCATATATGGGCAAAAACATGCCTATAAAAAGTGCATCGGGGTGAATAAGGACTGCCATTTTTTCATATTTAGATAGAGTATGAGTTAGAGATATGATTTCATATCTCATTTGGCCATTCAATACATTTTGACGTCATCATAATGGCCTTGGAAGTCAAAATACAAAATTGCATATTATGACGTCATTATATTTATGGAAAATTTAGTGTATTTCTCATAATATTGACTGATTTTCTTCCAAATTTCGGTTTCTTGTAGTTGAGGCAATTGCCTTCAAGATAAATACACACTACTTTTTATTTCATTGACGTCATCATAGTACAAAATTTAATTAAAGGCCACATTTCAGAATTTTCTTAATTTGCGTGTTATGCCTAAGGAAGGTGAATTTCGTTCACATCATGAATCTTCATGACATTGATCTTTGAGCACTATCTAGGTTATGAGTACTCTATGTTCTTCCAAATCAATTATCTACATCTACATCATCTAATAAATTATCTACAATATTGACGTACATCTTTTATCATTTCGATGACATCATCTTAGTGAAAATTTCAATTAAAGGCGACATGTCAGAATTGTCTTAGTTAGCGTGTTAGGCGACTTTTTCTGAAATCCTGATTCTACAAATCTCTATCGAATACCTGAAGGGGGCGCTATACCACTCTTAATCATGGTCTTTATCGTATTTATGATCATTATCATTAGATCATCATCGGCACACTTTCATGATAACAAAATAGCACGTATCACCTAATTCGTCAAAGTGACGAATTAAAGTCTAGTGGCATTTGTGACCTTGATTAAGATTCAGGTTTTGGAGAATCAGGCCTTCGTCTGCTTGATTTCGAATGTGTGTCGTTTGTGTGTTACTCTTGTTTTGGCGGTGTTGTTGTTTGTTTATTTTTAAAACAATTTTAATTTGTTGTCTTTGTTGTCGGTATATTTTTGCTTCTTGGAAAGGCTGGGTTTTTAATTGAATTATTTGACATGTTTTTGACATACTTGCATACTTGGTTGTAGGCCTACATGAAGAAAATATGCAACTTTGGTTGTCAACAATCCCGTAAAAACAACTCAATACTATAGTCATAATGTAACAATGATGCTTCAATCGATCCTATCCCACCATTAAAATTGACAGAATCCAAACTTCCCTTTTTTCTCAAGACTTCAACGGATTAAATTAACAATTACCAATCAAAGAAATACGCATAGTACAGGTAACTCTAACAATACTGTACAATATTTTCTTCGTTCTTAATGCTTTTCCTAAATAATTTCAATGTGGCGCCATCTAAATGCTGTTATCACCGTCATCATCATCTTGAGAATGGCGTCCTCTCTGGTATCTCACTGCATACGTTAAAGGGGAAGTCCACCCTGAAATTGAGTTAGTTTTAATAGGAGTAGAAAAATGAGAGAAACAAGTCAGTGAACGTTTGAGCAAGTTCCGATTGAAAATAAGGAAGTTAGGATTTTTTAAGTTGTGATCAATCAAACACAAATTGGCAACTCTATGACGTCTCGTGCGAGCTCAACTTCCATTTGCTCAGTACTAAAAAAATCTAAAATTTTCATTTTCCCTCAAGAAATTTTTTAACCATACATGCACCCTAAATATAATAATTGCAAATATGTTTCTATACTCCCCCTGCAAGGAACAAATATATATTCCGTCATCAATAACGAAGAAAACATGATTTTATGGAATATTATGCACAAAGCAAATGAAGGAGAGCTCGTATAATAAGTCACAGAGTTGCCAATTTGTATTTGATTGATCACAACTTCAATAATTCATAACTTTCTTATTTTCATTCAGAATTTGCTCAAACTTTCATTCACCTAATTTTCTTATTATTCTGCCTCTATCGAAACAAACTTATTTTGGGGGTGGACTTTCCCTTTAACAAAAATGAAATAAATCATACCTCCCTGTATTTCGATGTTTCTTCCCTGCCACCATGCACCACCATCACCATTACAGCATTGCAGTTTGCCATTTCTCTACCGTGGTGTCAATGTATTTTTTGTAAGGAGGTGCTATAGTGAGTTTACATGTGCGGTAGATTATAATTCGCCGATACAAGAATTCGTGGAAATACTATAAATTGGTGTACAAGTCTGCACGCAACAAGAAACATCCCTTAGTCTCTCGAAAAGTCTTTGGCTGGGTCAAATGTAAGACAATGATTTTTCCGGAGGCGATTTGTATAAAGTGCAAAGCATTACGTAAGACCTGTAAGTCATAGAACTGAGTAAACACGCGATCGGCATTAAATCTGCCCTGAGAGGCCAATATAATGCGACTTTATTAGCTAAACACTGTTTCAAATAATCAGGCTTTCGTTGTCAACTGATTCTTTATAAGGTGTTTATGCCTTTATTAGTTTTAATAATAATAATATTAATAATAATAATTATTATTATTATAAAACTAATAATATAATGGAAAGTTATATGTCTTGTTTACCCAGGTTAACCTCATAGGTTTTAGTACACTCCTTCTTGAAGGCCAGGTAATCGGGGCCGGTGATCCCGGGGGGACGGGGGAACACGTCCCCTCCCCCCCCCCCCCCCCCTCAATTTTGAAAAAGTGCACACAAACAATGTATAGCGAATAAAGACTTAAGACTGCAACACACTTTTCGTTTTCCGTTTTCGATTTTCTCGCATCAACTAATTACTTTTAAAATATATTTTTTTAAATATGAGGATGTAGCAATTTTTGGAACCGAACCCTTTCAATGGGCAATTATCGAGAAACGTAAGGATCCGTCGAAAATTCGAGCTGTACCAATAAACCATTATTGGCGAAAATGCATAACAAAATCATATGAATACATATATATATATATATATAATTATATATATATGAAGCGCAAATGAAAATGAGGAATAATAGTTACTAGCTAAAATCCAAGTTCTCCCTAACTACCATACCTATTAGAACATTTTGGAAAGGTTGAAAAAACGTCTCTGCCTAGAACCGAACAGTTGCCACTGGCTTAGAACGCCAATGCATTAACCATTGTAATACGGAGAAAGGACAGTGGCTTCGACGACACCATATTTGAATGTTCAATAGATTGACAATTTCAAACCACAACTAATCAAATCTTTGGTCGGTGGCAGTAAATATTCGACATATTTTTCTTCTTTTTCTACTCCTTTTTCTGACTGAAGAAAATAATAAGCACCAAAAAAAAGTAGACCAATGGTGTGAACAGCGTCCTGGTCTAACTTCTGACTTCCATAGCCAGCAGATTATAGCTAGCAAATGTTCCTTTCATTCTGACGATGATATTGATATTAACAGCGCACTATAACGTGTTTTGGGGGATAAAAACCCACTTAACAACAAATCCATTACCTCAGTCAGGGGTAAAGTCATACCTTTATATTATTTTGAGAACAACAATAATAGACAGGGGAAGGGAAGTTATATTTAGGAGACAAATAAATAATAATAATAATAGTAATACAATATTTATATAACGTAAAATAAACATAAGTTTATCTTCGCGCTGTACAAGCATATATGAAGAGCTTAATTCCAAAAGGCGCTAAATCCATTTTTTACCAAAATGGAGTTATTAGTATGAGTACATACCAGTTGCACATGCGCATTTAAATCACCATTCCTTTTCTCAAAATAATTTTCAGAAATATGAAATAAATTGACACCAAAAATGTGTTTAGTTCCAAAAGGCGCTAAATCCAAAAGTGTTTAATTCCAAAAGGCGCTATATCCACCTTGTGTGTTTTGATCAATCAGAGCGCAGTATTGTTCCAGTGACCCGGATTGACAACAGCTTTTAGCTTGCTGCTTGCATCAAGATCGATCCTATTTCTGCAGTATTTACAGTGTTTTGATAGTCTTTAGCTCACTTAGCAGCATGGATGAGCGAGGGGTGCTAGTTGAGAGAACCAACAATCCAAGAAAAAGAAAGCGTAATGAAAAATAATGGGCCAAAAACCAGAACAAGGAAGATCATAACACCGCTCCTGGTAAGTTTAGTCCCACTTACTTATTTTTGTGTTAGTGTGTAATTAAGTGCAGATGCATTTGCATTATATTGCATTGAATGAATTGTAATACTAATAGGTAATAGTCTAACTAAGACTATTGCAATTCTGTTTGCATGTAGTATGAGCTCAAGGCTTAACCAAAACGAATTACTAGATACAATTTTGTAATTAAACTGAGGCCGTGAGGGTAAATTACGTGTTTACTGCCGCGCCACGGCTTCGGCTTCAGTCACTGGTCACTGGCTTTGGCCTTTGGGCACTATCCGCCCTGGACCTGGTGCAGTACTAGTTTATGGATATTTCACAAGCCTTTGTTACATCATGCCATAGCATAAGTGTAATGATAATTAGCCATCTATTAAGAAAATATCTGCTGTAAGTCTGTAACAAACATTTTGTATTTGAGTGCAGTCATAATCGGTGTTTTGTTAAATTTGAGGAATTTGTTTTCGTGGAATAACTGATGTTTACCATGATGACTTTTGTTTTATCAATAGGGAAGCAACCAGCCATTGGATGCCAGCACATGCCTCACAGCTTTTGTAAGGCATCTTTGCTGACAGAAGGAGACATCACAGATACTTTCCAGGACTGCTACAGAGACTCGAACAACCGCGGCAAGATTCATTCATCATGTGCCACTTACAACTCAATCCAGTCATGCGCCATCGAGGAAATGGTCCACAACCAAGGAGAGAGCGGAACCATGCCCCAACATTTCAAGTAAGTTTTAATTGAGTCATTAAAAAAATATATCATTTGCTTGCAAATCAAATTGTTGAATACAGATCATACACAATTGCCAGAATTGATACCAATTATCTCATTGCAATAATTTTCTGTTAATTTTAATTGACTTGTTTAGTCGCTGGGGTTTTTCTTGCTACTGGGGGAGGGGGGGGGCTTACATGTTTTGTCATGTGTAATATGCTATCTATGTTACACATGTCAAACTAGGTCGTAATGTTGTTTTTATTTTATACCGGGTAGCGTCGGTTGAACCATAAACAACTGGATCAAAGTGAATTCACGAATTCCCCTCGCGCAATCAACATACACTGCATGTCACACTGTGCAAAAAATGTGCACTCGCGCAATGCAATTCTGTATGTAGATAACATGCACGAGCAGTATAGGCAAGGACAGTTGGTGGGAGGGGGGGGGGCTATGCTTAGTATTACAAACTTGTTTATTTAGATTAAATGAAACCAACAAAAATAAACTTTTCATGTACGGTTTTTGTGATTTATAATACAGGTAGCTGGAAATGTCCATTAACAATGTTTCACTTTTAATTTACAGATAACGACACAGCAAGGGGAAAATGTGGAGGTGTGCTCCGGAAGATTCAGATCCATCCTTGTACTTGGTAGGAAACGTCTGGGCAACCTAATGAAGTACGCCTGCCATTCAAAATCACAGAGGCCAAACGCATCTACATGAGACCATATATGTATGCATAATCAGCACTCAAGTATGTCTTTTATCTGCTGTTTATGAGGAGTGAGTTACATTAGTGAACTATGAATAATTTCCATTAAAATAAACAGGCAGTAAAGACTTGTATTGTGTGAAATTTGAAAATCTTAAAAATTTGCTTTACTCATTATCTCATGTCATAACGGTGAGTTAATTAAGACATACAAGAATTGGCAAGTACTTAAAAATAATTTAACGTACAGTCATTAATGTACAGTTTCTTTAACAATATCATATGAATGTCAACAAGAAGATACCTTACAATGGAAATTATTCATAGTTCACTAATGTAACTCACTCCTCATAAACAGCAGATAAAAGACATACTTGAGTGCTGATTATGCATACATATTATTTGAATAATTGTTTGTTAACATCCTAATGGAAGTAGGAGCAATAAAACTCTACCCATACAATATCAGTAGGCCTACAATCTACTGTAAAGTAGTGAGATTAGCCACAATCAATTAGTTGTTATCATACAGTAAAGGTAGCAAAGCGCCAAATATTAATTATCTGTGTGCATGCATTCTGGTTTAGTAAATTTGCATTAATAATTACCAGCGCTACTTACAACAAAATGCATACATGGGTAATAAAACGGGATTTGATTCCAACAGCACTGCTCAATGAATGCACATTTTAGAAGCCTTCTCTGTTCTTGAATTAAATAGTTTAAACTGATCCATTAACTGTGTAAAAGGCATGAAATCAAATGTCAATCTTCATAGGCAGCAATGATGCCCTCGTCCTCATCACTCTCTACGTCACTTGCATCAGTAGGCGCGCACACCTCTTTGTAAAAGGCACCTACTTCCTGAATGAAGTTGCGTGGCTCATACCCTACTAGCGGGTCCACTTGTAGCTCCACCCCCATCGCTCGTAGAAGATTTGCTACATCCCGCTGCTTCGCTGGCTTTACACAGCTTAACAATGGGAGCTGATTGACCAGAAGAGTACTCCATCTCTTTCCTCTCTTCAATATGGTGTACTCATCTCCAGGTGCGCTATAATACTTGGCGACAGTGACTGGGGCTGGAGCTGGTCTCATGTAGATGCGTTTGGCCTCTGTGATTTTGAATGGCAGGCGTACTTCATTAGGTTGCCCAGACGTTTCCTACCAAGTACAAGGATGGATCTGAATCTTCCGGAGCACACCTCCACATTTTCCCTTACTGTGTCGTTATCTGTAAATTAAAAGTGAAACATTGTTAATGGACATTTCCAGCTACCTGTATTATAAATCACAAAAACCGTACATGAAAAGTTTATTTTTGTTGGTTTCATTTAATCTAAATAAACAAGTTTGTAATACTAAGCATAGCCCCCCCCCCCCTCCCACCAACTGTCCTTGCCTATACTGCTCGTGCATGTTATCTACATACAGAATTGCATTGCGCGAGTGCACATTTTTTTGCACAGTGTGACATGCAGTGTATGTTGATTGCGCGAGGGGAATTCGTGAATTCACTTTGACCCAGTTGTTTATGGTTCAACCGACGCTACCCGGTATAAAATAAAAACAACATTACGACCTAGTTTGACATGTGTAACATAGATAGCATATTACACATGACAAAACATGTAAGCCCCCCCCCCTTCCCCAGTAGCAAGAAAAACCCCAGCGACTAAACAAGTCAATTAAAATTAACAGAAAATTATTGCAATGAGATAATTGGTATCAATTCTGGCAATTGTGTATGATCTGTATTCAACAATTTGATTTGCAAGCAAATGATATTTTTTTTTAATGACTCAATTAAAACTTACTTGAAATGTTGGGGCATAGTTCCGCTCTCTCCTTGGTTGTGGACCATTTCCTCGATGGCGCATGACTGGATTGAGTTGTAAGTGGCACATGATGAATGAATCTTGCCGCGGTTGTTCGAGTCTCTGTAGCAGTCCTGGAAAGTATCTGTGATGTCTCCTTCTGTCAGCAAAGATGCCTTACAAAAGCTGTGAGGCATGTGCTGGCATCCAATGGCTGGTTGCTTCCCTATTGATAAAACGAAAGTCATCATGGTAAACATCAGGTATTCCACGATAACAAATTCCTCAAATTTATCAAAACACCGATTATGACTGCACTCAAATACAAAATGTTTGTTACAGACTTACAGCAGATATTTTCTTAATAGATGGCTAATTATCATTACACTTATGCTATGGCATGATGTAACTAAGGCTTGTGAAATATCCATAAACTACTGCACCAGGTCCAGGGCAGATAGTGACCAAATGCAGTGACCATGTGACTAAAGCCGGCGAAGGCGAAGCCGTGGCGCGGCAGTAAACACGTAATTTACCCTCACGGCCTCAGTTTAATTACAAAATTGTATCTAGTAATTCGTTTTGGTTAAGCCTTGAGCTCATACTACATGCAAACAGAATTGCAATAGTCTTAGTTAGACTATTACCTATTAGTATTACAATTCACTCAATGCAATATAATGCAAATGCATCTGCACTTAATTACACACTAACACAAAAATGAATAAGTGGGACTAAACTTACGAGGAGCGGTGTTATGATCTTCCTTGTTCTGGTTTTTGGCCCATTATTTTTCATTACGCTTCCTTTTTCTTGGATTGTTGGTTCTCTCAACTAGCACCCCTCCCTCATCCATGCTGCTAAGTGAGCTAAAGACTATCAAAACACTGTAAATACTGCAGAAATAGGATCGATCTCGATGCAAGCAGCAAGCTAAAAGCTGTTGTCAATCCGGGTCACTGGAACAATACTGCGCTCTGATTGATCAAAACACACAAGGTGGATATAGCGCCTTTTGGAATTAAACACTTTTGGATTTAGCGCCTTTTGGAACCAAACAAATTTTTTGTGTCAATTTTTTTTCATATTTCTGAAAATTATTTTGAGAAAAGGAATGGTGATTTAAATGCGCATGTGCAACTCGTATGTACTCATACTAATAACTCCATTTTGGTAAAAAATGGATTTAGCGCCTTTTGGAATTAAGCTCTTCATATATAATCACATAAAAGGAATCAACACAGAGAAATATACAAATCTTATACTACTAAAATGACTAACTCAACATAGTAAATAACATAATAAAGAGATAGCTAACATGATCGAAATAAAGAACGTAAGTAAGGATAGTTTAAACTATTTAATTAAGGCCAAAGAGGTGCGTTTTTAGTGAAGATTTGAATGTTGCAGAAGTTGGTGCCTGTCGTATGAAATTGGGGAGATTGTCCCAAAGGTTTGGTCCAGCAACTGCAAATGATCTGCCCCCATAGAATATAGTATTGGTTTTTGGTACACAAAGTAATGCTTGATTATTTGAACGGAGGGTTCGGGGTGGGTGGTATTGTTTGAGTAAATCAGTAAGGTATGAAGGAGAAGAACTATGTTGTGCTTTAAATATAATTAATAAGAGTTTGAATATGATGCGCTTATCTACAGGAAGCCAGTGTAGTTTCTAGTTAGTTCTAGTGGAGTACTAGTTATAATTTGTTGGTGTGGAGTGCGAGTGACCAGCCTCGCTGCAATGTTATGTATCAGCTGGATCCGGTGAATATCAATTGCGGGAAGTCCAAACAACAAGCTGTTGCAGGAGTCTAATCTGCTTGTCATAAATAAATAATAAACGAATAGAATACTTCTATTAAAAACAGACTACTTCTATTTTGTAATGATAAACTATTCCGAAGTCTGCAATTCAGTCAAGAAACTCGTCACTGTAGTAAAATCTCTGTTGTTACTATACAAAATGAAAATATCCCACCAGTTGAATTGCCCCGAATCCAAAATGAAAAAAAAAAGGATAGGTCAAAATACATCTTTCAATCATACCCGTAATAACCATACAGTTCGTCCCAACTGCCAGTTTTAGCTTGACCCGTTATGTTACAAATTTTGAGAATGTATACAGTCAGGTACTCAAGTTCAAGTAGGATGCCCCCGAAAACCGACTAACTTACTTAACAAGACGTGGGTTCAAATTTACTGATACCAGTGGAGGACCTTTTGTTTACAAGAAAACGAATACCAGGACAAACTAGGTAGAGGGATTTTCGTTTGATGTGTTTTTGCGACGCAAGAGAGGAGTTGAATTATGTCTAGTAATCACTGAAACTGTTTTTGAATCAATTCTTATAATTACATGTATGGGTTAAACAAGTCATTACAAACACCTACAAATAACACATGTTAAATGTGATACTAATGTTCAATATTGTGTTTATTGCATCTGAGTCAAAGGTCAAGCGTAAAACTGTTTCTCATCTATGTATGTATGTTGTATGTGATTTTGGTTCTACCACATCCATTCTCCGTATCCTCCACTGGTTTACAACCAACAAGCGGATTCCCCTAACTCTACCCCTTCTTATCTGTCTGAACTCATCCATACCAACACACCCTCCCGTGCTCTCAGATCCCAGAAAACATTTTGTTGAGGTTCTTCGTGTTAAGACCCAGGACTACGACCGTAGCTCCTTCACCTTCAATGCTCCCACCCTCTGGAACTCTCTCCCGCTCGCCATTAGAACTGCACCTACCATCCATACGTTCAAAACTGCACTTGAGACCTACCTTTTGAAGAATTATTTATTTTCATGTTTTGTTATATATTATTTTAATTATAATGGTATATACTTATAACTTGTAATATATGATTACATTTTGCACCATAATTGTTGTATCATTATTTAAGAATTTATTATTATGTTATTCTCTTTACTTTTTGTTTTACTAGTTAAGATTTTGTAAGAATTTGTGTTTGAGGATACTTCAACAGTAGATACTTAATTAAGATTTAAAGGGATAGTTGAGTTCTTGTTTTAGACCGCAAATGCCTTCAAAGTGCAGGGTTTTGCTCCTATTCGTATTTATGTTTTGGTAATTATACACGTTACTGGTTTTATACATTATATTAACAAATTTAACAATAATGATTGTTGTATAGTATCATTGTTCTTTAATTATGAGAGTTCAAATGATTGTTTGGATGTCTACAAATACGACAGCACGAGAAGTATGACTTAAAGCTATTTTACCTGATTTTAAGTACTGAAACTGCACGTTTTCTTCACTGTCAACCACTCAGCGACTATTCATCAGATGCCACAAACCAAGTGAGATGACACACACAAAAAAGAAATCGAGTGGTTGACAGTGAAGAAAACGTGCAGTTTCAGGAACTACATTTAGACCACGTTACCATGTTACATATCGTCCTAACAGCTCGAGCCGAGTTTTGTATACACGCTAACGCAGTTTCGTACAGTCCAGACATCTTAGGCCATATACTCCCGCTCTCTGCCAGCACTTCGTTGGGCTCGCGCATTGGCGCGCACCCGTTCAATATGCTCATTACCCAATTTTTAGAGGTGGAGTACTGCAATTATGCTTTTAATATCCACTTACTGATAAAATGTTTTGCTGTTATCAATTTTCACGGTCAGGTTTGGGTTAGGCCCTAGATTTTGGTTAGGAGTTGGTGTTGGTGTTATAATTTAAGATGGCGCAAACGATGCCTTAATATAACATCCGGGGCTGTATGAAACTGCTTTTGATTAGCGCCGAAGACGTAGTCTGCAATATTCTAGAAATATTATTGTTGGAGCTTATTTCAACTAGGTAAATCAATAATCATATACATTTGAATCGAGTTGTATTATCAATATTACCTTGATGCACCGTACACACGCCGTGTACAAAACAACGGTGCACTGATAAACGTGAAATCGCCGAACTAATTACTTAAAGGCACACTGTCCTACTTGTAGCTACTTGCTCCCTCTATATAGAAAATTTCCCAAATCGGTGCCTGTTGGTCCCTCACGATCCTTCTTATGTTAAATGAGAGCTGAGTTAATGAGATAGCCACCTGTCACAGTGACCTCGATGGCTCGCTGTGTGGTCTAATCCTTTCTAGCTGCAGTAGTAATGCCTACCTTTAAAGGAGAACTAACCCCACGTAATAAATTTGGTTGTTCTGAGAGATAAATTACACTATTCCTCATCAACCTACAGCATTCCACACCAAATAAAGGCAAAAAGCAAGAATAAAGTACAGTTTATCAGCAAGACATGGGCATCGCCATTTTCTTGACTGCATGACGTACTATGGGGAGTCGTTTATCAACTAAATGTATTCAAATTGATGGATGCTCTCTTCCCAGGTGTTTGTTTAGTTGAAGCATTTCATTCACCTGCTATTATCCTTTCTACTCTAATTGCCAGAACGCAAATTGCATAGAAGGTTGTTGCTGTTCTGGGGTAAAGGTTTCGCTTAAATAAAATTGATTTTTCAACATATATATTTTATTTTAATATTTTTAAATAAATGAGTTACAATTTATACCCTTTAATACATTTTTCACCAAATGTAATGTTGACCTTCTCGGCTATGATTCCCTCATTAAAACGTAAAGTTTTTGTTATTTATTTAACAAATGTTTCCAATTGAAGCTTGGTTAATGACACAAGTACAACTCCAACTGGTATGTCACATCTACAAGCAAATAGCTGGGCCCATGTCATGCTAAAAGGCATAACATTATGCCAACAAATCTTCATTTGTATATCTCTTGTACAGGTTCGTAAGATTTGTTGTACATCAAAAGGCAGCAATTTATATTGTTTTACAGAATATCTAGATTAATTATTTAGGCTTAGTTCCCCTTTAAATTATTCCGAGTATCAACGTAGATATGATTGTAGCTATGTAATATGTTCTATATATTTTAATTGGAATGTGAGATAGTACGTCACAAAAATTGATACGCTTTGCATTTTGGGTTAAACCATGTTAATGCACAATGGCCCGAATTCACAAAGGAGGGTTGTCGAAAAACCTCGGTTTGTCGACAAACCTCTTTTTGTTTCGACAAACCTCCTTTTGTTTTTTACAAACCAGGTTTGTTAAAAACGTGTCAAAACGCGTCATATGACGTACATAAACCTCGGTTTGTCGACAAACCTCCTTTGTGAATTCGGGCCAATGTTTTTTAAGTTGTAGACGAATGTTGAATTATTTAGTTTGCTACATGTCACTTTTCTCTCGTTTGTTTTATCTTTAGGACCCGCCGGTAGAACAAATGTGCTGTTATAGCATGGCTAAGCAGGGCTGTCCTTCCATAATTATTGTGCCATCTTATCATGTATGTTACAATTCAGATGTTTCTTTACTAGTATATCAATTAAAATTAAAATAAAATCATATCATATCAATTCAAGTACTTTTTCAAAATGGCTGTTGCGATAGAAGAGAGGTTGATTACCAGTCGATATCGAATCGATGACAGAGAGAGCTGACCACGGGAAAGTGCCACTAGACCAACTTACATCTCCCATGGTCAAGGTCCCATCCTAAATTGATTGTTTTGATTGTGTATATTAACAGTCTTTCGCATTGTATTGAACATGTAAATAGGAACATATTTTGCATCTTTGAAAGTTGTATCAATTCATTTCACTAGATGTAATTTGTTGAACCTATTACAATGATTGGAACATATAGGTTCGTGTAAGTGTTAAATGTATTCTAACAACGCCAAAATATTTATATTTGTACATGACCTTACAACTTCTGACAAAAATAATAAACAAAACCTCATTATGCATTCAAATATTTTGAATGATATTTGTCATTATTTCATGGAGGAAAACTGAAGAAAAAATTACTAGAATGTGCAAGGTGAAAATGAGATGAGAGGGTCGACAGTCTCTTGATTCATTAAAGAAAGCAATCTAATTAAGATACTTAACTGCAAAACTGGTGTTAAACTTTGTATAGCAAGTTCGTATAATAATAATAATAATAATACATTTATAGAGCCGAGAAACTATCCAACATTAAAATGTATATTCTACTATCAAGTATTTATTTATTGGATTAGTGCGTTGTGTCATTTATTTTCTCACAATCAAATCACCTGGTTTGTGGCATCCGACGAATGCCCAATATTGATTTGACACTGAACCATACGTGCAGCTTCGGTGGTCCGCAATCCCGTAAGCGCAACTCGTCACTTGTGTCATACTGTACGATCTGCTATATGTAAAGACATCCTACTAGTTGAGCTCCCCGAATTCAAGATGACGACAGATATTTGCTAGCTTCAAATACGTAGCCCAATCAGACCAATACAAATAGTACAGTTTACTCTAAATTGCAATTTGGACAGTTTACCTGTACCAGGCCTTTAATTAGATAAGTTTCTTCCAATATTGGTAGATTCTCAATAACTATAGATAAGTGAGCGCTTACAACATGGTATAAACTGGTGTTTTCATTGCAGGAAACCCGCACTCATAATGAAGTCCAGATATATCACATGTTTAATTTCACGAGAAGGAAATTAATATACAAGGGATATACATATGTATATAGAATAGACCATTCAATTTATAAAATCCTTCGTCACGGCAATTTACAAATACTAATTAACACCACTTACATACAGGACTCAAATAAATGATTGGTCCAGGGGGGCTCTTCCAAAGAAAAAAGAGCCCCCGTGAGCCTTCTCACGGGGGCTCTTTTAGTGCTGACGGGGCTCTTATTTTAATACAAATTTCCATTGAATTTGTACCTAAGAAACTCCTTGGTATTTTATCATTATCATTGATTAAGTCGGCATTTTTCCTGTTAGAAATTTACTTGTAACATTGCTGTTATTGACTTTTATCCCGTGATGACATTCTTTCCATTTCTTCCCGTTCTGCACATAATTTCCTCCTCATTATTCGGAGCAACCTTATTTACATTCTTTCTTTACTTTTATTCGTTACCATATCCTCCCAAAACACAGGGGCGGATCCATCTTTTTGCTAAGGGTGAGGGGGGGTAACCCCAAAAAAGATGTGGAGCATCGTCCACGAGCCGCGAGTCGATTTCTGTTGTTGCTATTTTGAACCCCCGTAAGTGATGTTTTCCTGGCATCTGCTAACATGCGGAGCATCGTCAAAGAGCCGTAAAGCGGCGAGGCGAATTGTTGGTGCTTTTTTGAACCCCCGTTAGTGATGTTTTTTCTGGCATCTACTAATACTATGTAGGTCTGGACACATGATAGCATTTTTCTATGCACATCACATTTTTTGGCTATGAAATCTATAAGACATTCTGGTCCGGATATTTGGAACTCACTGTCCGTTGACATCCGTAACTTGAAGTCAGTATATACTTTCAAGAAAAGTGTGAAATCAATTTTATTGAGCAAATATTGACAAATCTCTTAAATTAACACATGATATCATATATGTTTGTCAGCATTTCCTTGATATAGCAGGAAAATCCCCCTCCCATGCACCCTCTATCCCATTTTTTTTTTTTTTTTTTTTTTTTTTTTTTTTTTTTTTGCAAGTCACTGTTTATTTTTTGTTATTTTCCCCCAATTATGTTCTGTAATTTACTTTACTTTACAATCGTTATGATTTTAAATGTTTCTGGGCTGCAAGCGTATCAAGCTGTCACGCTTAGGCTGTAGTCCTTCTGTATCATCACCTCTTCGAGCGTATGTATCTATGATTTACTGAATGTGGAAATGTAATTTAACTTATGTTTTATACTCATGTAAAGACATTGTCACATTATTGTTATAACCTATGATGATTCAGTAACCAATAAATATTTCAACTATTTCAACTATATTTACACTTGGCAGCCCAAGGGGGGGGAGGGGGTTAAACCCCCTAAACCGCCTAGATCCGCCCCGCAACATTTTCTTCTTCTTTTCAATATTGGTCGAGTTACATTATTTGCTGGTATTTTAGAATCACCAGATTTCAGAGGATTTACACTTTTTTCACAACGAAAAACTTCTCCAAGTTTCAGTCTTTGCGCGATCGTCTCCAGCTCCAGCAGATAATGGGCTTCAGCGTGCACACCGTTACTTCCAGCGCAGTATAGCATTGCTGACGGCCTCACTAGCTGCATGTACTGCGAGCTTCCGTTGTATTTATCTGTAATACTCATAGAGATGGGAGAGAAAGCGCCATCTAAGTTCCATTTAATTGGTTTAAGGTTTGAAAATTGATACTCAATATTGTGTTAAAGTTATATCAGAAAAGATAATCTTTATTTTAAAACTCCACGGGGCGAATTTTAATTCTTCAATCGCCCCCGTGAGAAACCTGCCGGGGGCGATTATGGAGCTCACGGGGTCAAATCGCCCACCGTCCCCGTGTATTTTAAGCGCTGCTTACATATCAAACATTGATATTTCACATCTCTTGAAGTGAACTCTCAATGAATGTAATTTCATTTGTTTTAATTATGATTTATATGTATAGACAGTGCGACCCAGAAAAAAACGAGATGCGTTTGCATGTACCGGGTTTGCTGTTAGAATGCTTTGAGGTTAACATAGTGCCACCTAAATGCAAATAAATGAATTTGATTCGATTAGGTAATATTTGCCGTTGCTGTTCTAAATATATCTCGTCTATCCGTAATCTGATGTCTCCCATATTTTTTTGGTGTAGCTAATACCTAACTCTACACATAAACAAATGATCGTTATGGTTTATATATGTACTCAATATCACGATCTCACGACCACACAACTCTTTTCCTATTCTATATTTGCTTTCGTCGACATATAAACATATGTCCACAACAAGTCCTCTGGTTAGGATTAACACTCCTTCTACTCTTTATTAGCGATTTTTCGCTCAGCGCAGACAGACCTTCTACGACGCGGGAGCATTCGGGGTTACGGCCGTCGCACATGGACCGCCCTTGTTTATACAATAAGCGGTTTCACTTTCACTCTTCGGTGAACGCGTACGTATGATACGGAGGTATCGCAATCAGGCGCGTACACAGGGGGAGGGTTTGGGGGTTAAACCCCCCCCCCCCCCCCTTTGGTATTTTTTTATGTGTAAACCCCCCCCCCCCTAAATTTCCCTAAACCCCCCTAAAATGTTCGTTTTTTAAAGGACAATTTCCAATGTTAACTGATGACTTAGAATGCTGATCGTATCTCTCACTTATCACTATTTGTTTATATTCTCTCTCTCTCTCTCTCTCTCTATTACAGCGCATGAGGACATATCCACCATATAAGCAGATAAATGCATAGTGTTAGTATTATTGCCATTATTATTATTCGTAGTAGTAGTATTGGTATTGTTATCATTGTTTTAATCATTAATATTGTTATTATATTTATCTTCATCAGTATTATTATCATCATCTTCATTACCATCAGTAGTTGATGTAGTAGTAGTAGTAGTAGTAGTAGTAGTAGTAGTAGTAGTAGTAGTAGAAGTAGTAGCAGTAGTAGTATTTATTATTATATTCCACATACTAAGAATCTTGCTCTACGATTGGTCAAAAGTAAATCACGTGATGACAGATAGTTCGCCCATCATTGCTGCGAGAAGCAAAAAGTTCGTTACACCAGGGACATGCTGGTTACACTGTGTAGATAGGCATACACTTTCACTGGAGATATAAGTCCTATCTACACAGGGCAACGCACTGTAATTGTATACGCTGCGTATTGCTCTCCTCTTTAACCGCTTTGAGAGTTAGTAAGCGAATTTTGGCCACGCGCGAACTATATGGTCACAAGCACTGTACGTATATCGTACACCGTTTACTAGCTGTTAATTGATGACTTGTTGCTCTAAAATGACGGAAGAAGTGAAATGTTTCCGATGTGGAATATAAAGCAAATAATCACCTTTTGATTTTAGGCGATGGCAAACTATCACGTCCTCGGCGATCTGAATGTATACGCTATCTTTCCTCAGCTTCGCTTCGGAAAGATAGCTACATCCAGATCACCTCGAAAGTGATAGTTTGTCCCATCACCTTCACCAACGGTAGTTTTTTCATTATTATTCACGAGGAGGTCCACTTGGAAATCAAAACGTTCTGTTGATGTGAGGCTTGTTAAAATTTAGTCCAGAACCTGGCCGGTTCCTCATATTATATTCCCTACAATTGATTTTTATCCCATTAATTTCCCTTCTTATCCCAATTTCCCGCTGTATTTTGCCAGATTATATGATTTGTAACATGCTGCGTGCATGACATTTCACAAAATCTGTTATGAACTTTAAAGAGTTGATACTATTTTCAGAATATTGTTTATTCATAAATTAAGGATTTTTATTTAAAAAATGTTTATAAAAACTCACATTTTTACGATTTAACTGGAGAAAAAAATACTCTTTGTTAGTGCATCGACACAAAAACATATTACTATCAATTTAACTTGGATGCTGGAGTGAGGAAGAAAGAATTTTAGGGGGGAAATGGGAAATTTATATTAACAATATAAAGAAAACAATTAGTGGATAGTGAGGCAAAGACGTCACAGAATCATGAGTGAGTTGCCATTTTGTCTTGAGATTTTCCAAGTTTTTCAAATCATTACAAATTAATAACTTTCTTATTTCTTATCCGATTTTGCTCAAAGTTTTTTTGAAAACGTGTGACTGATCACTTAGGATGAGAAAGTCTACAGAAGTAGACGAAAGCTGGCGCGACAAAATTCACGGGTGGTAGAAGCTTCAAAAACTACATTCTATCATCATCCCCATTCGATGATTTTTTTTTGATTGGTTTGTCTAATTTTTTGCTACTAATAAAAGTAAATTGATTCGATTGGACTTGCCCTTAAATAGAAGCGCTACGCGAAATCCCATCTAGCGCTATCTCAGATTAACAGTAGCAGTATTAAAGTTCCCGCAGCTCTTTGCTTACCTAAATGTGCTTTTGGTTCTCGCAACAATAAAAATATACTAAAAAAGCACAAATAAGGCCAAATATTTGAAAATCGCAAATCATTTGCATAAATTATCATTATTAATTACATCAAAATAACTATTTTGTGATATATAAGAAGTAACATACGAATGATGAATTTCATCATTCAAAAGTAGAATCTGACAATTTTTGTAATGATTCTAGTTCCCTGTATATTTACAGATTTGACATTTATGAATGCGTTATTTGCGTTAAGCAAATTATGCACTGTCAAATATCATTAAAAAAATGAAACCTCATGAATTTGAAATGAAGGAAATATTTATCAATACTTGTTAAAGATTCACAAGTCCAGATACATATATGAAGGGTTTCGCTAAAATGCATAAAAAGGGGCATTGTGCATAATTAAATAGACTATAAGGACACAAATGTGCATATTAGGAAGAAAAACAAACTAATTTTACAATCTCGTTCCAATCTACATACATGCAAATTTTTCGTGTGCATTGGACATTCGACGGGTGAGACCATAGGGGAGAGTGGCTCCCAGTCCCCCCCCCCCCCCTTTCCATCAAGGAGGTGCAAAAAAAAAAAACATGTACAGTAAGGGTTAAGTGATCAAAGTATCATCTAATTGTTAGTATCTTTCGAAATGCTTAGAACCAGTGGTTGACTCCTGTTTCAAACTTGCAGCTTTGGTGGTAACAAATTACACTTTAGTCATACTGAAAACCCTGGTTTTACTAAAGACCTCCGATAATGTTAAGATTTAATCATGTTTATAAATTCATAGTGACGACAGATGTTTGACGGGTTAAAAAAACAAATACCAATCATACCAATATCTATAGCGCAGTTTATTCCATATAATATTTTGTCGTAAAGGCGAAAATTACCTCTCTTTGACGGGATAGGGGCACCAATGATCGAATCGTAGTATGCGGCAATGAAAATCACAGTTATACCACTGGCTATTTCTGGTATCAGAAACGTATAAGTTCGTTTCCAAAACAGGCTTGTTTCATTATAGGTTATTGAAAGTACATGTTACATCCATGAACATCTAATCAGAAAATATATTTTTTCGATATTTTCATTCTCATGAAATTTAACATTGTCCTGCTTACATGTAATATTACTTATTTTTAAGAATACCACATATAATGCTAGCAGGGGCGTCGCCAAAGGGGGGGGTATGGGGGGTGCGACACCCCCCACCTGTCAGCATATTGTCGGTAAAATTGCGCTGCCGTCGGGAAAAAGAGAAAAGGGGGAGGGAAAAAAGAGAGGGAAAAAAGAGAGGGGAAGGGAAGAAAAGAAAAAAAGAAAAGGAAAAGAAAAGAAAGAAAGAAAAAGAAAGGAAAGAAACGAAAAGAAAGGAAAGAAAAGAGAAGAAAGAAAGAGAAAAAAATAAAAACAGGGGGGAAAGGAAAGAAAGGAAAAGAAAGAAAAGAAAGAAAAGGGAAAAAAGAAGAAAAAGGAGTGAAAGGAAACAAAAGAAACGGGGGATGAAAGAGAGGAGAGAGAGAGGAGGTAAGAGTCTGAGAGAGGAGGAGTGGGAGTAAAAGAGAAAAGGGGGTTGTTGGGTGGAGTCGTCTCGTCGAGGGAGCAAGAAAAACACGGGTAAATATGTTGCTGTGTCGGGTCAGCTGTGTCGGTATTCTTGCTCGATCCTCATCAATGCATAACTTTAAAGTCGGTGAGATGTATATTGTCGGTCGGCCGACAAGTTTTTTTTCCCTACGAACTGCGACTTCTTATCCGCTGTGACGACTTCAAGAGTGACTACAACTACAATACTTGTATTTTCTCGAAGTTTCACTTTCCTATAATATCAGCTAAAGAAATCAGAGGTTTAAAATTTTCGGGGAAACTAAATTCAAACAAGGTTTAAGAGTCAACAACGGTACGACGAATCATTTTCCTTTCTTTATATTGTGATGAAACGCCAAAAATTCCACGAGAACGGTACAACGAATCGTCTTATTTCTCTAATAATTTAAGGAAACGTCAAAGCTTCCGCGCTTCACGCGAAAGTGGGAAACTGAATTCAGACAAATAGGGCTTACTAAAAGTCGAAAACGTTACAACGAATCGTGTTCTTTCTCTAATAATCTGAGGAAACGTCAAAGCTTTCGCGCTTCGCGCGAAAGGGGGAAACTGAATTCAGATGATTACGGCTTAATAATAATAAGATTCGAAAACGGTCTAAGGAATCGTCTTCCTTTCTCTATATTGTGATGAAACGCCAAAAATTTGGCGAAAGGGGAAACTTTATTTAGACGAGTCGAGAACAGTACGACGAATCGTCTTCTTTCTCTAATAATTTAAGGAAACGTCAAAGCTTCCCCGCTTCGCGTGAGAGGGGGAAACTGAATTCAGAAAAAATTAATAGGGCTCATTTAGAGTCGAAAACGGTACAACGAATCGCGTTCTTTCTCTAATAATTTTAAGAAACATCAAAGCTTTCGCGCTTCGCGCGAGAGGGGGAAACTGAATTCTGATGAATAGGGCTTAATAAGATTCGAAAACGGTATAAGGAATCGTCTTCCTTTCTCTATATTGTGATGAAACGCCAAAAATTTCGCGCTTCGCGCGGAAGGGGAAACTTTATTTAGACGAGTCGAGAACAGTACGACGAATCGTCTTCTTTCTCTAATAATTTAAGGAAACGTCAAAGCTTCCGCGCTTAGCGCGAGAGGGGGAAACTGAATTCAGAAAAAAATTAATAGGGCTCATTTAGAGTCGAAAACGGTACAACGAATCGTGTTCTTTCTCTAATAATTTAAGGAAACGTCAAAGCTTCCGCGCTTCGCGCGAGAGGGGGAAACTGAATTCAGAAAAAAATAATAGGGTATATTAAAAGACGAAAACGGTACAACGAACCGTGTTCTTTCTCTAATGATATGAGGAAACGTAAAAGCTTTCGCGCTTCGCGCGGGAGGGGGAAGCTTCATTCAGATTAGGATTCAGAGTCGAAAACAGTACACCGAATCGTCTGCTTTTTCTCATAATGTAAGGAAAATTCAAAGCTTCCGCGCTTTGCGCGAGAGGGGGAAACTGAATTCAGACAAAATTAATACAAAATTAATAGGGCTTATTTAAAGTCGAAAACTATACAACGAATCGTGTTCTTTCTCTAATGATATGAGCAAACGTCAAAGCTTTCGCGCTTTGCGCGAGAGGGGGAAACTGAATTCAGATGAATAGGGCTTATTAAGAGTCGAAAACGGTACAACGAATCGTCTTCTTTCTCTAATAATTTAATGAAACGTCAAAACTTCCGCGCTTCGCGCGGAAGGGGGAAGCTTCATTCAGATTAGGATTAAGAGTCGAGAACAGTACACCGAATCGTCTGCTTTTTCTCATAATTTAATGAAACGTCAAAGCTTCCGCGCTTTGCGCGGGGGGAATATTGAATTCGGGAAAGCATAAACAGTCGAGAATGGTACAGCAAATCGTCTTCTTTTTTTAAAAATAATTTAATGAAACGTCAAAGCTTTCGCGCTTCGCGCGGGAGGGGGGGGGGGGAACTTCATTCAGCCTAGGATTACCAGTCGAAAACGGTACAATTAATCGTCTTCTCTTCCTAATAATTTAAGGAAACGTCTAAGCTTCCGCGCTTCGCGCGGGAGGCTCATCACCCACACCCCCTTATGAGCGCGCTTTTAAGTGATTCTCTTGCTCACTACCGCCCCTCCCTAAAATAAGATCCTAGCTCCGCGCCTGCATTAAAATATATAGCTATGATGCTGACTAAATTTAAGAAATAATTTGTATATTAATGTCGTCGAGGAAAATGACCATTTTGCGCATATGCAAGTACTGTAGATAGTCCAAAGAAAAAACAATTTAGCCTTCGGCCCAGGTTTATAGGGTTGACTTGTGAGATATTGGAAATTTAATTTTGTCGGTAATTGGTGGCTACTTTTGTCGGTAATCGTTGGCCTCTACACCCCCCCCCCCCCCCACACACACACACTGAAAAAGGTCTAGCGACGCCCCTGAATGCTGGTGCTTATAACTCTCAGAGTAAGAATAGAAGCCGAATCGGGTTCAAATCTTAAATAATCAAAATTTGGTCTGACGTCACTACGATTTTGAGCCGATTTGGCTTTTCTTCATCCAAGGGAGAATAAAATCACTCAAAAGTTATATTTGGGGAATCAAATGACTATTCTCATCCTCGTTCATTTCAAATGTTCGTACCAAAGGCTATTGAATTTTAAAGTTTATTAACAACAACAAAATTTATGTACATCTTAAAACAAAGTATGCAAGACAAAACAATAACATACACACTGTACATAATGTACAAAAAACAATGAATTACTGCAAAAACTTAATTAATGCTTACATAAAACACATTTATACAAATTCAAGTTGTTGCTAAAAGAAAACCCAAAGTTAGCACAAGTGCTAGTCGAGATCGGTTTTCTCTGTTCACTAAATATTGATAGTGTATCTGTTCATTACTATAGCATTATACTAGTTCTTACAATCATATCGTATACTTTCAAATACAATAAATTACCTAGTACTAACACAACAGATAATTTATTTGTTCATCAAATCAAATAACCAAACGGTTTTACGAAATGAATATCTTTTTTGTTGTGCTTTTGCAATTTTTTTTTTCGAAAAGCGAATCTTAGTCTGATCGTATAGTGTGCCATGGGCTTATAATTATTAATTGTCCAAAATGCTCGTAAATCCTTTTTGTTGAACGTCGAAATATTTCGCTGTAACTAACAGCTCATTTTAAAAGCCAAATTGAAAAATTGTATTCATGAAATGCCCATATAAACATTCGTGTTAGTAATTAATGGGCATCTCGGGTTTCGGATTGTTTCTTTGTTTATTTGTATGTTTGTTTATTTGGTTTTCTGTTATTGTTTTAGCCCTACCATATTAATGGAAAGGTGCATCGACGTTTTAAAAAATTGTATTACAAGACAAGTATTGAAGTATAAAATAATCCCCCTTTCTTTGGGGCCATGGTTAATTTGAAAGTTCCAGAATTTGTTTATATTGTTGTCAAATATTAAACTGGTTTGTTCGAATCTACAAATGCATGGTATTTGGTTGAATACGAAGCATACGTGCAGCTTCGGTGTTCGGCTATCCCGTAAACACATTCGATACTATAATCATAATGATCTAAATCTGCTCAATTCAGTCGAAATCCTTCAATCCTAGCTTTAAACAAGTCTAGTGCGTTTCCATATCTTTATTAGCTGACAACAGAAGTATGACGGATTGATATGCCAGTACCAGACATGCTGGGAATTATAGCCATAGAGTTCACCCTAACCGCCATTTCAAACTAAAATTCGCAGTGATTTCCATTATGGTAGCGAAAATGAGGGTGTAAGGGAGCTTTCATCAATATGTTATGTAATGTGCTATCACTTCATTTCAGCATTAAGTCGGTGGTGTCACTTTGATTGGGACGACAACGTATGCATGAAATTCAGGCAATAACTGGGGCGCCGAAAACCACAAAGAAAGAGGAAATGAAAAGATAATGGCAATCGTGTGCAATGTCGAAAATTGTACTCGTAAATATTTTTAAAATACGTCCATGATGTTGCCTCGTGCTAAACTATCCCATGAATGTATCTACCAGGATATAAAATGACGAAAGTCATGTAACTCGTCGATTCAAATAAGGAAACAATCAGTTACCTAACAGTTGTTTTCCGAGTTCCATCATCAAGATCAACATATCTAACAAAAAATGCTAGGCTGATTTTTGTTTTTGCAAGAAATTAAAAAGAAGAAGTTGTGATTAAGGGGTTCTTCTGCATTATCACCCCTCTTTATTGATTTAACTCTCGCTTTTCTGAACACTTCTTCATTTACTTCCTTCTTTCTCCATGATATATTAATTACTTTTTCTCAGGAACAAGTTCTCTGTATCCGCTAATTTTTTGTCTAGCTCTTTGTGTATTGCCCATTACTCACACCCGTATATAGGAACTGAGCAGCCATGTGACTTTAAGACACGGATTATGGTTTTCATATTAATGTCCTTATTTTCCTATACTGAATTTGTCCCAATATTTGTATATAAACAGATTGTAATAATAACAGGTTTCTTTCTTATATTATACATAATGTTATTAAACAAATATGCCATGCACTAAGAGGCTCTAGTTGAAACTATGGATCGAGGTGGCAGGAATAGCACTATTTTCTGAGGGGTGTAGCCATGAATAAGAAAATTCTATTTCGTCGCCGAGGAATCAATAATTTCACTATTGGCTTGATATAGTGCATGATATATTTGCTTCATATTTTTCAAACCAATCTTCATAAAAATAATATTAATGATAAAATTAATGTATACTGTCACTAAAGTACTGTAGAGTGCAGTGAGAGCAGCGCAGACGACCTTACCGCGACCGGGCCGACACCGATATCACATTGATCTTGCTCGATCGCATATCTATGACGTCATCCATGGTACAGTGCCTTGGTGTACTGCACTATACCATGTATGACGTCACAGTATAGCACATTTTCTTATCGGTAACATCATAGCAATGTTATGTTTGGTCTCATGATGCCATGTTGACCAATCACTGGACAGGATTTCATTGATCAAAAATATAATATTGTCTATAGGATAATGCATCTATTAGCATACACCATGGTTAGTATGCAATTAATGAAAATCGACTAATTAGTGCTTTTACATTTTGCCCATCAGTCACGAGAAGTTAATGATTGTGATAGTTTTGTTATCATCTTCACCTGTTTTGTCACATTATACTATTTCTAGGTTATGGCTTGTATATATAAATTAAATATACAGCTTCGAGCATCCGTAATTCTATAAGCACAACTCGAAACTCTAGTTATAATGACACTGCTATATTCAATCCTATCCCAAACGGATTTTAGGTTTTCCTCTGTCAATAGATGATAATGGATTCAAATAAATTACCAATCATATCTAAAAGCATAGTACAGCCAACTCCAACTACTTTCTGATAGATTGACCTGTACCTGGCCTCCATTCCATTAATTCTGCCCTCGGGAAAAAAAAGTTTTTTACAGTTTTACCTTCATGTTTTGTTTTGTTTCTTAAATATAAAAGAGATGATACAACGTTTCCATAAGAAGGCCCTACGGACCAATTCTACTCTCTTGGATTGTAATTTTGTATAAACAAGAATCCTTTAATTTTTAAAATTCATTCATTCTAGGCTATCATTATGCACCTACATCATATGTTTACATTATTTAAATACAGAAAAAACATGTAAAGATTGGCGTCAATAACAAATTTTGTAATGCTATCAGTAGTGTATGGCAAAAAAGGTCGATATCTAAGTGCACTTTAATGATGTAATTGCTTGAGACATTAACATAATTATTTGGAGAAAATTTTGTCAGATGTTTTTCTTGGGGTAAGGGTTGTTGCCCAATCCCCACCACCCCACCACCCTTTTTTTTCCTTCCCCCTACTTTCGTCACTGTTTCCCGGGTCACAAATATTCCTATCATCCCGATGAATACGATAATAGTGGACATTAACGTTTGTTTTAATGATGGTCTCGGATTTCCTAATCTTACCAAAAATTCACACCCTTGGTTTAGGGTCAAAGTTATATTTTGTATGTATTAGAAGCAAAAGGTAAGTTGGAGGAGGTTATATTTTGAACTCATTTTATCCGGAACGAATTCCAAAAAAAGTGTATATTGTTAATAATATTTTGTACATTTTATTTCAAGAATGGTTCTACGACGTTTACTGCCTCATGCCGTCTACCACAAATGAGTCTTGCTTACTGCCCATCGGAGTTCGTGCTGTAGAGAATCAGGCCATCGTCTGCTTAATTATCTCGTGATTGTTTTCCTTTTTTTAAATGTCGTTTTAGTGGTGTTGTTTGTGTTATTTTTGTTAGTTGTTCAAATTTGTTGCTGATTTGGCGATATATTTTGTTTGCCCCCCGGAAAAAATTGAATTTTTAACCGTTTAATTTCACATGGTTTGTGACATCATACATTTCATACTGGCATATTCAGCTGTATGTAAAGAAAATATGCAACTTTGGAGGTCAACAATGCCTTAAAGGGATCGTTTAACAATGTTAAATCTGAGATACACGGCCCTACGTGTTATCAGTGTCTGTGATATGGTGTAATATTGAAGCCCTAAAAAAATTGCGCTTCAAAATGATCAAGAAGTGCCTCAAAAAAGTAAAAATCTTTGAGTGACCAGTTTTACCATACTCGTTTTCCCCAATAGACTGTAGTGTTATGAAAACCGTCAGGCGAACGGTTTTCAAAATTTGTAATTTCAATCATAAATATGTTGATAATCAGACAGGCGATCGGCTTGTAAAAGTCATGGGGTTCCTGACTGACCTAAAGGTTTATAATTATCATTACATCATGAGCTAAATCCAGAATTTTATTTCAGAATCTGAGACAAAGTTACCGGATCTCTTTAAGAACAACTCAATACTCTAGTCATAATGTCACAATGCTGCTCCATTCAATTCTATCCCACCATGAAAAGTGACAGAATCCAAACTTCCTTTCTTCTCAAGACTTCAACGGATTCATTAACAATTAACAATCAAAGAAATACACATAGTACAGGTAACTCTAACAATACTGTACAATATTTACCTCGTTCTTAATGCTTTTCCTAAATAATTTCAATGTGGCGCCATCTAAATGCTGTTATCACCGTCATCATCATCTTGAGAATGACGTCCTTTCTGGTATCTCACTGCATACGTAGACAAAAATGAAATAAATCATAGTTCCCTGCACTTCGATGTTTCTTCCCTGCCCTCACCCCTGTCACCATTACAGCATGACAACTTGCCATTTCTCTACAGTGGTGTCGATGTATATTTTTAAAGGGAGGTGCCAGTTAGTTTATATGTGCAGTAGATCATATTTCGCTGAAACAAGACTTCGTGGAATGCTATTAATGAGTGTACAAGTATGCAAACAGTCTCTTTAAGTCTCTGGTTGTGGGAAATGTAAGATAATGTTTTTTTTTCCTGAGGCGACTTGTATAAAATGCAAAACATTATATGAGGGCCGTTGGTCATAGAACTGAAGGCTAATCCTGGCGATTGACAATTAAACATCTGTTATTGAGTAATCACGCGATCGTTATCAAATCTGCCCTGAGAGCCCACTATTGTGCGTTTTTTTTTTATCGCTAATTCTTTATAAGCTGTTTCTGCTTTCAATAGCTATAATGATAACAATAATAATAATAATGATAATTAATTAAAGATAATAATATGTCTTGTTTTTTAATACAGTCCTGCCATTAAATTAAACAAACTTTAAATATGTTACGTAAATTATAATAAGTAATTTTTGTGTCATGAAAATAATTATAACTATTGTAAGAACTAACTAATTTTTGGTCCAGGGCATTACAATTTCGATATGTTATTATTCTTCTTCTCCTTCGTTGTCTGACTGAACAAAAAACTAAGCACAAGTCTACTAAATAAAGGTAGACCAATGCTGTAAACAGTGTCCTGGTATTACTCCTGATTTCCCTAGCCAGCCATATTATAGCTGGTCCAGGTATATCATGGACCAGCTATATTCATTCCTCTCTCTCCTAAAATTACAGATCTTGGTGTATGCATCGATAATATGTTCAAATTGACCTCTCATGTTAACCAAGTAGTCCGTAATAGTAATTTTCATCTCCGCAATTTATGGAGGATTCGCAGATTTATTGATTTAAAGACATGTCACCATGCTGTCCGAGCTCTTATTATTTCTAGATTGGATTACTGCAATAGTCTTTATACTGTTTTATCTGCTAAAGATAGAAGGAAACTTGAAACTGTCCAGAATCGTGCCGCTAGATTAATTTTTGGCCTTGGGTCAAGAACTCATACTTCACCTTTACTTAAGGAGCTCCACTGGTTACCTCTTCACCAACGTGTTCTGTTTAAATTCTGTTTGTATGCTTTTAAAATACTCAATCATCTGGCACCTGAATATCTTAATGACACCCTCCAAATATATACACCAACTCGTAATCTTCGTTCAGCAACCGACACATGTAAACTTAACATTCCCAAATCTAGACTCTCAGTAGCTGAAAAACGCTTTGCAGTAGCTGCATCAAAGACATGGAACAGCATCCCTCTTTCCATAAGGAAAATTACCTGTCTTGCCACCTTCAAAAGATCCCTCAAAACTCACCTTTTCCCCCAATGATCTATGTGATATACTTCCTGTACTGTACTTTCTTGTCCTCTTTACATATATTTGTATTTGTAAGCGCTATGGTACTTATTGTTTTTAGCGCTCCTAAATATTCGATATTATTATTATAGCTAGCAAATATTCCCATCATTCTGATGATGATCTTGATATTAACAGTGCACCATAACGTGTCTTTTGGATGAACGTCCCAAATTCTTTACAACAAATCCATTACCTCACTTTTGGGTACACGTGATACCTTCTCATTATTCAGAAACAAATTAAAGTCGGGAGGGGCGGAAGGTTGTATTCAGGAACCAAAAAAGAAAACGACTTGCATACTACAAAAACTTACTTCTTCTTTTTTTGTAATGATAAACCATTCCGAAATCTGCAATTCAGTATATAAACTCGTCATTCTAGTCATATCCCTGTTGTTACTATAAAATGAAAATATCCCACCATTTGAAATGCCCCGAAACCAAAATGGAAAACAAAAGGCTTCATGTTAGGTCAAAATAAATCTTCCAATCATACCCGGAATAACCATACAGTTGATCCCAACTGCCAGTTTTAGCTTGACCCGTTATTTTTCTAATGTTAAGAATGCATACAGTCAGCTATTCAAATTAAAGCAAAACCGGATAACTTACTTTAACAAACGTGGGGTTAAGTCCACTGCTACCAATGGAGGAGAATTTTTTACCTGAAAACGAGTACCAAGAAAAATTAGGTAGAGGGATTTCGTTTGACGGGCTATTTTGCGACGCAAGGTAGGAGTTGAACGACGTCTAATAATAACTGAAACTGTGTTTTAATCAATTTGCACAATTCCATGTCTGGGTTTAACAAGGCATTATAAACGCCAGAAAATTATAATTGTAATAATAATAATTATAATTGTTATGTTTATGTTCAATCTCACGTGTATTACACTTTACTTAAAGACCCTATCTTACTAAGCGGTGAATGCTTTGCGAACGGAGCGAATTTAGATGAGTTTCACCTCTTTCTCTCTCTCTCTCTCTCTCTTTGAAGGTAGCGCTCAGTATCACAAATATTGTATTGAATCTTTAATTACTCAAGATAGCCACTTCAGCATTGACACTGTTTTGTTTTTCTTCACGCCCTTTATTATTACCTCAGCATTACTTAATTATACGCCTAGAATTGGATGGCCAAATAAGGAGAAGAAAACGAACATTACGTCCGATGATGTCAACACCGAGCAGGGAGAAAACCAACTAGAACTATGCACAGATTCCGATGAGAGTCAAGAGGTTTTACGTATAGAAACCGCTGAATCTTGGCTAACTGCTTACCAGGTTTCGTTATGCTACGGTCATAAAGGTTCGAACAAACGATAATTTCATACGAATCTCCCTGTTTTTCCATTGTCTTCCCGAATTTCCACTGTCTGAAAATCGTTCGTACGGCGTTCGTAGCAGTTCGTAATGGCATTTGTGACCTTGGCTTAAGATTCAGGTTTTGGAGAATCAGGCTTTCGTCTGCTTGATTTCGAATGTGTGTCGTTTGTGTGTTTCTCTTGTTTTGCTACTGTTTTTGTTTGTTTATTTTAAAAAAAAAAAAAAAATGTTGTTTTTGTTGTCGGTATATTTTTGCTTTTTGGAAAGGCTGGGTTTTTAATAGAATTATTTGACATGTTTTTTACATACTTGCATATTTGGTTGTAGGCCTACATGAAGAAAATATGCAACTTTGGTTGTCAACAATCCCGTAAAAACAACTCAATACTATAGTCATAATGTAACAATGCTGCTCCAATCGATCCTATCCCACCATTAAAATTGACAGAATCCAAACTTTCCTTTTTTCTCAAGACTTCAACGGATTAAATTAACAATTAACAATCAAAGAAATACACATAGTACAGGTAACTCTAACAATACTGTACAATATTTACCTCGTTCTTAATGCTTTTCCTAAATAATTTCAATGTGGCGCCATCTAAATGCTGTTATCACCGTCATCATCATCTTGAGAATGACGTCCTTTCTGGTATCTCACTGCATACGTAGACAAAAATGAAATAAATCATAGTTCCCTGCACTTCGATGTTTCTTCCCTGCCCTCACCCCTGTCACCATTACAGCATGACAACTTGCCATTTCTCTACAGTGGTGTCGATGTATATTTTTAAAGGGAGGTGCCAGTTAGTTTATATGTGCAGTAGATCATATTTCGCTGAAACAAGACTTCGTGGAATGCTATTAATGAGTGTACAAGTATGCAAACAGTCTCTTTAAGTCTCTGGTTGTGGGAAATGTAAGATAATGTTTTTTTTTCCTGAGGCGACTTGTATAAAATGCAAAACATTATATGAGGGCCGTTGGTCATAGAACTGAAGGCTAATCCTGGCGATTGACAATTAAACATCTGTTATTGAGTAATCACGCGATCGTTATCAAATCTGCCCTGAGAGCCCACTATTGTGCGTTTTTTTTTTATCGCTAATTCTTTATAAGCTGTTTCTGCTTTCAATAGCTATAATGATAACAATAATAATAATAATGATAATTAATTAAAGATAATAATATGTCTTGTTTTTTAATACAGTCCTGCCATTAAATTAAACAAACTTTAAATATGTTACGTAAATTATAATAAGTAATTTTTGTGTCATGAAAATAATTATAACTATTGTAAGAACTAACTAATTTTTGGTCCAGGGCATTACAATTTCGATATGTTATTATTCTTCTTCTCCTTCGTTGTCTGACTGAACAAAAAACTAAGCACAAGTCTACTAAATAAAGGTAGACCAATGCTGTAAACAGTGTCCTGGTATTACTCCTGATTTCCCTAGCCAGCCATATTATAGCTGGTCCAGGTATATCATGGACCAGCTATATTCATTCCTCTCTCTCCTAAAATTACAGATCTTGGTGTATGCATCGATAATATGTTCAAATTGACCTCTCATGTTAACCAAGTAGTCCGTAATAGTAATTTTCATCTCCGCAATTTATGGAGGATTCGCAGATTTATTGATTTAAAGACATGTCACCATGCTGTCCGAGCTCTTATTATTTCTAGATTGGATTACTGCAATAGTCTTTATACTGTTTTATCTGCTAAAGATAGAAGGAAACTTGAAACTGTCCAGAATCGTGCCGCTAGATTAATTTTTGGCCTTGGGTCAAGAACTCATACTTCACCTTTACTTAAGGAGCTCCACTGGTTACCTCTTCACCAACGTGTTCTGTTTAAATTCTGTTTGTATGCTTTTAAAATACTCAATCATCTGGCACCTGAATATCTTAATGACACCCTCCAAATATATACACCAACTCGTAATCTTCGTTCAGCAACCGACACATGTAAACTTAACATTCCCAAATCTAGACTCTCAGTAGCTGAAAAACGCTTTGCAGTAGCTGCATCAAAGACATGGAACAGCATCCCTCTTTCCATAAGGAAAATTACCTGTCTTGCCACCTTCAAAAGATCCCTCAAAACTCACCTTTTCCCCCAATGATCTATGTGATATACTTCCTGTACTGTACTTTCTTGTCCTCTTTACATATATTTGTATTTGTAAGCGCTATGGTACTTATTGTTTTTAGCGCTCCTAAATATTCGATATTATTATTATAGCTAGCAAATATTCCCATCATTCTGATGATGATCTTGATATTAACAGTGCACCATAACGTGTCTTTTGGATGAACGTCCCAAATTCTTTACAACAAATCCATTACCTCACTTTTGGGTACACGTGATACCTTCTCATTATTCAGAAACAAATTAAAGTCGGGAGGGGCGGAAGGTTGTATTCAGGAACCAAAAAAGAAAACGACTTGCATACTACAAAAACTTACTTCTTCTTTTTTTGTAATGATAAACCATTCCGAAATCTGCAATTCAGTATATAAACTCGTCATTCTAGTCATATCCCTGTTGTTACTATAAAATGAAAATATCCCACCATTTGAAATGCCCCGAAACCAAAATGGAAAACAAAAGGCTTCATGTTAGGTCAAAATAAATCTTCCAATCATACCCGGAATAACCATACAGTTGATCCCAACTGCCAGTTTTAGCTTGACCCGTTATTTTTCTAATGTTAAGAATGCATACAGTCAGCTATTCAAATTAAAGCAAAACCGGATAACTTACTTTAACAAACGTGGGGTTAAGTCCACTGCTACCAATGGAGGAGAATTTTTTACCTGAAAACGAGTACCAAGAAAAATTAGGTAGAGGGATTTCGTTTGACGGGCTATTTTGCGACGCAAGGTAGGAGTTGAACGACGTCTAATAATAACTGAAACTGTGTTTTAATCAATTTGCACAATTCCATGTCTGGGTTTAACAAGGCATTATAAACGCCAGAAAATTATAATTGTAATAATAATAATTATAATTGTTATGTTTATGTTCAATCTCACGTGTATTACACTTTACTTAAAGACCCTATCTTACTAAGCGGTGAATGCTTTGCGAACGGAGCGAATTTAGATGAGTTTCACCTCTTTCTCTCTCTCTCTCTCTCTCTTTGAAGGTAGCGCTCAGTATCACAAATATTGTATTGAATCTTTAATTACTCAAGATAGCCACTTCAGCATTGACACTGTTTTGTTTTTCTTCACGCCCTTTATTATTACCTCAGCATTACTTAATTATACGCCTAGAATTGGATGGCCAAATAAGGAGAAGAAAACGAACATTACGTCCGATGATGTCAACACCGAGCAGGGAGAAAACCAACTAGAACTATGCACAGATTCCGATGAGAGTCAAGAGGTTTTACGTATAGAAACCGCTGAATCTTGGCTAACTGCTTACCAGGTTTCGTTATGCTACGGTCATAAAGGTTCGAACAAACGATAATTTCATACGAATCTCCCTGTTTTTCCATTGTCTTCCCGAATTTCCACTGTCTGAAAATCGTTCGTACGGCGTTCGTAGCAGTTCGTAATGGCATTTGTGACCTTGGCTTAAGATTCAGGTTTTGGAGAATCAGGCTTTCGTCTGCTTGATTTCGAATGTGTGTCGTTTGTGTGTTTCTCTTGTTTTGCTACTGTTTTTGTTTGTTTATTTTAAAAAAAAAAAAAAAAATGTTGTTTTTGTTGTCGGTATATTTTTGCTTTTTGGAAAGGCTATACTATAGTCATAATGTAACAATGCTGCTCCAATCGATCCTATCCCACCATTAAAATTGACAGAATCCAAACTTTCCTTTTTTTCTCAAGACTTCAACGGATTAAATTAACAATTACCAATCAAAGAAATACGCATAGTGCAGGTAACTCTAACAATACTGTACAATATTTTCTTCGTTCTTAATGCTTTTCCTAAATAATTTCAATGTGGCGCCATCTAAATGCTGTTATCACCGTCATCATCATCTTGAGAATGACGTCTTTCTGGTATCTCACTGCATACGTAGACAAAAATGAAATAAATCATACCTCCCTGTATTTCGATGTTTTTTTCCTGCCACCATGCACCACCATCACCATTACAGCATTACAGTTTGCCATTTCTCTACCGTGGTGTCAATGTATTTTTTGTAAGGAGGTGCTATAGTGAGTTTACATGTGCAGTATATCATAATTCGCCGATACAAGAATTCGTGGAAATACTATAAATTGTTGTACAAGTCTGCACGCAACAAGAAACATCCCTTAGTCTCTCGAAAAATCTTCGGCTGGGTTAAATGTAAGACAATGATTTTTCCGGAGGCGATTTGTATAAAGTGCAAAGCATTACATATGGCCGGTTAGTCATAGAACTGAGTAAACACGCGATCGGTATTAAATCTGCCCTGAGAGCCCAATATAATGCGACTTTATTAGCTATACACTGTTTCAAATAATCTGGCTTTCGTTGTCAATTGATTATTTATAAGGTGTTTATGCCTTTATTAGTTTTAATAATAATAATAATTATTATTATAACACTAATTATTATTATTATAACACTAATAACATAATTAAAAAAATATATATGTCTTGTTTACCCAGGTTAACGTCATAAGTTTTAATACAGTCCTTCCTGAAGGCCAAGTAATCAGGGGCGGTGATCCCGGGGGGACACGTCCCATCCCCCCCCCCCCCTTAATTTTGAAAAAGTGCACACAAACAATGTATAGCAAATAATGACTTGAGACTGCAACACAATTTTAGACTCTGTAGGGTCAAAAAGTGCAGCGTTTAGACTAATACAAATGTAAAGATCAAGCTTGGTCGCTATACGCTGCCACGCATAATATGCCCCGGTGGGGGGGGGGGGTAGTCAGATTAGGTTTGGACAGGGGTTTGCCGCTCAAGCCTCGAAACCCCTAACCATTTTTAAGGGTCATTTGGGGGGAATTTTTTACTCGAAATAAGGCCCATATTTCACAATTTTCGGGTGTTTTCGGGTGTATAAACATTTGGAGACATTTTAAAAAATATGAAAAAACAGACCCCTTTTTAATGGTATTTTTTATTAAAAGGGGACCGATGTTTAGGGATTTTTTGTGAAAAAAGGACCCCTATATGGCGGCACATCCCGTTTGTTATAATATGTGAGTCCCCCCCCCCCCCGCCCAATAATATCCTTCAAAATGTAGAAGTAAATATTGTAGAAAATCTGTAATTCGTCCATTCGTCGCATTTCGTCCCCCTGTCATGAAAATAAAATGCCGCCCTGCATATTATTACCCCGGCTTTAGCAATGACAATGGATAGCAATATTAACCTATTAAATTTGTTACGCTAATTCTAATAAGTCATTTTTGCGTTGGAACTATTCATTTAGGAGGATACAATATGGCAAATAAGTTAATAGTCATTGATCTAGTACTACACACTGTTTGTTCACAAGATGCATCCCACCTCTGGATAAGCTCTGTATGGTTGTACATATATTTACCGATTTTTGTTATTACCATCATTACGTGTTTGTATACTCTTGTATTTACCTCCTTATTATGATTTTTATGTGTTTTTCTTTCCGTTTTCGGTTTTCTCGTATCAAATAATTACTTTTAAAATATATTTTTTAAATATGAGGATGTAGCATTTTTTGGAACCGAACCCTTTCAATGGGCAATTATCGATTCACTTAAGGATCCGACGAAAATTCGAGCTATACCGATAAACCATTTTTGGCGAAAATGCATAACAAAATCATATGAATACATATATATATATATATGAAGTGCAAATGAAAATGAGGAATAATAGTTACTAGGTAAAATCTAAGTTCTCCCTTACTACCCTAACATTTTGGAAAGGTTAAACAAACGTCTCCGCCTAGAACCGAACCCTTGCCACTGGCTTAGAACGCCAATGTATTAACCATTGTAATACGGAGAAATGACAGTGGCTTCGACGACACCATATTTGAATGTTCAATAGATTGACAATTTCAAACCGCAACTAATCAAATCTTTGGTCGGTGGCAGTAAATTGTCGACATATTTTTCTTCTTTTTCTACTCTTTTTTCTGACTGAAGAAAAGAATAAGCACACAAAAAAAGTAGACCAATGTTGTGAACAGCGTCCTGGTCTAACTTCTGACTTCCATAGCCAGCAGATTATAGCTAGCAAATGTTCCTTTCATTCTGACGATGATATTGATATTAACAGCGCACTATAACGTTTTTTGGCGGATACAAGTCCACTTTACAGCAAATCCATTACCTCAGTTAGGGGTAAAGTCATAACTTTTCATTATTTGGAGAACAACAACAATAGGCAGGGGAAGGGAAATTTTAAATAGGAGACAAATAAATAATAATAATAATAATACAATATTTATATAGCGCAAAATAAACATAAGTTTATCTTCGCGCTGTACAAGCATATATATAATCACATAAAAGGAATCAACAAAGAGAAAATATACAAATCTTATACTACTAAAATGACTAACTCAACATAGTAAATAACATAATAAAGAGATAGCTTACATGTTCAAAACAAAGAACGTAAGTAAGGATAGTTTAAACTATTTAATTAAGGCCAAAGAGGTGCGTTTTTAGTGAAGATTTGAATGTTGCAGAAGTGGGTGCCTGTCTTATGAAATTGGGGAGATTGTTCCAAAGGTTTGGTCCAGCAACTGCAAATGATCTGCCCCCATAGAATATAGTATTGGTTTTTGGTACACAAAGTAATGCTTGATTATTTGAACGGAGGGTTCGGGGGGGTGGTATTGTTTGAGTAAATCAGTCAGGTATGAAGGAGAAGAACTATGTTGTGCTTTAAATGTAATTAATAAGAGTTTGAATATGATGCGCTTATCTACAGGAAGCCAGTGTAGTTTCTTAAGAGTACTAGTTATAATTTGTTGGTGTGGAGTGCGAGTGACCAGTCTCGCTGCAATGTTAAGTATCATCTGGATCCGGTGAATATCAATTGCGGGAAGTCCAAACAACAAGCTGTTACAGGAGTCTAATCTGCTTGACATAAATAAATAAAAAAACGAATAGAATACTTCTATTAAAAACAGACTTCTTCTATTTTGTAATGATAAACTATTCCGAAGTCTGCAATTCAGTCAAGAAACTCGTCACTGTAGTAAAATCCCTGTTGTTACTATACAAAATGAAAATATCACACCAGTTGAATTGCCCCGAATCCAAAATGAAAAAAAAGGATAGGTCAAAATACATCTTTCAATCATACCCGTAATAACCATACAGTTCGTCCCAACTGCCAGTTTTAGCTTTACCTGTTATGTTACAGTTGTTTGAGAATGTATACAGCCAGGTACTTAAGTTAAAGTAGGATGCCGCCGAAAACCGACTAACTTACTTAACAAGACGTGGGTTCAAATTTACTGGTACCAGTGGAGGACCTTTTGTTTACAAGAAAACGAATACCAAGACAAACTAGGTAGAGGGATTTTCGTGTGTTTTTGCGACGCAAGAGAGGAGTTGAATTATGTCTAGTAATCACTGAAACTGTGTTTGAATCAATTCGTATAATTACATGTATGGGTTAAACAAGTCATTACAAACACCTACAAAAAAATACATGTTAAATGTGATGTTAATGTTCAATATTGTGTTTATTGCATCTGAGTCAAAGGTCCGGCGTAAAACTGTTTCTCATCTATGTATGTATTATGTTGTATGTGATTTTGGTTGTATGTATGCACGGAATCGGAGAAGAACAGTCGTTGGCTGAAGCAAGTGACCCGTGTTGAAATAAAATAAAACGAACTGAAATGAAATGACGCTAGTTTGTCATATTTAAACGGACAAAGTCTGTATTCCACCTAACGTCTTTCTTCCTTCTTTGTCTCTCCATTCTGTTTTCCCCTTTTCTCCTTATTACTCTTTTTTTCTCTCTCTCCATCTTTCCCTTTCTCTCACTTATTTTGAATCGATATGCCCATTTTTAGATAAAATGTGTTGATTATTCACGAGTCGGTTTTAATAATGATAATAATTTTGTTTAAGTCCATTCCAAATATAAGTTAAACCGAAAATGGAAATTCGTTTGCCCAATTGATCGTGAGCCTGGCAGCCACTGTTGGAAATTTGAGAAAAATTTGAGTTCTGGTAGGCGATTTCAAATTTGGAAGTAATTGTGTGGAAGTTATCAGAACAAAAATTGATATAGAAGCTGATGTAAAGTATAAGGTTTTAAAACCAGTCAAATAATTAGAAATGTACATGTGCTCCCTGAAAGAAACATGCACTGTACACATAAATGGATATAGGGACTAATAGACATGTGGTTTGTCCAATCATTTTAGCTATTTATTGTCGTAGTTTGGATATGAGGGCATTTTAGGATATGTAATCATTTATGAACGTACATGTTGTATTTGGTTCAATTATGCGCTTCATCCATAAAAATAGAATTCTGCGAAAAACGAATTCCCTTGATGGCATTAGCATTTGAAATGAAACTTACTCCCATTATAATACAGCGTATACAAAATTAATATTCAAATGTTCTCTTAGTACGTAATGCTTTTTTAATATTTGTTTTGTTCTGTTATAACTTACTTACTTTGTAGAAAATGTATAGATGTAACACAGTCAGGTCGAAAAATTGAGCTGTACCAAGAAACCACGGTTGGCTTGAATGCATAATAAATTATATATATTTAATTGTTTGAACAAATTTACGGATTTTTTACGGCTCCTTGCTCTTTGGCAACTTTTACAACAAATTTAAGAGTTGCTTCGAGTAATTACGAGCTGTTTACGGTTTATTACGGATCATTACTAGTTATTACGATGTATTTACGTCAAAATTCGATTCGTCACGGATAACTACGAGCAACTCACGGACATTTCACAAGCTTGTTACGGATTGTTACGTGCAAATTAAAGAAACTATTCATCGTAGCTTGTACGTGTTAGTTACGACATGTTTACGTGTTGTTAAGAATAGTTACGAGTTAGTTACAATCATTTACGAGTCCTTACAATTTTGCAGCTTTTTTACCTTTTTCCACCTCGTAAAGAATACGGAAGCATATGTACAGTTTACGTATCTATTCGAAAAGTACTCGTAACTACACGTAACATGCTCCTAATTACTCTTAATTAACTTTTTGTAAAGCCATCGTAAAATGACCCGAATGAAATCGGAAACAACACGTAAGCACTCTTAATAATTCGTAAAAAATCTTTCAGTTAACTTGTAACCTAACCCGAACATATCGTTGTAGACATTGTACACAGATTTATCTTACGAGTCATTAGGGATCACCTACTCCTAGTCAATCACAAGCATCTGTAAATAACTCGGCAAAACTCGAACAGCTCACAGACTTTCTTTAGGATTCGTGAAAGGAAAAAAAATGTTTTGACATGTCAAAAATCTTCTTACAATTGTCCACGGATTGATTTTTCCGTAAACCACTTGTAAATAGCTCGTAGCAATCTTTAGGTATCGTTAACCGCTCGCAACAACACGAAAACGGGTCATAAAATGCCCGTTTGTTGCTCATAGTTATCCGTGACAACTCGTAACAAATCGTGGAATTTTCCCGTAAATACATCGTAATAACTCGTAATAATCCGTAGTAAACCGTAAATAGCTCGTAATAACCCATACAAACTTTTAAAGATACTGTATCCCTTTTGCAGCCAACATCAAATTCTGTAGAACTATGCAGGAAATATGAATATGTCATGTATGTCCTATCTGTGAAATTAAACGTTGGCAGTGTCCTAATATTCAAATTATGCAAGAAAACCCGTTTACTCGCTAGACTTTACTGTCAGACACTATTTTTCCTGATTGAGGTGTCATATGAAAGGGCAGAAACTCAACTTTCTAGAAATGTGAATTTTTCTTCGAAATTCAGATACCGCCCGCCAAATGTCTTTTTGGTTTACTTCCTTCAAATTGCTTTTAATCACTCATGCGTGAAATATGCATCATTGAGACAAAGGGCTATTTCAAAATAATTGTACATATGCTGCTCACTAAGTATTGGTTCTGTATGTTTAATTCATTGGGTGAGACGTTCTTCTGCTTACCCATGCCGATCTGTTCGATTGTGACAACCCCATCTATGTTTCATCCTTCATCATTCCGTACTCCATCTCATCCACAACTTCATTGCTACCCTTACATCGCTATCACTCTTCTCACACATAAACCTTTTGTATGAAAGTATGTTTTTTCTTGACCCAATTCAGAGGTTTATTTGTAAATTACATAACGTAACTTATGACAGCAAGTATTATACCCCCAACATTATTTAAAGACGATTTTTATGAATGCAACGCAGAATTTTTGTATAATATAAACTTTATAATTTTAAATAGACATTTAGATTATTTGAAAATGCTACTGTGTACTCTTCATAATTTCCCCTTCTCAATTATTGGTATCACAGAAACTTCATTACACTCTAATACCCCCTTTAAATACACGGATTTTTCTTACGAGTCCTTACGGATCGCCAACTTGTAGTCAATCGCATGCATCCGTAAATAACTCGCTGGTATACGGAAATAGCTCATCACAACTCGCAACAACTCGCAGACACTCGTAAAGATCCGTGAAAGGAGAGGCAAATTTGTTGACATGTCAACAATCTTCTTACGATTGTCCACGGATTTATTTGTCTGTAAATAACTCGTAAATAGGTCGTAACAATCCGTAAGTATCGTAATATTTTTTGTAATTATTTGTTACGGCTAGTTTACGATTTGTTTACGGATTATTTACGATTGCTTACGTGCTGTTCACGAGCTATCACGAGCACTTAATGTATAGTAACGAGTACTTTACAAATATATACGTATACTGTACGTATACTTACCTATTGTTTACCTATCATTACGTAATGTTTACGATTTTGGTAAACGTATAAAATCTGCAAAATCGTAAGGACTTGTACATACTCTTTACTAACTCGTAACTATTCGTGATAACACGTAAAGCAGGGCTCCCACTTAGCCGAGTTGTAATCTCGAGTTGTGGCGAGCTGGCGCGATCTTATGGCAAGCCGTTTTATTATTAATTGATATCAAGAGATCAATTATTGATATCAATAAATAATTTTACGTTGTAAAGCAATGATAATTCTTAATATCAACGGATTCGATTTTATGATATCAAGAAATATGTTTTAATGATAAAAATTAAAACGGCTTGCCATAAGATCGCGCCAGCTCGCCACAACTCGAGGCTCCAACTCGGCTAAGCTTTAAGTTTATGGAACTCGATGAGTTTTTCTCTCATGGTTTAGACATTATTTATCATTCCGGCAAAGTATGTGGTTCATAACGGGTTTTTATCGGAATATCTTACAATTAAATGTGAAGTCCCACAAGGAAGATATTAAGTCCCCTTCTCTTCATATTGTAAATTAATAATACAATCAATGCATCATCCCTTTAACCCATAGCCTGCCATGAGCCTGCATGCATGCTACCTATTGAGGGCCATGTGCGTGCAAGGGCGCTTTCGTAAGAGCAGGTATTGTTCATGCTCATTGGGCTGTGCTGTGTGTTTCGCACTCACCATTCATAGAACCTTCGCGTTAATCAGATTATCTCCAAAACAACCTGGCAAAATGGGGATTAGCCCTGTGGCACGATAAGAGTTAATCATTTTCATATTGGCTGACGACATCAACAATTGTTATTCTCATGACAATTTGGATGCCATTATTCATACACACGATTTAGATTTACCTTAAGTATCAAACTGATTTAAAAGTAATAAACTATCTCTCACTATCAACAAAAACGACCTCAATAAACTAATGCTAATGCACATACTCCAGATTTTTGTTATAATGTTGTATTGATATAGCCTTAGAACGTAAAAATATACCAGACTTTTACGTATCCTTATTGATGAGAATCTGAGCTGGAATGAACACATACGACATATAATTACATGAATGTTTAGGGATATTGGAATACTTTATAACATAAAAGCTTATCTTCCTAAAAAGGACCTTTTAAGGCTCTATAACTCGCTCATGTTGCCATACATTTGATATTGTAACTTGGTATGCAAAGACAAAAATCAACTATCTTTATTTCATGCAAAATAAAGTGCTTCGTGAAAGTGCTGGCTCCCATTATTCAGCCCATAAAAAACCTATTATTTAATGAAGTTACAACATTGACAATTTTGTATATAAAAGCACAACGGAGTTTGACCTTCATAATCAGTTACATGAATAACCTGCTTCCTAATTCGATTTAAGAATATTTGCGTATTAAATAACACTATGCATCCTAATCCAACTCAGAATTCATTAAAGTTTCATTTGATAAATCTTAAATTATTGATCCTGCATAAACCAATAAGACTTCATGGTCCAGATTTATGGAAGATACTCCTAGACTTAATACAAACAGGTAAAACCCTTAATCTATTTTAATTCAATACGAAGAAAGCATATCTATCAGAGTAAACTGATTGATCTTTTCCCATTGCTGAATTGATATCCAATATTTATTTTTTTTATTCCTATAAAACATCCATCACTATATTTTATATCTCCAGTATACTTATATAACTTTTCTGTGTCAGACATATTTACATTATCATGTTTTCACCATCATCATTATCATCAACATCCTCATCACTATCACAACATCATCACCGTCACCGGTTTTTGTTTACATTTTTTGTTATAATCACCCCCTCCCCGGGCTATCACGCTACCTAGCAATCTCTTATTGTAATAACCCTTCTTCTTCTGCAACTGTTTTAATGAATAATTCTTGGTATTGTACTATCAGTGATTTTTTTTGTAATTTCATCATTTATTATTATTAAATTGTATACATATTCAAAAAATGTTTATATTTTGCATAATTTTATGTTATATTGATAAAATGTAATTTGATTTATATGTTGCAGAAGAAAATCAGTTCAATTTAATAATTTTGTCTACCTTATATGGCAACTCATTTTACGTATGTTAGATTCTTATACAGCTTTATATTATTCTTTTCAGTAATAAAAATTTCAAAATGTTGTATTGCTGCCCTGGGATCAATATTTTCAAATCAATTAACAATCCACGTGGGCCTGTGTTCTAGAAGAACGATCACGTGGACAGTTTTCCTCGAAAATCCCCCTCCCCCTGACAAAAACACCATCAGCATAGACAATCATCCCGGGTCAATTACTCAGGAAAAGAAAAGAAAAGAAAAGGGGCACTTATAGCGCCACCCCTATCCTTCATTGAACAATGGAGCCATCGTCCTGGGGGTAATTTCCTTGGAGGTAATTGTCTTATGCGGTAATTGTTATATGGGGTAGTTATCTATTAAGTGATTGTCCACTTGATAGTTTTACTAGAATGAAGGTCTGCATGAATCTAGGATATATTTGACCAAGTACTTAATTATAACAAGCTGCGAATTGTCTTGGAAAAAAGATTATCAATCTTAAACGGATAGTTGAGTTCTTATTTCAGACCGCAAATGCCTTCAAAGTACATGGTTATTGCTCTTATTCTTTTGTTATGACATTTGTAGTGTTCTTTTTTTTTAGACCAAAAAATGTGTGAAATTTAGCCAATACGATCATACCAATTCAGATTCACTTTAAAAAAGATATCGTGACCGTTAATTAATTAATTAATTCATAATAACAATACACGGGCCGTCTGGTTTTGCGTTTTATAACCAACGCGAAAAAGCCAACAACGACATCGGCTGGAATAAAATAAATAAGGTGCTATATCGTCTTTTTCAACGGCTGTTTCAAATTATCGAATTATTTGTGGGGCACCACAAATATTAAAAATGGTTATATTTAAGGATATTTCAGCCGTCTCTGAACCGATTTGATCAAACAAAGACGATTTTGTTATTTAAAATGTATGTTCTTTCAATTTTCACACTCAGTTTTTCATTATCTCACAAAACTTTAATTATCTGTTGTGCCCTCCGCAACAAAAGTCAGCTGTCCCTTTAAGTTTTGTCACAATCACTGACGAAGACGTAAAGTTTGTTGAGACTTTGTGACCTAATAAGAAATGTTGAATTTAAAGCATTAAATTTATCATCTACATTATTAATTTGCGTCATCCTATTCAATTACACAATACAAACATAGATGTAAACACAATTATATTTGTCTGACGTGAGCACTTTACCATCTTTTTCATGTAAACTATATATGATAAACACCCGTAACATGCACGTATTCACGCAACTTGTTTTATATCATCGATCATTGAGATGCGATGGCTCAGTGTTGGAGCATTGGTCTCGTAACCGGGAGGTCCCGGGTTCAAAACCAAGACGATTCTCTAGTGCCCTTTTGTAAGGCATTAATCCTCATTACCAAGTCCCTCGGATAGTACTTAAAGCCGTTGGTAGCCTGGTTTCTTACTAAAAAGCATACACATGCTTTTAAGCATTCAGATAACACAAATCATTGAACCAAACAGAACCTAACCAAATGTATAATGTTTTTTTTAAAAATCACGTATAGCTTCCTTGGTCCGCAATCCCGTAAGCACAACTCGATACTCTAGTCATACTGTACGTTCTGCTATATGTATTTACATCCCACCAGTTGAGCTCCCCGAATCCAAGCTGACGACAGATGCTCTCCGGCTTCAAAAACAATACCAATCATACTAAAAACTGCCATACAATTTACTCCAACTGCCACTTGACAGCTTGACCTCTACCCAGCCTGAATACTTATCAGGTCCGTAATTGAGTCGCAAACCTGCATCACCTGTTAGATTGGAAAGAAGAAAAAAAGAGTCTTATCAAATATCAGCAATAAATAAAACGGTAGAAACATTGTACACCTCACAACGGTCTAAACTAATTACTTCATGAATTTTACATCAAGCACGTACGGTATCGGATTACATGACATACAAGTTTGAGCCTATACGGACAACTGGAATGTATCATACAGCACTGTCAAATCGTACCGTATAGACATCTCCATTAAGTACTGATATACCTAACGCTGAATACCAAAACCCCATAGCAAACACGGGATTCATTATATAAAAAACATGAATAATTTAAAGGAACGATTTGGTTTTTAATTAAGTTAATTGATCGAAACACAAATAAATGTTACTGCTTACTTTAATCATTTACGATTTCATTATGATTGGATTTATATTATTAGTTTAGAAATCAATGAGCCTTTTTAAACCTTCAAAGAGTTAATTGTAAATTAAATCAAAAATGTATTTCCACTTTAAATCACTTACTTGAGGGAGGATAGCAGACTATGCCCTTGTCATTTGTACCTGATCGCGTTGTCTTATCTAGTACTTCGCATTCTGAGAGCAGACTTTCATGGCCGTAACACTTTACCCTATGCAAGCACTCGTTACCGACATCGCCGGTTACAGCAGGAAGTGTACCGCTGACCGTGATACTGTTGGCGTAGCCTTTGTTTAACTCCCGGCAGACCACCTCAGCATCGTTCATATCCCAGTCAGAAGCACAAATGGTCCCCCATGCGCCATCGATGTACACTTCTGGACGGCCGTCATGTGGATAGGGACTCGATGTCATAGCTTTAAACCGCACTTCATATTCTGTCAATTTTAAGCAGAACAGACACGTTATTGATGTACCGATCCAGGAATTGAAAAAAGGCAGTAAAAACAAATTATTATTATATTGTATCGCAGATGGAAAAGGTTTGCCCTTTTATCCATTTTCCAAATTTAGCAGTAAGTCTGGTTAGAAAGGGTGATTTCATTCATTAACGGTGCCTTTTGGAAGTTCATTGTTTCTTATGATATATGTTTAAAAGACGTAAGAAGATTGACACCTTTGTAATCGTATCGTAAGTTGTAAACACGTTGTTTGGGAAAAGTGGGCTAGACCTATTGTACAAGTACATTCATTCACTGTAGTACAGCCTCAAGGTTAGGGAATTTATTTTCAACAGAAATGGTTATCTATTTCATAACAGAGAAATGTAATAATTTATTTTAATGTGATTAAAGCGCGAAGGACGAATGATTGACAATTCATATCTGTAAACATCCGATGTGCATGCATACATTGCAAATAAAAACTACGTATAATACTTGTATCATTCAATAATATGTGCAGAGCAAGAATCGAACAGAGACTGGGATAATACTCACGACGTATCGCTGATGAAACGGAGAAGAGGCCAAAGAGAAAGCATAAAACTAGTATCAACTTCATCGCTGCCATCTTTACTTCAGACTCACAGCAAGACGAACTAATTAATGACAAAAAAAGTTTCCGTCATCCTTCTAATATATGCGTCTAGTGCAGCAATGGAAACGCGCGAAAACGTGCGAGAACAAATGGCGCGCACACGTAATTGTGGTAGTTTCAACGGCCAATGAGGAAATACAGAAAGATAAACAAACTTCGCTTGAAAGAGTAATTATACCAGAGAAAAACAGGAAGTACCCACTTTCAATGCGTCAACCGATATTATTGTATCATTATCAATGTTTTGTTTGTCATGCCTTTGAGTAAAATAAAAACATAATTGCCCCAACTGAAGAAAAAAACATCATTCTAAGTTACATCTGTCAATAGAAAGACGATATCTATATGTCAGTGTGTCACATGTCATCTTTATTATTTCTGGAATCTTGCCAATGAGGAAATAACCAAATGGGTGTCCATGTCTATTTTTTAGTTTCTTCTTTTTCAACGTTTGTTGGTTTGTTTTTAACATATTTAGTGACAAGGTTCAGTATTAATTGTTGAGCCCGAAATCATAATACTCGTTAGGATGTTTCAAAAATCACAACAAATTATACTTTTCGCCATCACACCAATTTCACTACAATCTACAAAATAGAAGTATACATCTAAACAAAGATTTCTTTTTCAAAAGACGGTTCAATTTCTACCATCTGTTAAATATGAAAAATAGCTTGAATAGTTATGTTTCGAGTAAACGATTTTGCTTTACTCATAAACACGCTCTACAAACTGATATACGTTTATGTATTAAAACTGCATTCATTGTTTATTTAATTCATTATAGGAAAACATTTTGATAGTGTAATTAGCATCAGCTTTATCAATGGAATGAGCATTCTATTCTAGGAGTAAAGTTGACAACCGATAAAAACTGCTTCAGTTTCCAAAAATATTTTGAGATGTTTCGCAGTATTAAGAGATTCTAATTTAATATGTTTGGTACTTTCATATTCTGATTTATTTTTGGAAACAAACTTAAATTGATGTTATATTCTAATTACGTTATCTCTCAAAACTCCAATTTAATAGATGAACGTATACACATACTTCAACGTGCGCTTTGAGAACGTAACTACTAAGAAATAAGTTATATTAAAAAAGAAGCACGAATTTAAAATTGCTTTTAACAAACAAGGAAGGAAATCGAAGAAATTTGATGATCACGCTTTACGTTTCAAATCCTTCCAGGCTCCATTTCGAAACAGGCAAAAAGCCAAAGTATTCTTATCAAGCTAAGATTTCATAAACAAACCTCTTGAAGGCTTGCATGACCGTTGAGGTTTATCTTTCAGCCACATCACGAGAACTTACATAACTAAAATAAAAAATATAACTAACTCAACAAACCGCAGAGCGAGATAGATTTGTTATTGCAGTCCGAATCGTTTGTAGCCATTACTACAATGTTTCTGCCCATGGTTCACATGAAATCTTTGAGTCAGTTATTGGCCCTCTAGGTGAATTAACGAATCATTTGACAATACAATGAACCTGGACACAGGGCAATTTGGAATGAGGAAATAAATATAAGGATATTTTAAATGATAAATTCATTTTTAAAAAAAGGAAGACATCCATATTACAGGGGAAAGTATTTGAACAGATCCAGGGTATTTGTTTCAATATTATGAGTTGGCTCTTTATTTTGTTTATTCACATGTGTTTGTAATTGCAGGGTAATTCAAATAGCAGAAAAACAGTATTTAATTTTGATTTTGAAAAGAATATACACATAATTGTTTCATTTTTAGATCTTACTTAAGACAGATATTCTCGAAAGTAACGAGTGCAATTTTTTTAGACACGTCATTTAATTAATATACTAAAAATAGATTAACAGTTATTTTTAAAATCAGTTTTGAATTATAGACTGGCGAGAGGAAAAAGTCATTTGAGCGTATCACTTTCAATTTAAATCAGCATTCTTTGAGACCTACAAATTAAAACTTTCAGGAGTAAGTATATATCCAGAGTATATTTTGCCTCAATACAGTCAAGAAGAAGAGTTTCGTTTATTTGTATGCCATGTACATGTATGGTAGTGCCTATAATTATTAGCAGTGAATCTTCATGATAGTCTTCCCTTGCATGATTATATAATGAGATCTTTTGAAACGTTTCTGATTTGACATCTTTCAGGACTCAGGAGGCTTTCTGGATAGCGTCTCTTGATTGCAATAATTCACGCCATGTACGATATCGTATAGCCTGGCTAGGAGAGTCCGACAAAACAAATCCAAACAAGAGATGTCTATGCCTTTGAATCTACCATTCAACCCTGTCTGTTAGGATGTGGGAATTTTTTTGTAACAGTCATACCATAAATGATAAGCATTTCTTGCAGTAAAGCAATCTATTGGTCATACAGTATTCAATTAAAAGTGTATTTGAAGGATTTGTCAATGGTTAGGGATAACCAGCGAATGATAAACTCATTTGAAGACCTCTCCTAATTGCGTGGTGTTTACATGTACAATTAGTAAGATTTTGGAACGATCGCATATAGCTTAATTGATATAAAGTTAAACAATTAGTATATTTCTAAAAGTGAACCATTATCATTAGCTGATGTTCCTGATGGATGATTTACTGTAACTACGATATCATAAATGATTAGCGTTCCCCTTGTATTTTGGGGGAAAATTAGAACATTTCGAATGGAATGCACATACATATATTTGGCGGCTTTTAGCTCAAAACTGTTAATAGTGATGGATAACATTTTGTAGAAAGTTTGGAGATATTGCGCATGGGTGTAGTGGATTGTAGGCATATGCTGTCAAAAAAAAAAACATCGGAACTTGAGAGGGTATGACAAAGTATCCCATCAGAGTCATAATACGAAAAGTTGATTGATCACCGTGATTTTCTTTTAATTTCCTTTACAAATATCGACAAATTTAGTCTGAAATGTATAAAATGTAATGAGTAAAAAATACATTTACCAAAAGATATGAAATGTATCGTGTACACGATATTTGGTTTACAAATAGGGGCGGTTGTGTGTTTGTGTGTTTGCTGTTATTTGAGGGGACACAAAGGCTTTCTATATTTGTATTGATATTTTAATGTTTTCATTTCTCTTTTATGTAGATACATCTATTATATTAATTAATATATTTGACAATTCACCGATCTTATATGGTTATTGTTCATTTCACCATAGTATAGAGATACAAGTATTGACAATATACAGATGCTATAAAGTATAAATTTATAAATAAATTATTGAAATATTGAATAATAAAACGCTACTGTTACAGTGCTGCATGTTTTCACGACTTTCATTTTTAAGAGTGTGTGGTAAGTTGATTATTTGTCAACAGATAAACACAGTCTAATGAAACACCTTAGGTCCAATATTTTCAACTTACCGATCAATATTCGTCACCAATTTATTCCAAAAAATTATACAGTAGCGTGTTAACCAGGAGGAGAGAGAGAGAGAGAGAGATGAAACTGGACTATGAGAAAAATATCTTAATTTCATCGTTAGACTATCGAACCGGCATTTAGGGAACCGTCGACTTTCAACAGTTTTCGTACACTTTTGACTGTATACAATTTAATTCATCAAAGTCCGTCTGCACTCCTTTTGTAATGAAGCAAACTGAAACAAGGTTTAAAATGTGATACTGATGTGTTTCTTTCTTAAAATAGATGAAAAAGAATCATTTTTTTTAAACATTTTTATGACAATTGCTCTTGAACTACACGTTTTATGTGTATTGTAGGTTTTAAACAATCACGTTCTGGAGTATTTTACTGTAATCGTTAGATAAGGTTCTTTTGAGCAAATCGTATTTTTCTCTTACTTTTATTTCTCGTATACTTTCTCGATTATAGAAATGGATGTTATTTAATTTTTCTCCACTAATGTAGATGCATTTTATTCAAACGCTGTTACACGTATATAATGAAATTCAAGGTGGTCAACATATGCCAGATCTCATTCAAAGATATTGTAGTTGTTGTATTGTCATATCGGAATATTGTACACAGCTGCGTATGTTTCACCATTTTTTTTATAAATAACTACACAATCGTTATATCTACAGAAGATAGAATAAGATTTTTAAAAAATGTATATCTTTCATTTACAAATATAATAGCTTAGCTTATATTACCTCCGTCCCAGTCTCTCTATTTCTTTCTTTTTCAATTTCTTTCAATTCGGTTTTGGAAAGGGAGAGGAATATATCTAATCACGAATTTAATGAATTATTTAGATTATGTCTTCGGCGTTATGACCTAGATATAAGAGTAGGAAAAGACTTGAAGAAAAAAAATGTAATGTTAATGTTCAGCAAGTATGATTGTAAGAGGAGGGAAAACGGAAAGGTTTTTCATTCCCATTTAACGCACTCAACTGTGTTATGTCAGATTAAAGTTATCATTATTCAATATTAACGCCATCGTACAAAATGGTCGTCATATCTGGGCTGTCTTTTTACCTTCGTGTAGACAGGTGTTGCCGTAAAAGCATCGCTCTTTCTCCCAAATGACGATGAATTTCATGTTGTGAAATCAAACAAAATAAGCTACAAGCACAGACAATAGACATACGTGTATTTGAAGGTTCATCTCATGATATCACACATTTTACTAATTTATGATCTAACAAAGAACAAAAAGTAAAACAAGAATAATACTCTTATAAGTTGAAATTATTACTCAAATAACAATAGAGTATTACATAATAAATTCTAATTAAATTCAGCCAAGCATACTCTATCATCAATATACCACATAAACCACACAACTGATCAGTTCGAAAGAAAAAAATGTTTAGGATACTTTCTCTTACGTGGCAGACAACGTCATTGTCGTCAACAGATGCATGTTCCGGAGACCAACTGTGGATAGTAATGGGTTAGCGTGTCATTCTTTGATCATCCAATGAACATCCAAAGGAAATGGACAAAAGTTTTTCTTTTTTGTTTATATATATTTGCTGATAGATGTAACAGAGAGAGAGAAGTTTTTCTTTCGTATCAACATATTTTTCATCTTGATTATCAGGTTCTTTTCAATTGACGCATCGGGATGAAGAAGGCCTCCCGCGAAACAGTGTCCTGCCTTGTGAAGTCCATATCAATAGCCATTGCAAGGAGAAAGGAGCAATACATGTCATTTCGTTCAACAAGAGAGGCTGTCCTGTAGACCCAACCAACAAGAATGTTATATTAACTGCCATTTTCCTGGCGTTGTCGGTGCTATTGATTGCATCCACATAATGCCAAAGGCATCTCCAAGTCAGTCGGCCCAACACCGGTTATTTCTTGAACAGGAAGAATAGTTTGATGGTGAGTAAAGCTGTAATTACGCTTAAATTTCGTAAATGGAATCATATTTATGAAACTATCTGCTGATATCATAAATCTGCAGAAGTGTCTGATAAATGTAGGTGCAATCTACACTCGAACTTTTTATTCATTTTTCATCGTCGCGAGATAATATTTTCAGCTCGATTGCCATGGCTACCAGTCACTCGTTACAGCTTGGCCCAGACTTTCGGGCGGGATTATCTCTGAAAATAAGACACGAATAATCAAGAGTTGAACCTAATAAAGGAGCTTGGATGATCCAAGCTCTTTTTTAAGTTCAACTGTTGATTAACTACTTTCATTTTTAGGTCAGAAAAAATTCAAACCTACCAGTAACAATTCTTGACCATATAAGACTAAGATACCTACAGAATGTAGTACAGTACAGTGCAGTAAAATTTATTTAAATTTTGTTCCCTTTCACGAAGCTCATTTTGAGAGATAACATAGGAGAAGACAATTTTAGGTCTAATGTAAGATTAAGCTAGTTTAAAAATGAAAAAGTTGGGCTCTAATGATTAGGACCTTGTAAAATCTACATTCCAGGATCCGTTTACATCTAGGTTAGGCCAACTGTCAGCTGGTTATCTAAGTTAGATGTAGACGTCTAGACCTTATTTTAGGAAGGGGACTTAATTCACTATCGACTTTTACTACTTATGAGCTTTCTTAGGCCATGACATGGCAAGTTCAACTTGGTTCAAGCACATTCATGAGATAGTACTGCAAGAATGTGAATGTTTGTTCCTGACTTTAAAAGAGTTAGTCATTCTGTGAATCAATGATTACTCATAACTGTGTAGGGAGGGGGGTGCCAATATGAAAAAAGTCTCAGAGTTTTTTTAAAGTTAGAATATGACTGACAGTATAACTAAGACCAATTATCAATGAAGTAGATCTTTAACTTTAAAATGAGTTCTGAACCTTGTTATTTTTGTTTCAGGATGATGTTCTTCTTTATTAAAAATAAATAAAGGCAGTTTCCCTAAGAACTGAGACAAATTCAGAGAGAAAGGAGAACTACTGACCTGCTGAATTTTTGACAGGTAGGCTGTACGAATTACATTGTTGTTTGTATGCCCAAACAGCTAAGGTACTTCGAGGATGGCATTTATTCATTCACATTTTTCCATCCATAATTTCATGTAAAGTGCATGCAAGTCCATTTTACCACAATGTGCATCCAAGTCCACTTTAACCACAATGCACATGCAAGACCTTTTTAATGTTTCAACAGACATACATGTATGGACTATGAATACTTAGCCTCTTCAATGAACCAGACCCCATCTGCTGTTGATGTGACTGGGGATCAAAACCTTCGTAATATAATCTTCATAACATGGAGTTATTGTAACAAACAAGCAGCCGTTAATTAAAAGTTTGAAATGTCCTTGGTGTGTGTGAATTACAAAGCAACCATCACTCATTAAGATGTTCCTGTGTACATCAGATGATCATTGTGTCACTTGAAAAAATTGTGATTTTGAATCATGGGTAATTTCTGTTTAAGAAGTCTTGTTTTATAATGCGTTTTATATTATGGTGCAAATCATGATATAACAGATTCCCTGGAAAAAGGGGGCTTAAAAGTAGCATATCCTTTGTTTAAAAAATTGGGAAAAAGTAATGTAACAAATACATAACATTGAAATTCTACTAATTTCAAGGGGCAGATTGTGAGACTATTTGAGCTTAATTTTCACCTTCAATTATATAATACGTATTTATGGTGAATTCCAATTTTCTGTGTTAAGATGAATAATTTAATTGAACCCAATTTTGGTTATCTTATATACAATATTTCCTACATATATTTTAATTTCTAGTGTGCAAACGGTTGGATTAATTGTATCATACATGAAAAAAGTCTGGATATAGAACAATGAGAGTACAGAGAGAGAGAGAGAGCAAAAGAGGAGGGAAAGAAATGAGAAAGAACTATTTAATGGTGAGAGATGTTGCCATGAACATGAGAAATTTACAATGATGTGAGATAGTGAAAGAGCGAGAGAGAGAAAGAGAGAGAGAGATGGAGATAGGAAGAAAGAGTGAAAACAGTTGTCAATATCATGTTCAAACATGAAGTATTATAAACCAAGGAGTGTGTTGGGGAGGGGGTACCACCATCATATATCCTGTCACCTGTTTCATGTAAATTGTTGTTTTGATGTTTTATTGAAGCCCCTGGCCAATATGTCCGTTGCTGTAATAGTAGATGTTGTGTAGACTGAGCATGTGCAGAAAATGTAACCATGGTAATTGATCAATAAATTAACTTTAGTACAGATACTAACTTAGCCAGGAGTTCAATCCATGGATCAGTTTCGAGGAATGAAATTGAGTTAGTCTATGGACTAAAGTTAAATCTGGCCTAAATAGTCCACGGATCAAGTCAGGCCAGGTTTAACTCAAGCTGTAGAATGATCTCCCATATGAAATTAGACTAAAAACATCGAGGTTACCTTTTTCGGAGACATCTTTCCACCTACCATCTATGTAAATGAAGTGGGCTTAACCCCACCCCCTTGTTTGTTAACGATTATATATGTATGATTTTATTTAATTAACATCCTTTTCATTTCATGAACACAGTGATGATTGTATTTGTTCAAATATTTGTTATCTTTCATTATAATGCTTTAGCACTTAAACTTCTTCTTTTTTTCTGTTAGAAGTGTGAAAAAGTTGATGATATTGTATTATTATTTATGTATATATCTAGATACGAAACAAACAAGTTTTGCATTCATATATATTAATGAATTTAGAAAAGATCTTGCCAAAGCATAGAACTAGGCTCGACTAGCACTTGTGATATCTTCTAGTTCCCATTAACAACTTCACCCAATTATTACTAATACACATATTTACGTTTATACTTTTGTACATGTAATAGTATGCAGATCTATATCTAAATGTTGTTTTATAACCATTACTGTTCAATCAACAGTAGTTTTCTGTTTTGTGTTGTTGTATCAGTATTATTCTTTGCATTGAATGATTTTTCATATACTGACACTATTGCAATGACGAATATCGTCATTGCCTTGTTTTCGTTCACATTCTGCCCCATTAATTTCATTGACGATATTCGTCATTGCAATGTTTTCGTTCACATTCGCCCAATTAATATTCTTCTTTTTCTCTTCTAGATTTCTCATTCGTTTTGCACGTAGTGCTTGTTAATTCTAGTTAGGTCCTTTACTCAGAAGCGGATCTAGAGGGGGGTTGGGGGGGTTGCAACCCCCCCAAAAAAAAATCCGGGGACCATTTTTTTAAATCTTATTTTTTTTTTTAAACTTGTAATTTTATTTTATTCTATTTCTATGTATTTATTTCATTTATTATTATTATTATTATTATTATTATTATTATTATTATTATTATTATTATTATTATTTCTTTTTGGGGGGAGGGGGGGGGTTGGGCGAACAAATGTCACAGAGTCCCTTGCCCCCCCCCCCCCCCCCATCAGCTTTTTTGAGGACACGGGCCACCGCCGAAGTGACAAGCTAGGCCAGCGTTGCCGATTCTCATCCCAAAAATCCCCACATTAAAAAAAAAAAAAAATTGGGGGATTGTTGAAGTCTTTGGGGATGAAAAATAAATATTTGGGAATGAAAATAATATTAAGTTTTATGAAAAACGAATTTGGGGATTTTCTGTCAAAATTTGGCAACTTTGGGGATATTTTAAATGTCGTTTGGGTGGGGATTTTGTGAAGATTTAACCTGGCAACGCACGCTGAGCTGGGCTGCTCATTTCCTGGATTACTTGTTCAAGTTGCTCACTTTTTTATCAGTCTGGTCTGAGTGTAGTGACAAGCAATATGGAAGCAAACAGGGCAAAGAAGTTGCGGCAATCCAGTCTCGCATCTTTTTTTACTGGAAGGTATGTTTGAATCATGCAAAAAAGTTGGCATACAGGGTAAATTACCATACATGGGGTGTAATACGGACGTGTTCATGCACTGCTTTTTATGGTCTCCATTGTGTTAATAGATGCCAGGAAAACATCACTTACGGGGTTCAAATAAACACCCAAAAAAAAATCGGCTCGCCGCTTCGCGGCTCGTGGACGATGCTCCGCATCGTCATTATTGGTCAACCCCCCCTTAGCAAAAAGCTAGATCCGCCCCTGTTTACTCCTTGTCTCTTTTGACCTTTCCAGTGCTCACTATACTATATCGTAACAAGTTTTTAAATTACGGATTTATAGATGTATTACTATTCTGCAACTTTGTGGTTATCTATATAATACTAGGCCTATATAAATATCGTTCATGTCGATATATTAACATGTTACACAAATTATGTTTGTCATTATTTTCGTACTCGAAATTCAAAATCCGATACCGACTTCTTTAAAATTTTCTAAAATACTTGAAAAATGGACCCCTAAAAATCAGAAATTGCCATAACTTGCTCATACCAATTCCGTTTCGTCTCAATTTCTTGCAGTATCTTAATCTCATAATTACACATAGCCATGCTAAATTTCACGCTCCAATGAATATGCAAAAAATAAATAACGCCCTCTAAAGTTCTGGAAATAGGCTTTCTTTCTGTGGCCGTATCTCCATCGTTTCCGGCCTAACCCGTAACTTTTTTTCGATTAAGGTACTTGAAGATATGCCCTTTCCAGCCAAATAATTAAAACAAAACTGAACCTGACCTTGTTCGAGAAAATTGCCCTCCAAATTTGCAGTTTTCAAGAAAATAGCGAAATAACTTCAACTTGCTCTAAAATGGGGGACACATTATTCCGTATATGTGACAACTTGAACTTACTGCAAAGATTTGTAAAATTCGATGGCGTCAGTGCAAACTTATCGCCCAAAATTATGATTTTAATATGCATTACGTATCAGCCAGTTTAATGCACGCAGATTACGGTGGTGTCAGACTGACCGCAATTAAGTGTTATTTCGACTGATACCAAAAACGTTATATGTTATCACAGAATTTTTATTGAGTAAAGTGCGTTTGAACAAAGGTCACTGTCAGGAAAGAAATTTATTTGTTTTGCTCTCTGGTCTGGAGTATTCTTTGTTAAGATCAGGTGAAGATGTTAAGGTCAGATGTTTTCTTTTCAGGCCAAGATGTATTGTTCCCTATGAATAGGCCTGGGGAAGTCATTGATTCAGTGTACATGTTTTATCTGTTGTTTGGCACACATTTAGGAAGCCTCTTTTCAATACAAGTATTTTCCTTTGTAAGATCATTTCCTCTCCAAATATTTGTAGTCATGTTTTTAGAATTTACTTAGTAACCGTAGGGTATATTAAGAGGTGGATTTTCTGCAATCGAGGAGAACCACCTAAGCTATAATAGACTGAACTTCATGTTAGAAGTCGGCAATTAAAGTCAATATCTGAGGGTAATTCCACGTCGGGACGAGAGGCTAGCTCAACTGCCACCCGGTTCTCCATAGCTTTCGTCGGGGGCTAGCTCTTGTCTGGGATCGGGACGCACACCATCGTATCTCAGTCTGCGGAGGTCAAGAATCCGGGGCGACTACCGGGGCCAAGTGGAGCAAAGACGCCGTCTGCGGAGGCCAGGGCCAAGTGGACGAGACAAGCTGTGACCGGCATCGATGTCAGACGGGAAACTACCCATCCAGAATTATTTTGTTAAAGATAAGTTTAATTACCTACTGTATTTTTACTTAAGCCAAAACAAAGTTTGTGAAACAGAAAAAATGATTGGAAATTAAACGTTACAATTTAACTTTATTTTAACAAGCTTTATTTCCCTTTATTCTGTGTGTCCGTAGCAGTAATAAAAAATTTAAAAAAGTCACTCACGTGACAATTCGGAGGTCCCACCGAGACCTTGCTACTTATAAATAATTTCAAAAAGGGAATTAAATATTTCTCCCCCTCTTTTCCCCGCATACGAATTTGATGTTTAATTGATGTTTGGGCTTGAAATACAGGTTACAAGAAATTATCAATGCTAGGTTGATAAAAGCAATAAGATTCTCCCCAAGGTTAAGCCCTTGGTAACGCCTATAGACTAGGGTAGTGCTTACACTATGAACATGACGGACAAAGAAAGCGGACAAAATATACAGTTCCTAAGATAGACAAAGGAACATCCCTTCACTGCTATTATGTAAAAAGGTGAATAAACATGTGACACCTGTTCTACACATTTTTACATAATAGCAGTGAAGAGATGTTCCTTTGTCTACCTGAGGAACTGTATATTTTGTCCGCTTTCTTTGTCAGTGATGTTCATAGTGTTAGGCGGGTTGTGCATTATGCATGGTATTTTGCTCGATTAGAGATTCCAGGTTTGAACTACTATAGGCTTTGAATGTTCATGTTGTGAAGTTGACCGGTGTTTCGCATGGTTGAATTTTGTGTTCTCGTTAGGAGAAATTCTAGTGTGCTTGTTAGAAGGCACTATGGGTTAATTGTCTGGTGTGAAGCGGACCGGTGTTTCGCATGGTTGAATTAATTGTATGCTCATTGGGAGATACATTATAGTGGGCTTGTCGGAAAGGCACAAAGGGGTTTGGCATTTGATGCCGGTGTTAAAGCCTAGGTTTTTGTAGTTTTGGAATCGATGTTTAGTCGGTATGGCTAGTTCCGAGCAAATTAAAGAGTTTTCTACTTTAGGTAGGGAAATGGGTCTTAATGGAGGCGAGTTGAGTAGTTTCGTTTCTGAACGCTGTCAGGCGGTAGAAAGAGAAAGAGAACGCGAAGACCGGGAAAGAGAGAGTGAACATGAGCTCAAGTTAGCGCAGTTGCGTAAGGATGAAGGAAATAATGTAGCTCAGTTAGGTGGAGTTAAACTTGATGTCGGTCAATTTGATGATGCCCACGATAAATTTGATGCATACATTACCAAGTTTGAAATGATCCTGAAAAGTCAAAGAGTCCCTAATGACGTGTGGGTACTACATCTAATCTCTAATTTGAAAGGGAAGGCTTTAGATGTAGTAAATAGAATTAGTACAGATGATCGCCAGAAATATACCGTAGTTAAGAGTGAGTTAATGCAATCTTATAATCTCACTGAGGAGGGGTATAGGCGTAGTTTCAGATCTGTTAGGCCTTTGAACTTTGAAAGGTCATTTTGATAATTGGATAGGTGCGTCTAAGATAGACAATAGAAGGGCTGCTCTTGAGGATCTGATGTTGCGAGAGCAAGTTTTGATTGATTGTCCAAGAGAGGTTGCTAGGTTCATCAGGGAACGGAAATGCACGAAGTTTGACGAGGCAGTGGAGTGTGCAGAGGTTTATGTTAGTGCACACGGACCTCATGTTTTCTTTGGTGGAGAGAAATCCGAAAGAAGCCGATCAGATCCGAAGGGGGGTAGTCAGGGCCCTAATCAAGTAGGTAAGACTAATGCAAAATTGGGCGAGGTTCAAGCTTGGGCAAAGAAAGTTGAAGGTAGTAAGTCCTTCCAAAAGAAGGGGTGTTATATGTGTGGGAATCCCAAGCACATGAAGAGGGATTGTCCCCTGTTATTGAAGTCTATGGCGGCTCAGGGTATGATGTTGTTAGGGGGTGATGAAGTCCCCGGGGTAGATGCTGTTCATAACGAGCCTAATGAGGGTGATATTGAATCTGAGGCCGTAGAGTTGACAGCAGCTTGCATTGCTGAGTCGGTGGTCGATAGTGAAGTCATTGAAAAAGTTGGAATGGCTTACGATGATATTGAGGCGATGGTCAATGATATGCCTGTCGTGTCTGGGAGGTTGATGCCTGGGAATGTTCCCGTTTCCGTGCTACGCGATTCAGGTTGTAGTACTTGTGTTGTGAGAGAAGCGTTAGTTAGGAAATAGCAATTCACAGGTCGTCATGTTAGAGTTAGGTTTATTGATGAAACGATAAGGCGTTTCCCCTTGGCAAGAATCGTTGTCGATTCGCCTTATTTCGAAGGAGAGGTTGTGGCATTGTGTATGCCTAGATGTTTGAATGACGTAATCATTGGTAATGTGAGAGGGGCTCGTCCACCAAAAGAGCCTAATTTCCATTGGGTTCCTAAGGCTGACATAGAGTTTACACCGGAGGTCGTGCCGGAGGTCGTGCCGGAGGTCACTGGTTTGGAAGATTCGAAGTTGGAGAGAGAATTTTCAGATGAGTTGAAGTCTACCGCTGAGGGCGTTTGTTCTGAAGAGGGCGGTATTAGATTACAAGCTGTTTAGACTAGGGCAAAGAAGTTGAAAGATTCCAAGCCTAGTAAGGGTTTGCCGGTGGCTGACCCAGTTGCTAATATTCAGTCAAATCACTTTCTGCAAGAGCGAAAAGATGACGTATCATTGCGCCCTCTGTGGCAAAAGGTTGATAATGTTGACAAGTCGCAATTCATGTTTTTGCGTGAGCAAGGTTTTTTTTTTTAGGCAGAGAAAGGATGTCGATGCTAAGGGTATAGGTCCTAAATTACTTGTAGTGCCTAAGCCTCGTAGGGAAGAGCTAATGCGAGTTGCACACGATTCTCTTTTAGGTGGACATTTGGGTATTAATAATACTCTTGTAAAAACTCAAGGCGCAGTTTTATTGGCCTGGGATGTCGGAAGATGTTGCCAATTTCTGCAGATCATGTGATGTCTGTCAAAAGACTGTTGATAAAGGGCGGGTGCCGAAGGCTAGTCTTGGTCGAATACCCCTTATTGGTGTTCCATTTCAGCGGATTGCTATTGATCTTATGGGTCCATTCATACCTTCTGCCCGTAAGCATACCCACATATTAACCATAGTGGATTATGCTACAAGGTGTGTCGAGGCGAACCCGTTGAAGTCTATATCGACTGTCGATGTGGCTGAGGCCCTTGTTTCGGTCTATAGTAGAGTTAGTATTCCAGCCCCGCCCCCCCCCCCCCCACTCAATGTTATTTAGGGTACGCATATGCTCGTTCCCTCTTTTTGAAAGCACCCCCTTTCTGAGGACTGCCAATATTTCCGAATCCCCCTTTCGCGGGAATTTCGCGGGCTTTTCCTGCCTTGGAGACCCCCCTAAATCAGGAAAAATGCTCAATATAACCCCCTAAATTCGGAATAATTTCTCAGGAGTCCAAAGAGATGAGAGAAAAAAATTAAAAACACCCCCTTTTTAAAGAAATCTCCGGGTGAAAAGTCAAATACACCCCTTTTTTTACAATTCTCGGGCCGGATTTTGTCGCACGAAAAGTACCCCTTTACCGGACATTTTGGCAACACGCATGCGGTCATTCCGACCTCTGAGTGGGGGGGGGCCGGGATTCCAGCAGAGGTCATGTCGGACTTGGGTACGCAGGTCGTATCGGATTTGATGCGTGAAGTTTGTAGATTGTTGTCGGTCAAACAATTGACCAGTTCTCGGTACCATCCCATGTGTAACGGGTTAGTCGAGCGTTACAATGCGGTTGTGAAATCGACTTTGAAACGGTTATGCTCCGAGGAACCAGCTCAATGGGATATGTATCTCCCGGCTTTGCTGTTTGCTTTACGAGAAGCACCGAGCTCGAGTTTGGGATTTTCCCCGTTTGAACTTTTGTATGGGCGGCAACTCCGTGGGCCATTGGATGTCCTGAGAGAGTTATGGACGGCCGAGAAGTTAGAATTGCGCAAGAGACCCTTAAGTATTCAGCAAAAAGGTACAAGGGGTACTATGATCGTAGGGCTAGAACAAGAAAGTTGAATGTAGGCGATGATGTGCTCATTCTACTTCCTACTGAGCACAATAAATCACTGATTAGGTGGCAGGGTCCCTACAAAATCATAGGAGTCAAATTTGACTACGATTATGTCGTAGATGTTGGTGGCATTGCTAAGACGTATCATATCAATTTGTTGAAGCGATACTATAGTAGACCCGTGAATGCCCCAGTAGGTGCTTGCTTTGAAGTCAGTGTTGATGACGATGAAGTCATTGATGTCAAAGATGATGTCGGTGAGGTTGAGGAGACTGAAATTGTTGTAAAATGTTGTAAAAGGCGAATAACCAAACAAGGAAAAATTATAATGGTCCATTTTATTTGTATGTGTTTATGCTGTATAGCAAATGACTAATGAAGCTTTCTCATTTCTTTCAGGAAAACAGGAACCAGCAAATCGCGGTCGCCGTTATGTTTAGTTGGTTAAGCTTTAGTTACGTTAAGGAAACATTGTCTGTTAGGGCTTAGTTGTAAATTAGTATAGGTTAGTTTAGGGCCGTTAGGATTTAGTTAGGTTGCTTTAAGATTGTGAACGTAGTTTAAGAAACAAGCTTCATGATTTTGTGATTCAAAAAATGCGGTGTCATAGATGTAAAAAAAAAAAAAAGAGATGTAAATAATTTGTTTTAAAAAAAAAAAATGAAGTTATTTTAATGGCTAAATATATTCATATACCATAATCAAGACAAGCATGAAAAGTTGTTATCGGTTGAATGTTATATGCAAGAAATGAAACAATGTAGTGCATTTCAGATGACAGTTTGGTTATAGTGAATATAGAAAAGTTGCTTAATAACTGCAAAAGTACATTCAGAGTGCAAACATAGATTGAGCAATCTGAATTTATATTGCCTGTTTCATAATCTCTTGTCTTTTAATGTGCTTATACTTTTAAAGAAAATGATCAAACAAAATAATGATAATGATACATATTTCATACCAGGAGTATGATTTCCTAATCATATTCAAAAGAAAATGTAAGCCATGTTTTTCATAGAGAGACAGAACTCATAGCATAACAGTCAAACTTGCTTTAAACACGGTTTGGGATGCTGTGGTTTATAGTTCTTTGGTTTTTATACATACATGTACTGTAAAAAAAAAAAAAATTGAATCATTAGTGTTTCCAGTAGGTTTTGAATGTTATATTCTTATTCTTAAAAAGCTTTTCAAATATTTTTTTTTATAGTGGATATAAGTTAGATCCCCTAATTATATCTTAAGGTGGGGGATATTGTCAGGAAAGAAATTTATTTGTTTTGCTCTCTGGTCTGGAGTATTCTTTGTTAAGGTCAGGTGAAGATGTTGAGGTCAGATGTTTTCTTTTCAGGCCAAGATGTACTGTTCCCTATGAATAGGCCTGGGGAAGTCATTGATTCAGTGTACATGTTTTATCTGTTGTTTGGCACACATTTAGGAAGCCTCTTTTCAATACAAGTATTTTCCTTTGTAAGATCATTTCCTCTCCAAATATTTGTAGTCATGTTTTTAGAATTTACTTAGTAACCGTAGGGTATATTAAGAGGTGGATTTTCTGCAATCGAGGAGAACCACCTAAGCTATAATAGACTGAACGTCATGTTAGAAGTCGGCAATTAAAGTCAATATCTGAGGGTAATTCCATGTCGGGACGAGAGGCTAGCTCAACTGCCACCCGGTTCTCCATAGCTTTCGTCGGGGGCTAGCTCTTGTCTGGGATCGGGACGCACACCATCGTATCTCAGTCTGCGGAGGTCAAGAATCCGGGGCGACTACCGGGGCCAAGTGGAGCAAAGACGCCGTCTGCGGAGGCCAGGGCCAAGTGGACGAGACGAGCTGTGACCGGCATCGATGTCAGACGGGAAACTACCCATCCAGAATTATTTTGTTAAAGATAAGTTTAATTACCTACTGTATTTTTACTTAAGCCAAAACAAAGTGTGTGAAACAGAAAAAATGATTGGAAATTAAACGTTACAATTTAACTTTAACAGCTCTATTTCCCTTTATTCTGTGTGTCCGTAGCAGTAATAAAAAATATAAAAAAGTCACTCACGTGACAGTCACTATGCAAATTCTGCTGAGTTTCCGCCAAGTTATAACACGTATCGGCTTTGACATAATTTTTCAGACTGTTTTTCGTCCCCTTCCCTTCAATTTGTTTTCCTTGAAATTTTTCAGTGATATTCCGAGTTGCAATACGCAGTGCAACTCGAAGCCGGATTTTTGAAAATCGCCAAGGGGGCCAATTAAGACGCCATTTTATTTTCTGCATGATTGTGTTAGTATGCGGGCCCTTTCTATGTCCCTTCCTCTATTCCAATTCCCTTCAAACTTCGTAGGCATAGTCACTAGTATCCCTTCAACGTCACTATATTCTTCATTCTTTAGAACTCCTCATGCGTGACCGTCCAGGCGCCATTTTGTCAGTTTCGGGCCGTTTTGTTGGCCTTTATTTCGCCCTACCTATCTCCACTATCACAGAAGCTACATACTTCTTACGAATTGCTCTGGATAGTGCGAGAGAAGCTCTTTCGTTTGAACTGTAGAAACACGTGCGCCATTGCACGTACATCGTTGTGACACGATTGCATGTCTAGTTGTGAAGGGTTGTTGTTAATACATTCAAATTAAAAAAGATTACGCAATTCTGCAGCTAGACTTGACCCACGAAAACGTAAACGAATTCATATTACTCCTTTGTGGTATGATTTACATTGGCTACTTGTAATAGATAGAATCGTTTTTAAACTCTTAACTATTGCATATAAATGTAAACACAATGATGCTCCCAGGTATTTGCAAAATAATTTTGCAAGTCACTGACCAACTCGCGATCTCCGTTCATCTTCAAAACATTCATTCATTACACGCCCCTAGTTACATCTACCAAAACATATGGGCACCGTGCTTTCCAGTATGTCATACCAGAACTATGTAAGAATCTCTAAAATATTGTCCTTCACTACATCAGTTTATATCCGACTCAAAACACATCTTTTTCGATCATGCCAATTCTCAAAGATAAACATGTGAATATTGTAACTGCTTTGATAATTGTAAGTGATAATAATAATAATAACAATAGCTAGTTCTTATATGGCGCTTTTCAGGACCGAAGGCCCTCTCGAAGGTGATAAACGGTAAAACCCAATATTTATCATGTATTTCCTCTTCGCTCTCTCTCTCTCTCTCTCTCTTGTTCCAGTACCTAAGCGCATAAAGACAATTATTTCGGTTCTAGCACACCTACCCCCTGGACATCCACCTCCGGATAACCAGCCCCAGTCACGTATCCCCTAGGACAACTACCCCCTAGGGTAACCATCCTCTAGGACGACTACCCTGCGGGACAACAACCCCCCGGACAACTACCCCCTAGGACATCTACCCCCTAGGACAACTACCCCCTAGGACAACTACACCCGGACAACTACCCCGAACAAATACCCCTAGAAAAACTACCACGGAAAAAAATTGAACGTTATTATTTTCATCTCAGAATATATCAGCACTCGAAGGTTCAATCCTAGAATTAAATCTGCATTGGCAACATAGTGCTAAACATAAGTTATGGCTATAAAGCTGCATTCTCTTTACGAAAATACAATATGTATGTATTTGTATACATCTATGCACATTATAGAGGTCATTTTTCCTGCCACCCTCCCCCCCCCCCCCCTAAAAAAAAAAACCCTCCACCCTTCCTCTCCTAAAAAGAAATGAAACACTGCATCAATTAATTTGCACCAAAACCTAGGCCAGCGCCGATTATAGAAATCAGCACCAATGTGAGTCTGTTTTACAACCTCAGGGAAGAAATCATCTACGAAAGCGCCAAATGTTATCTGCTAATGGAACAAAGCAAAGCGGATTGTGTTTAAACAATATTTGTTGAAATTGCCGCCATTACCAAATCGAAATGCATTCAGCGACAAAGAGGTTGTAGGCCCATTTACACATCCTATAAGCATCGCTTTGAAAAATCGTCAATTTTTTTTTGCTACACTACCAACAAAAAAAAACATTGATGTTTGCTCATTACACTTTTAAGGTGAGTAGTGCACATGAGCCACTTGTCGCTGACCTCAATGCGTTTGCAAAAAAGTAAGGCGAGTCACGTGAACAAAAACCAAAATCGTACCGAAGTTTTCAGAGAAGACATTTATACTGCAAAAAGACAGTGAAATTTTGGCCGGCGTTCCAAAAATACTTTTAGAGATGGATTTTAGATTCCGAATTTTCGTTAAGAGAGACGATTTGTTGCATTGAAAATGCGACTTACGATGATGATATATATCTACCAAAGAAAATCAAGATCATCCGGTCAGGGATATGCGCCTTTATTTGTGGTGGCTGTAAGGCGGCGGCGCTATAACCGACGTTATATTGGAGATGGTTAAATTTTAAGGGAGACTTACAGTGCCTATTTTATATCGAAGATTTTTATATTAGATTGAGCTTATAATAAATATCAGGATATTGAATTCAATATATCAATTTGAATGAACCAAGCAGCCGCCTTGGAAATAGAGGTTGGTTGTACAATGCGGCATCCCCGCAATCGATATGGAAGTTTAGTGTCGGTGGTAGGCAACAATGTAAGGACATCTCGTCATCTTGTGAACTATGCGGGTTTATTCATCATATCAAACCTGACTGGTTGAGCAGTTGTCTCTTTTGAACTTGAATCAAAGTTTCAATTTATCCAATCAACATTTGGTGGTCACTGCCACAATCGGCACGTGGTCTTGTCTTAACATCCTGTAAAGTTGTCCTCCACCTTCTTTTAATCATTATACAATCTATCTGATTCTTCACTCTATCTCCAATGCTTCTTCAGATTCAGAGTCGACTCTTGTGATGTTGAAACATGATATTGCCGATAACTAAGTTATTTGCAGTCCAAAACTCCAAAAGCATGTCTCCACGCTCATTTTTGTCACCTCAACCAGGGAGTTGGAATGGATGTAGATACCGTCTCTAAAAAAAATTCAGAGCGAAAGATATTCAGGATTAACTCGGCTTAACAACAAAAAATTACAAGTTAACTTCGCAAAGTACAGGAATGGTCTCATAGGAATGATATGAAACTAAATGCCTCTAAATGTTCAGTAATGCAGATGTGCTTTGTAAGGAACCTGTACAACGGATGATCTTGTTTATTGATGATACCCAACTAAGTAATGTAGAATCTCCCAAAATAATAGTTTTAATCAACCGGAATGACCTAAAATGGAATAAATACATGACTGATCTTTTGAAGAGAAGTAACAAAAAGTTATACATACTCAGGAGACTGAAATCATTCAACCTACCTATTGTAGATCTTATCACCATATTAAGAGAATACATAAAACCGATTGTAGAGTACTGTGCACCTGTGTGCAACGAGGCTCTTACAAAACAGCACATCTATGCTCTTGAATCAGTTCAAAAGAGAGCATGTAGAATAATTCTTGGTATAGTAGTTATACATCATACAATGTAGCATTAGAAACATGTAACTTAGTACTCTTGAAAAAAGAAGAAAACAATTATGTCTTACGTTTGCTTATAATCTGGAAAAGTCCTTTTTTATCAAATTGGCCAGTAAGAAAAACAGGAAATTCGCTACTGCTTGAGAAGAACAACAAAGTTTACTCAGTACAAGTGCAAAACTTTAGATCCTCTAAATAATGAATAATTGGAATGCATTTTTATATAGTGTACGTATGTACACTATTTGGTTAATAGTTTTATCATTATTTAATGTTTGATACGCACAGAACACTGGTTTAGTTTAATCGTAGGAAACTATATGTTTCACAACCCACTCTGGAATATGTTTATCTTTGTACAGAGCCATCATGTTGATGAACTGGCAACATAGCACAAGATACATACAATAGACATACTTACTTTGACGCAACTGAAGGCAGATTGATTTTCATTTACCAATATATGCGCCGCCGATTCAACCTTAATATAAATTGTTTTTGTCATTTCCTTTACTCAGTTTGTCACGTGCGACAGCTCGCTTGAATTAGCTCATTAATCTAGAATAGGCTACTTAACAACCCTGAATAATAATACCAAAGGATTCCAGAAATATAGGTTAGTATTCCATTTAATGTAACTCAAATAGGACACATCATATCATTGTCGTTTACAAAATAATAAGTTACTGTAAATAGAATACGGTCATTCAATACTAGACTTTAGTATCGTGTAATAAACTCATGATGTGAAGTTTAAATAAATGTTTGTCTTCTCCGAGTTTATGAGAATATGCATGGATCAATTACTATAATTCCGTAGATTTAATGTGTATACTTCGACTTTGCCCAGACTCCGAATGCGAAGGAAGAATCCAAGGACTGGAGAGAAGATACGACGAACGTTGACTGCGACGACGAATGAGCGTTTGTTGATCAATGGCGACGGCGAGTGACTGCCATGATGAACAGTTGAGAGACGCACCCCGTTGATCTGGTTGAAGATAAGCTAAACAGAAGGTCTTCTCAGTCCTGGAGATAGCTTTAAGCACTGACGACCTATCTAACGATTAGCAGCAGATGCCACTTGTGGTGACATGCCATTCATCTTTGTCCTAGCTAATTGGCCGAGGTTGACCTATAGGTAGGCCGAGGTTGACCGCCGTCTAAAATAAGAAAAGACCGAAACGATTGTTAATGATATTTTTGCTAAAAATGAGACCCATGTTTAGGTATTTTTTGGTGAAAAAGTGACCCATTAGAACGGCACACCCCCATATGTCTTAATATGTGAGTATCAACCGCCCCCGGGCAAATGCATTCGGCCTAGGATCGGCGCCGTTATGTGAGGTGGCGCGAAATGTACAAGCGCTGGCGCCAACCAAGTTGAACGTTATATTGGAGATGGTTCGATTTTAATTACACGCACTTTGCCTACTTTATGTCAACGATTTTAAATTACTTGGTGCTGGCAATAACGTTCATGACAATAGCAAACTACGTTTATTCCCAGTAGTATAAATGTCAATGCGAAAATTCGTTTGGGATGTGTAAATGGGCCTTTTGACGTCGATTTATCATTGTGTCACTCTCCCAACCAAGCAGTCGTCTTACAAATACAGGGTTAACAAACGCTCGGGTACCCTCAATACCTCATAAAAGGGCACTAATATAGCACATCGACACGGTTTTGATCCTGGGGGCTTACAGTAACGAGGCCATTGCTTAGCCAATGAATCATGACTGTACGCAGCGGGCGCCAGGGTACGTTGACGCCCCCACAAAAACAAAAAAACAAAGAAAACGCAATAAATTTTCAATAATTCATTGCTTTTTCCCCCAGTCCCCAACAGGAAAAATTCCTTTGTAGGGCCATGCATTATGGTTCAAGGCATGTCCACATAGAAAAAAAAATATTATGTTGGGGGTCGGGGCAAAATGCAATGAATTATTGAAAATTTATAGAATTTTCTTTGTTTTTTTGTTTTTGTGGGGGCGTCGACGTACCCTAGCGCCCGCTGCGTACAATCATGATTCATTGGCTAAGCAATGGCCTCGTTATTGTGAGCCCCAAGGATCAAAACCGTGTCGATGTGCTATATTAGTGCCATTTTATGAGGTATTAATTCCCATTACTGTCAGTTAAGAGTTAAGGACGCAGGTCCCCTAGTTGATTAACATAGTAGCACACACACAGTCACGCAAAACAAAAACTCCCCAATTGTCATTCAATAAAATCTGAGAATGTATACTAATATCTATATCTATTAGGAATAAATCATTGTCAAAATCATTCAATAAATTGGGGTAAAAATAATTATTCCACCATTATGACCAACAGTGTATATCCATTCCCGTTTATCTAATGTTTTAAACCTTGCCCTAACCAAGTTTTACATGCGGTCTCAACCGACAGAATAAACCTCGCTAAAAGATATTGAAAGATCACATCCATCCTAGCTTCTGTTTATCACAACTCCTAAGAAACAAAATACCGGGTAAATGTTACACATTTTCCCCTGTCAAGAGTGTCTAAGAGTGTCTACTCTGTTGGCTACGGTAACATTACAATCTGTCGATTGCCTATGGAATTCATCTACTAAAAGGTGTTTCCACACTGCATCAACTAATTTGCAAACAAAACTAGGTCAGCGCCGATTATAGAAGTCAGCACCAATTTGGATTTGTTTTCCAGCCTCTGGGATGGTGTCATCTACGAGAACGCAATTTTCATCTGCTATTGGACCGATGTTCATTTCATAAACATTATAAAGCAATAAGGATAGTACATAACTCACAGCTTGCCACAAAGATGCATGCACGTTACCGTTTAGTGCTTTGTACATGCAAGCAAACCATTGCTTCACTGTCTTGTGTATGATTGCACGCATTTGTAATAACAGTTATTGTTCATTGGACTGTGCTGTGTGTTTCACACGCGCTATTCATAGAAAGAACCATCGCGTTAATCAGATTATCTCAAAATAAACCTGGCACATGGGTGATTTTGGGCTTGGCACAATGGGGATTAGCCCTGTGGCATGATAGAGTTAAAGGTAAGACCGGTAGTGGTAAAATTGCGGTTCAAGGGTTTCGGGCGCAAAATATCCGTTCAACCTAAATTCGCAAACAAGCAGAAATATATGCCAAAATGTTGAATGTTGAAGTGCTTTCGCGATATTTATCCAGGCCAGATCGAATGATAATTTACCAAATATATCAATTAGTAGGAGGTTCCCGGCAAAATTTGTATCATCACGTATTAGTCAAAACATATTCTTTCAGAAGATTGGTAATAAGAGTGTATTTGCTGTATTTTATCCCTCTACTTTGTAAGATATTTCACTATGTTGTATATGTAGATAAAGGTGACCACACAAAGCGAGCAGGATAGTACTCAAACATTATTTTTTTTAATTCCCTCTGTTTCCAAATTAAAATAAATTAGAAGTACTTTTTGTGAGGAGGCGCGATAGCTCAGTTTGTAGAGCAATGGTCTCGTAATCCGGTGACCCAGGTTTTAAACCAAGCCGATGCGCTAGTGCCCTTTGGTAAGGCATTAATCTTCATTACCAGGTCCCTCGGAGAGGACCTAAAGCCGACGGCCGTTTGGTTGCTTACTTACAAGCATTTATGCCGTCTTAGCAGTCAGGTAAAATAACCACCAATAACCAATAACATTGATATATATCTATTCACACATCCCTAACACCGTTTTGACAAATAGTTGATTTTCTTTTTTCGGACTGCCATTTACATTACTGGAAGGACCTATACAAATTCTGATTTTTAAGAGGATGAGTGCGCATGTGCCACTTGTTGCGGTCCTTAGCATGCGTGAGCACAGACGAGAGAAATGTCAGGTGAGCAAGAACTGTAATGTACCAAAGTTTCAAGAGCGGGCATTAACAATGTAAATATCGGCTTTTCCAAAGACGACACTCCAGAGATTTCGAATTTTTGTCGTTTGAGTAGAAATAAAAAAATGCGTATGAGTAAAATAACCCCCTGGGCAATCACCCCCCCCCCCCCCCCAGAAAATAACCACCCGGAAACTACCCCCCACGGCAATTACCCCCAGAAAATTAACCCCCGGAGAATTATCCCCCGAGGACAATTATCCCCCCAAGGACAATTACCCCCCGGAAAATTACCCCACGAGGACAACTACCCCCCGAGGATAACTACCCCCCCCCCCCAGGACAATTACCCCCGAGGATAACTAACCCCGAGGACCATTACCCCCCGAGGACAACTACCCCCCGAGGACAATTTCCTTCAAGTACAACTACCCCCCTCCTCCGAGGACAACTACCCCCAATGACAATCATACCCGAGGAATTTGTAACACTGTGATATATAATGCGAGCTTCTCTCCAAATGCTCTTTACAGTAAATTTCATAAACTTTCATTTTCTTTGTTATTTATAAAGTTCATTTCAGTGTTTTCAAATTATTCAATTCGATGTGGGGGTGGAAGTTGCCCAATTCCCCCGAAGTTTTGCTACCGAGTAAAGAACAGAAATTACATTTTTTTAGATATTCAACAATAAATTGCGCGCAGATGAGTGCGCGTTACAGCCTCTCTCACCAACAATGGCAAAACAAAGAAATTAGGATGTAATATTTAATTTATGCATCCTCTGTAACTTTTGTAATAAGCTGATCGTGTATTTGTCTTTGTTTGTATAATGGGCCCTCATCCATGATCTGAAATTAAGGTTTTCTGCACATTATCTATATATTCTGTTATCTACATATTTATGTTGTCATGCTGGAGTATGATATGTTTTCTAGTACGTTAAATTATTTTGAAATAGAAATTGCCTTCAAGTTTATAGACGGTGCCATGTCAAAAGAAAATAAATATCCGCTCTCTGGTGATTCATCTCATTTGATTTTGTAGCTCCAGCTCAGCGTTTTTCAACCGGGGTGCCGCAAGAAAATGTTAGTTACATTTGGAAAACTTTGATTTTGTGAAAAACAAATATCAGAAGCGAATTGAGTATGAAATTACGTGAGAAATACATTTTTAAGAATTAAAAAGTGTCTTCCTTCCTGACTCACTGACAATAGTTTGACAGCAAGGCGTCCGAATATATATTATATCTTTTATTTCGAGATAACATTGTTACCACACTCATTACGTTTAAAACATGATAAATAAATACGGGCAACGAGAGGCCCGAATATCCTCATATTCGTGTATCAAGGTCATGACCGAATTCATCACTTTTTATTCATGTACATTCGGCAGCAAGGTGCCCGCATCGTTTCTGGGGTGTGGATTACAACTAATTTTTTTACCAGTTGGAATTTTTTTTTTTTTTTTATTCTTAAATGTGTGTACATAGCACTTGGCGAGTGCCTGAGGCATGCAAAATAGATAGTCTGTGAAGACTTTGGAATTTGGGAAAAACTTTTCATTTCTTAAGAGGGTACCATGACTCAAAATATTGAAATAACGCTGCTCAAGAGAAATGTATTTCTATGCGTTTTGAGAAGCGCTTGACAATTACCTCAAACTTACATCCTTCGTGGAAATCTGCAACCGCACTGGCGTTGTATAACTTATTATGTATTAAAGGGAAATGTTTAGTAACGAGGTAGACAACGTGCCAGTATTTGAACGAATATGGGTTCATGAAGGGGGTCTTATAGGCTCGTAGCCATCTCTCAATGTGTCCGATCGTATTTTGCTATTGAATCCTGATTGTCCACGGGGGGTAGTTGTCCTCGGGGGGTAATTGTCCTCGGTGGTAGTTGTCCTCGGGGGGTAATTGTCCTCGGGGGTAGTTGTCCTCGGGGGTAATTGTCCTCGGGGGTACTTGTCCTCGGGGGTTAATTGTCCGCGGGGGTAGTTGTCCTCGGGGGTAGTTGTCCTCGGGGGGTAATTCTCCAGGGGTAATTGTCCTCGGGTAAAGTTGTCTTCGGGGGGTAGTCGTCCTCGGGGAGTAATTCTCCGGGGGGTAATTGTCCTTGGGGGTAGTTGTCCTCGGGGGGTAATTCTCCGGGGGGTAATTTTCCGGGGGGTAATTTTCCGGGGGTAATTGTCCTCGGGGGTTAGTTGACCTCGGGGGGTTATTCTCCGGGCGGTAATTTTCCGGGGGAATTTTCCTCGGGGGGTAGTTGTCCTAGGGGGGTAATACTCCGGGGGGTAATTTTCCGGGGGTAATTGTCGTTCGGGGGAGTTTTCCGGTGGTAAATATCCGGGGGGTGATTGCCCAGGGGGGTAATTGTCCGAGAACCAAACAAAAATTGGTTGCAGTGTAAATCCAGCTTGACGTACTGTGCCTATTTCATGTCGACGGTCTCATAGTAGATGGCGCTGACGCTAATGTTCAAGACAATAGCTGACTATGGGTATTTCCTAGTAATGTAAATGTAAATGCAAAAATCCGCTTGGGATGTGTAGATGAGCCTATATTGACGTCCATAAATCATTATGTTACAACCAAGCAGCCACCAAAGAAATACACTGTGCACAAACACCCGGGCACCTTCGCAACCAATATGGAAGTTTTTTTTCTTCATCTTTATCGTTGGTAGTATGATAATTACTCCCCCCCCCCCCAATGTAATAATCCTTTGAATGAAATATGCAGCTTCGGTCGTGCGCAACTCCGTTAGGACATCTCGTCACCTTTGTCATACTGTACGTGCTGCTATATTCAAAACTATCCCAGAAGTTAAGCTCCCCGAGTCCAAGCTGACGACAGATGTTCGAGACATACTGATACGGAGACAAATATAAATCATAATAAAGATGCAATTTACTCCAACTGCCAGTTTCCAGCATGACCTCTACCCATCCTGAATACTGATCAGGTCCGTTTCTAAGCCGCAAACCCGGACCAACTGTAAAAAGGAAAGAAATAAAGTTTCTTCAATTGTCATGGCGATTCAGACATTGGCTCGAAGACAGAGTTGGATACTGAGGTCTGTAAGTGTAAGTATCGTTGATCTATTCATGTTTTCCTTTTTTTGATATAAAGGAATATGATTTTTGACCTCTCATTATCATTAATTTAGGTTTGGTTTTGAAATACTACCGTGGAAAAGTCGTAATTCTCAACCTACTTACTTACAATGATAGTCACTGTACATGTGACTTGCTTCTGTACAAGTACAGAGGTTCATACCCGGCACTGAAAAGCTGACAGTCTTGCTTCGAGTCCGAAAACACAATGTTAGCACTCGCAATCAAACTTGAGATGGTGATTTAAAAGCTCTTTTAATAATTTCACGAAAAGAAAAAGAAAATCAATAATGACTATATATGAAGGTAGCATAATGTAAACATAGTTAGTATATATAGTATATATCTAGATGATGAACCATACTCGGGTTAACATGGCATGTATTTTTAATCTCAATCTGTAGCAGATCTGCTAGCATAGAAGGGTCAATGATCTGTAGTCGGTCTAGCTGTAAACTTTCAATTATATTGAAGCAATTATTTACCATAAGGCGATGAAGTTGGGTCGACATCACCACCATCTGATGACCATACCATTGATCCCTCCGAATCATCGTATTCGGATGTACCTGCAAGTTTTTCAATGGTCAACAATGTGTAGAGGAGTTTAAAGAGGGGGGAACTTGACACTATGAGGTACGTTTCCTTAATAGTAAGATGACTTGTTGATTTTTATTTGTTATGAATTATTATGAGAAAAGTTATACGATAACAACCGATAGACCTGTAACTACTAAAATAAATAAGAAATATTAAGGATAAGCCTACAATTTTAAATATCATGTTTTTTATAAAAGATGTATAAAAGAAAAAAGTGAAGGGGCAGTACCAAAGTAATTTGCAGACGAGATTGTCTTTAAAGTATTACTATCACTACTGTAATTAATTTTCTTTTTTAAACAAAATTAACACTACATTAGATCAGATTTGACAATTTAACAAATAACTTTACTCCCCAATTTGCTATAAAATGGTTTCAAGGTTTCTTTTCCCGAACATTAATACAACTTAGATTGATGTTGTAGCCATTTGTATCGGACATTTCAAGCCTTGCCCTAACCAAGTATCATATTTTGTCTTAACCGACAGAATACTCTTCCCTAAAACATATTGAAAAATTAGATGCATCCTAGCTCCTGTTTACCACATCTCATAAGGAAAAGAATACCCGGTGAAAGATAGCAGATTTTCTCCTGTCAAGAGTGTCTAAGAGTGTCTACTCTGTCGGCTTTGGTAACAGTACAATCTGCTAGTCAGTTTTTGTGACCATAGCGCTTCACCAGATATAGACACTTGACTACACTGTTGCCTACTTGAGGAGTTTCAGCAATGACCGTGATTTACGGTTTCATTTTTATATTCTATTATTAGTATGGAAATCAATAGGCCTATTACAACATTCAAAGAGTTCATTGTAAATTATATCAAAACATTATTTTCACGTTTTCACTTACTTGGGGGAGGATAGCAGACTATGCCCTTGTCATTTGAACTTCCTGATCGCGTTGTCCTGTCTAATTCGCATTCTGAGAGCAGACTTTCATGGCCGTAACATTTTACCGCATGCAAGCACTCGCTACCGACATCGGTTACAGCAGGAAGTGTACCGCTGACCGTGATACTGTTGGCGTAGCCTAACTCTAACTCCCGGCAGACCACCTCAGCATCGTTCATATCCCAGTCAGACGCACAAATGGTCGCCCATGCGCCATCGATGTACACTTCTGGACGGCCGTCATGTGGATAGGGAGTCGATGTCATTTCTTTAAACCGCACTTCATATTCTGTCAATTTTAAGCAGAACAGACACGTTATTGATGTCCCGATCCAGGAATTGAAAAGGCAGTAAAAACTAATTATTATTATATTGTATCGCAGATCTGAAAGGTTTGCCTTTTATCCATTTTACAAATTCAACAGTAAGTCTCGCTAGAAAGGGTGATTTCATTCATTAACGGTGCCTTTTTGGAGTTCATTGTTTCTTACGATATATGTTTAAAAGACGTAAGAAGATTGACACCTTTGTAATCGTATCGTAGGTTATAAACACGTTGTTTGGGAAAATTGTGTTAGACACGTATAGACCTATATGTTTTCACTGTAGTACAGAATCAAGATCAAGGAATTATTTTAAACAGGAATGTTTATCTATTGCATGTCAAAGGAATGTGATTTATTTACATGTGATTTTAGTGCGACGGACCAATGATTGATAATTCAGATCTGTAAACATACTAGATGCATGCATACATTGCAAATAAAAAAATCCGTATAATACTTTTATTATTCAATAATATGTCCAGAGCAAGAATCGAACAGAGACTGGGATAATACTCACGACGTTGCGCTGATGAAACGGAGAAGAGGCCAAGGAGAAAGCATAAAACCAGTATCAACTTCATCGCTGCCATCTTCAGATCAGACACACAGCAAGAAGAACTAATTAATGACAACAAAAGTTTCCGTCATCCTTCTTATATATGCGTCCAGTGCAGAAATGGTAACGCGCGGAAACGTGCGGGAAAAAATGGCGCGCACACGTAATTTTTGTTTCAACTGCCAATGAGGAAATACAGAAAGATACACAAACTTCGCTGGAAAGAGTAATTATACCAGAGAAAAACAGGAAGTACCCACTTCCAATGCGTCAACCGATATTATTGTATCATTATCAATATGTTTAACCAGGATCTTTGTTTGTCATGCCTTTGAGTAAAATATTAAAAAAAACATAATTGCCAAAATAAAGAAAAATTCTTCATACTAAATTACATCTGTCAATAGAAAGTCGATATCAAAATGTCAGTGTGTCACATGCCATCTTTATTATTGATATAGATATATATTTCTGGGATCCTGCCAATAAGGAAATAACGAAATGGGTGTCCATGTCTTTTTTTAGTATTCTTCTTTTTTAACGTTTTTTGGTTTGTTTTTAACATATTTAGTGACAAGGTTCAGTATTAATTTTCGAGAACTAAATCCTAATACTCGTTAGGATGTTTCAAAGATCACAACAAATTATACTTTTTCGCCATTACACCAATTTCACTACAATCTCCAAAATAGAAGTATACCTCTAAACAACGATTTCTTTTTGAAAAGATAACTCAATTTCTACCAGCTGTTAAATATGAAAAATAGCTTGAATGGTTATGTTTCGAGTAAACGATTTTGCTTTACTCATAAATATACTCTTCAAACTGATATACTTTTTATGTGTTGCATCTACTAAATACAACAGGTTAAAGTATGCTTCATATTCAAACTGCATTCATGGTTTATTTCATTCAATTTAGGAAAAAAATATTGCTAGTGTATTTGATATCAGCATTATCAATGGAATGAAAATTCTATTCGTGGAGAAAAGTTGATAACCGATAAAAACTGCATCAGTTTCCAGAAGTATTTTGAGATGTTACGCAGTGTTAAGAGATTCTAATTTAATCTTGTTGGTTCTTTCATATTCTGGTTTTATTTTTGGAAACAAAATTAGATCGGTATTATATTCTATTTACGTTATCTTTCACAACTTCAATTAAATAAATGTTCGTGTACACGTACTTCAACATGTGCTACGAGAACGTAACTGCTAAGAAATAAGTTATATTAAATAAGAAACACGAATTTCAAATTGCTTTTAACAAACAAGGAAGGAAATCGAAGAAATTTGATGATCACGCTTTACGTTTCAAATCCTTCCAGGCTCCATTACGAAACAGGCACAAAGCCAAAGTATTATTATCAAGCTAAAACATCATAAACAAACCTCTTGAAGGCTTGTATGATCTTTCAGGTTTATCTTTCAGCAACGTCACGAGAACTTACATAACTAAAATAAAAATATAACTAACTCAACAAAGCGCAGAGCGGGATAGATTTGGTATTACAGTCCGCATTGTTTGAAGCCATTAATAGAATGTTTCTGCCCTTGGTTGACATGATATCTATGAGTCAGTTATTGGCCCTCTATGTGAATTAACGAATTATTTGACAATACAATGAACTTGGACACATGGCAATTTGGAATGAGGAAATGAATATAAGAATATTTTAAATGATAAGATAATTTTAAAAAGAGGAAGGCATCCATATTACAGGGGAAAGGATTTAAACAGATCCAGGTTTTTTTTTAATCATTATGAATTGGCTCTTAGTTTTGTTTAATCAGATGTGTTTGTAATTGCAGGATAATTCAAATAACAGATAAACAGTATTCAATTTTGACTTTGAAAAGAATATACACATAATTTTTTCAAAAGCAGTTTTAATTTATAGACTGGCGAGAGGAAAGAGTCATTTGAGCGTATCACTTTCTATTTAATCAACATTATTTGAGACAAAGACATCCAAAAGAAAACGTTCAGGAGTAAGTATATATCCAGAGTATATTTTGCCTCAATACAATCAAGAAGAGGAGTTTCGTTTAATATTATGCCATGTACATGTATGTTAGTGCCTATATTAGCAGTGTATCTTCGTGATAGTTTTCCCTTGCATAATTATATAATGAGATCTTTTGAAATGTTTCTGATTTGACATCTTTCAGGACTCAGGAGGCTTTCTGGACAGCGTCTCATGATTGCAACAAACCACGTGATGTATAACACCGTATAGCCTGGCTAGGACAGTCCGACCAAACAACTCCTAACAAGAGCTTTCTAGGTCTTTGAACCCACCCTGTCTGATAGGATCTGGAAGTATTCTGTAACAGTCATACTATAAATCTAAGCATTTCTTGCAGTAGAGCAACCTATCGATCATACAGTATTCAATTAAATGTATATGTTAAGAATTAACCAATGGCTAGGATACCCAGCGAGTGATAAACTCTTTTGAAGACTGTCCTTATTGCGTGTTGTTAGACGTACAATTAGTAAGGTTATGGAACGATCGCATATGGCTTAATTGATATAAAGTTAAAAAACCAGTATATATCAAAAAATGTGAACCATTAACATTATATGTTGGTCCTGACGGATGATTTACTGTATCTATGATATCATAAATGATTAGCATTCCCTTTGTATTTTTTGGAAAATTATAACATGTCGAATAGAATACGCATACGTATATTTGACGGCTTTTAGCTCAAAACTGTTAATATTAATGGATAATATTTGTAGAAAGATTAGAGATGGGACATGTGTACATGGGTGTAGTGGAATGTAGGCCTATGCTGCTAAAGAAAACACATCGGAACTTGAGAGAGTATGACAAAGTATCACATCAGAGTCATAATACGAAAAGTTTATTGATCCCCGTGATTTTCTTTTAATTTCCTTTTCAAATATCGACAAAACTAGTCTGAAATGTATAAAAGTGTAATGATTAAAAGTACATTTACCCAAAGATATGAAATGTATCGTGTACACGATATTTGGTTTACAAATAGGGGCGATTGTGTATTTGTGTGTTTGCTGTTATTTGAGGGGACACAAAGGCTTTCTTTACGTGTATTGATATTTTAATTTTGGCATTTCTCTTTTATGTAGATACATCTATTATATCAATTAATATGTTTGACAATACCGATCTTACATTGTTATTGTTCATTTCACAATAGTATAAAGATACATGTATTGACAATATACTGACGCTATAAAGTATAAATTTACAAATATAATAATGAAACAGTGAATAATAAAACGCTTCTGTTAAAGTGCTGTATTTTTTCACGACTTTCATTTTTCAAGATTGTGTGGTGAGATGGGTATTTGTCTTCAGATATACACAGCTTAATGAAACACTTTAGGTCCAATATTTTCAACTTACTGATCAATAGTCGTCACCAATTTATTCCAACAAATTATTAAGTAGCGTGTTAACCAGGAGGAAGAGAGAAATAGAGAGATGAAACTGGACTGTGAGAAAAATATCTTAACGTTATCGTTAGACTATCAAACCGATTTGTAGGGATCCGTTAACTTTCAGCAGTTTTCTTACACTTTTGAATATATAAAATTTGATTCATCATTTGTACGCGTTTTTTTTATTCAGGATAAGCAGTGATTAATCGAGAACCAAACATTTTAGTGATGTTTATTTAGGATAATATATTTTCTTCTTATGGATTCAGACATGATTTTTGAAGTCCGTCTGCACTTCTTTTTGAATGAAGCAAACCGAAACAAGGATTAAAATATTGTACACAGCTGCGTATTTTTCACCTTTTAAAAAAATATAAGTACACAATCGTTATCAACAGAAGGTCGAAGAAGATAAAAATAAAAATTTACATCTTTCATTTACAAATATAATTGCTTAGCTTATTTTACCGACGTAGCAGTCTGTCTATTTCTTTCTTTTTCAATTTCTTTCAATTTGGTTTTGGAAAGGGAGAGGAATAAATCTAATCACGAATTTAATGACATATTTAGATCATGTCTTCGGCGTAATGACCAAGATATAAAGAGTAGAAAAGGACTTGAAAATAAAAATGTCATTTTAGGTTCAGGTTTTTCAATCCCATTTAACGCACTCAACTGTGTAATTTAACAATCTTCGGATATCAAACCCCGTTATGTCAGAGCAAAGTTATCATTTTTTCAATATTAACGCCATCGTACAAATGGGTGTCATATATGAGCGGTCTATTAACGCTCGTTTAGACAGGTATTGCCGTAAAAGCATCGACCTTTCTCCCAAACGACGATGAATTTCAGGTTGTGAAATCAAACAAATTAGGCTACACGCAGAGATAATAGACATACTTGTACTTGGTGGTACATCTCATGACATCACACATTTTACCAATTTATGATCTAACAAAGAACAAAAAGTAAAACAAGAATAATACTCAAGTAACAATAGAGGATCGCATAATAAATTCAAATTAAATTCAGTCAAGCAAAATTTATGAAATACGTCATCAACAAGCCATAAAAGCCACACACCTGGTCAATTTGAAAGAAAAAATGTTTAGAATATCTTGTCTTACGTGGCAGACAACGTCATGGTCGACATCAGATACATGTTTCGGAGGCAAACTGTGGATGGAAATAGGCTAGCGTGCCTTACTTTGGTCATCCAATGAGCATGAAGGAAAGTTTTTGTTTCATCGGATCAGATGTGAAAATAGAAATGGCGCCATACATCTGGCTCCATGCCAGAGAAGAGGAGGAGGAAACAGATGGCGAAACCTCTGCTATGAAAACGTAATTAAAGATGACCACTTATTATTTCTGACTTCAAAACTGTTGCAGTATGAAGTATTTCCTTGTATGACAAACAAGTTATGTCAATAGGCTGAAAGATACTCTGATACATGTCATGATATTTGACAAGAAAGAGAATTTTAAAAAATGACCCAATAACCTTGTAAAGAGTCTTTACATATTTCCTTGATGAAAATTTAGCTACGTTCTTGAAATTTTCAATGATTCTATCGGTCATAATAAAATGCAAGATATTTGAAAATATGTTTCTTGTGATATCATTGATACATTGATAGCTAGCGTCAGGCTTAGTTAATTGAGATCCTATTTAGTACAAACCACGGAAATGGAATGGTCTTGCTGCAAATAAAGAAAATGATATACGTTGATTTTTGGAAGCGTAGAGTAATTGGTGAGAGGAGTGCCTTATCTCTCATTTGGCAAAAAAAATCATCTCAGAAGGTCATGTTACTAGTCTATCTAGTATGCGAGGGAAATTGTGAAATGCGTATAATTCTATATCAAGTGTATCTATTATTTCAATGGTGAATGTAAGTTTCCTTACCAGTCAGCAGAATCTCAAATTCGAATTCTTGATGTATACTAAATTACTGTCACAAACACTGTTTGTCGCTATAAACAAAAATGTGAGTAAAAAAAACTCAGCTTAATAAAGGAATGATTAACACTTGTGTCCTGTATTGAATTTGTAAAGATTATGCGCATTATATCATGTATAAAGGTAACAGCGACATTCTTTATTATTTTAAAAACCAATTATATCAAATTCGCTTTTAGAACAAAACTTACCTACATGGAACGCTGGCTTTCAGTAATATTAACATTCATTATTATAGTTAAAAAAGATAATTAAGGGAACCAACTAAACGTCTGAAATTCGCATGATTTAGTAATTACACATTATAACAGAAAAGGCTGTTGTATCAGACCAAATGTTCATTTATTCATTATTGTATTTAAAATGTAAGAATAGAAATGTGTTCTTCTTTCGAGGTTCCACAATTTTCTTTTTGTTCTATTTACTTCAGACATTACCGAACTTTGTAGAATTTACTCATTGAAAGTAACATTGTCCATTCGTTATAATAATTGAAACAGAGATGTACATGCAAATAAATTTCTATCAAATTGGAAAAATAAATATTAGTATTTATTCATTGTTGTAACGTGTCCTTAACTTGTAGTTTTCTTTTTCAATAGAGACGAAAGCGATGCAAAATTAAGTTAACTAGAAGGCTATTACTCATTAACAATTTTGTTTAAATAATTATTATTCACAAGATTGTGGATTTCAGTTAGAGTGTAAATGTCAATAACCATAAACGGAGCTGAATAGTTTTTGAAGGATGAATCACACAGAAAGCACGTGAGGTTATTCATGAAGGGCGCTATTTCACTAGGTACAACGTCCGAACATATATATTTTAGCAAGCCTTTTTTTCTATTATCGTAGCTGGCGTCCTTACACAAACATCTCTAGCATAAAAATTACATACAACCAAGACCACTGGTTCAAGATTTGTTACAAATATATGTTTATCATCTATCTGTGCTTTTTAGAAATGGGTAGAAATGGAATTAAAGTGTAAAGGTTGGTATGATGAAGAAATCACTCATTTGTAATAACTATTAAAAAGAAATGTCTTTTATGAAAGAAGAGCAAAATGCAAAGGAATATTGTGATTTACAATTGCATTGTAGTTTGATAGGCTTATGATAGGTATCATTTTGTGAATTAAGATCTGGGTAGAGAATTAAGGCAAGAGAAACACGTAGCAAACATTACCACTAAGCCTTAATACCTCTTAGGGTTCAATTAAAAGGTTTAATGGAGAGTGTCATCATTATCATTTAAAAAACGCAGGGAACTATAACTTTAAAACGTTACAGACCGTCTATTACTGTAAATTACTTTTCCTTTTTGTGTTATGAAAACGCACAAACTATGCAATGATATTTTGTCCCATTTTAAATGTGTCTCTCAATAATAAATACACCCGATATTGAATGTCTGCTTCTTTTTTTTTACAGTAATCATGTTGAATAGGCTAGTTTTACATGTAATCTTTGTTCTATAATATCAAGAGATCTATCCTTTCCTTTTTTTTAAACGTTAGGAATCAATTGAATTACTATTATCATTAATATTGTTTCGTTTATCTATTTAGTTATCAATTGGCATTTTCAAAACATGTCAAAGAAGGACTCAGGAATGAATAAGCAACATTTGGCGATAACTATGATATCTATGATAACTCTTTCGTTAAAAACAAGATTCTACCAGACGTCAAAACTTTCACGATTCATTTTGTATTGAACATATTATATCGTTCGTGCCGTAAATGAAAATATTATGTCTGTGTAGATTGATAGGAAGCAAAAATTACTTCTTAGGAGATGGTAGAGCCAATGAAATTACTTTTTAACCAGAAGAAAACTCAAAAATACACAAAAGACACAATGTTGAAAACCAGACTAATTTAAAAAGATACAAAACTCAAATTTTCTCCTGGAAGCAGTATCCCTAAAATACCTAAAAGAGTTTACATTTGTTGACAGGCCATTCGATTGAATTAGATCTCGATTAGTTTGGAAATGTTTCTTAGAAATTTTAAGAGAACAGAATGGTATTATGAAAGTGACATGCCTAAAAAGTAGAGCAATAAATATTTAATGTTAGCTAGTAGATAATACATAGAGACCTGATAAAAACAAACAAGCTAGATGGCGCTATTTCAGGTTTTATACTGACACCTAGCATGCCTAGTGTAATGTGAATCAGGAATTGAAGAAATATTCGCCTTTGATATGAACGCCCGGGATATTTTATTGAATGTTTTATATCAATTCGTGATTACTGACAAATAAACTTTAAAAATTATCTTTGATTTGAAGCTGTGTTACGGGTTATGCATTGAGTAATTCTAGATAAGTTTTGAGCATGCATGTAAAACATATAACTGCAGCTTTCTTCGTTTCATGTTTACTTTCTCCTAGTAGATTTAGTTATTCAACAACAAAAGCACCACATATAGCATTTATCTAATCAGAATTCATAATTGTCCAATGTCTGAACAGAGATATAGTTGAAGTATATTTATTTGGAAGGGACATCTACGTATTAGTAATATATTTATTCAGGTTATCGCTAAAAAGCAGGGTATAGTTCCATTTTTAAACCATGGAGATATGACAAGAAGAAAAAAAATCGGACTTTTTAATCTTTAAAGATGTCTAATGGGAAATTTAGTATATTGTAATGAATAGATGGTAAATCATATTTAGATGATAGAAGGACTTATAAGGTGAAAGGTGTTCATTCAGTATTATCACAATACACATAGACGTACATGTATGATGGAGATAGTATTTGCCTTTAAAATATATTTCTTGAAAAGCGGGCAAGAATATTTAATCCATGGAGTTGTGAGAATGTATTAATTCTATAACAACAAAACTTAATTGGTATACTAAGTTTCAGACAGCAATCCAGTTAGACAAACGATCTAGAATATGATCAGCTACTTCAAGGGAATTGGGGTATATTGTAAAGGATAGATGGAAAATTATGCTTGGATGAAAGAAGGAATGATGAAGTGGAAACTGCTCATTCAGTATTATAACAGTACACATATATATATATATATGTGATGAAGATCTCGTGCCTTCAAAATATACTTCTGAAAAAAAGGAGTGGGCAATTCAATCCATCAAGTTTTGAGAAAGTAATAGATCTACGAAAAATGAAAATAACTTAATTGGTTTATTTCGTATTAGATGGCAAAACTAAAATATTTTAATATATTTTCAGGGCATTTAGGTATATTTAATTGAATAGGTGGGAAATTACACTTTGATGAAAGGGCTAATAAGTAGAAGGTATTCATTCAGTACTCACATGAATTGCAAATGCCATGGACATACTTTGCTTCATAAGATTGTTTCTTATAAAATGGGATATACGATCCATCAAGTTTTGTGAGCCTACGAAAAAGAGAAAAAGACTAATATGGCATACCTGGTAGAATATATTGATTGGGTACAAGAGATGTATACGATAACTGCAGATAAGAAGTTACGAAAGGGAAACAACATTAAATTTGACAATTAAAATATTGCAAGTCAGGAGGTACTCGTGTCGTAAAAAGTGAAGGAGAACTTCATGATATTGCATTGCATAATATGGAAAATATGTTACAGCAACCTTTTTGTAGGTATAGATGATTTGCCAATTGACCCTACATCTACCTAATACTTTTGATTTAGGATTGAGTATGTTGTTAGTGGTGTCGTTGAACAAAAGAAGTAAAATCGATATTGTGAAGAAAAAAACTGTCAGCTTTGCTATATGTGACAAACAACTATATAGTCGGTGAAGTAAGTAAAATGAAGTGAGGGGAATCGTTTGGGATAAAGACGGCCATTTTGATATAAATTAGTCACTACGATCATGACAATTATAAACATTTATTTTACATTTATTTTACGTTTGGTCCCTGTGATGAAGCCTTCATTTTAGCATATTTTATTGAGCCAAATAGCCACTTGAAGGAAAAAATTACATAGTATTGAATATAACACACATATCAGGGTTGAGGAATGTGAGCTTTTATTGTCAATAAATTTAAGATAAATACGTAGGTACAATGTGAAATATCAACAATTCTTTTGAAGATTCCATGTCGATGAAACGAATAGGGTAGTGAAGATCATATCTGGTAAGTTAAAATACAACTTTTTTTTTTTCTTTTTTTTTTAAATCCATTTGTTTATCAATAATTATAAAGTTTATTTTCTAAAACGAACTCTTGTTCATGCTGGGCCTTTTTCGGCATTAATTATCCAGGAATTGCCGCACAAACTTTGTCTTGCGGTTATCAATTTTTATATATCAATATATAGCAAAACTTGAAGCAAAATTACAAACGTAGGGAATGTCCATTCAAGTTTTAAGCATAATTTTTATCATAAATTGTCCATAAGTAAAGACCAATCTTAGGAACTTATTTTAGACTCCCCAAAACTGTTCAAGTGTTGTATTACTAATATTACTACTGATGTATTACTACTTTTATGATGTAATCGCAGACACATGCACAGCCCAAATTAATTTCTCTTTATAAGTGAACATGCCTTCCTCTACTTAGTTCTCTTCTCAGTTTTTCTTTTATTTACTATTTGTTTTCTTTCCTATCAACGTTATGTTATACAATATGTAGTTTTCATAATAATATCTATAATGTTCTCTCAGTAAATATGTTAACTTATTATGGGCGTTCCCAACTCAAGCTATGCTTTTCGGGTTTTCCCTTCTGTTATCTGAATTATCTACTGCATACTCTATGTTGAAATCATTGTAACGTATATAATTTATATATACATTGTGTTTCATATTGTACTGTTGAGAAGGAAATAAATTTTAATAAATACAAACTACAAACAACTTCTATATTATTGTGGTTAACATAATCGGCCACCCTTGAGAATCTTCGTATACTATATTACAAAATGTGGTTAACGTTTAGTTTTAGTTTCAGTTTAATTTATTGGTCATGCACAAAAGTGAAAGTAAAATTGGCATTAAAAAAACATTTTCTGATTTCCTGTTCAAAAGGGGAATTTATCGATGATATTTTATTATCATGAAACTGAGAGATTAGCCATAATTTTGTTCTTCAATCTTTATATATCTTGTTTCTAATTGATTAAGAACTTGGATAAAACAGCACTTTACTCTTTTTGTAACCTAACAGAATGCACACACAAAAATGCTTTTCTAACATTTTGCTTGTGATCCACTTTCAGGGTCCTCAATTTAGCTGGTGATAAATTAATAAACAGAATATTTTCTTTTCGTAAATGGGGCTCTTTCCTTTTTTTCATTATTATTTTCTTATGCCAGCAAGGTAATCATTAAAATGGCTTTTGATAAAATGGTATACAATGTAAGAACGTAGAATAAAACTGTTGAACGTGTTTTGTTTACAATATGATATGAACCACGATAAGAAGTATCATAACGGTCTTGCATTTCTCAAAGATTAAGTTCGTAAGTGGGAAATACACTGGACCACGATATTAAACGTTTAGTTATGTGTTAGTCCTCAACATAAGATAATATTGTAAAGAGAGACGAATGAATAATTGTAGAACACATCCAGTTTAGATTACACTATAAACAACAGAACATGATGTATGTGCCTACTATTGAAATCAACCTAAAACTAAGAAGATCACTATCTTGCAATGCGATCCGAAATTAGATGCAGAGTGGAAAATTGAATGATGAATTAATAATAATTATCCTTTTTTACATTGTCTAAAAGCATTACATTGTTACAGTATGTTCTTATTTCCTTCACGATAGTTTATTTGCAAAGGTCACAACAAGGAAGTGCTTTGATTTCTATATTATAATTATGTGGGATTGAATTTACTTGATAGATAGATGGCGCTGGACTTCATACGGTTATGCTCCTTCCAGGGATCATTACAGAAAGTAAAAATTGAACAGATACTTGCATTTTCACATCAGAGGAATTAAATAGTGCTAAAAAAATCTGCTCCTTGTGAGGTGAACCTAATATGATTTACATTCGTATCCGGAATCGGAATATTGAACATCTCCTCCATTAAAATCAAATAATTTCACAGCGATTAATTGAAAAAAAAAATTGGAATAACATTGTTCATTCAACTTCTAACCTAGATATCAAAATGCAAAGTTATTGTACTATAATAATCGTGAACAGAACTCCCTATATATGACAGCAAAAGATTAGATAACCATAGTAAAAAAAAAAAGAGCTTTAACATGTGTTTTATGAAGGAAAATTGACAAGGTATTATAATAGAGTTTCTTTACATGTCTATAGATACCGCATGCACGTTTTGTTAGAAATAAACACATATCATAAGGCAGAATGAACTTCGGAGAAGGATACAACGGATGGAATATGAATATGACATGTTTTAGCTCAAAGATTAGTTTTTAAGAAAGCAATAGGACTAAAACATAAGAAATAGGTGGTTGACACTACACTACTGCTTAATTTTTTAGGAACGTTCTACTTTCGAGTTTGAAATCTATAAACAAATTATTTATTTCATACACATAAAGAACTTTTTCACATCCTTTCCACATAATCTTGACAAATCAACAAAAACAATACATGATTACTTCATTACAATGATTATTTTTCATTATAGGAATTGGAAATACGATTTCGATCAAGGCATAGTTAGGCACCGGAATTGAAGCCGAATAGCTGAAAAAGAAAGGGCCCTAAACCTGGAAGGCTTTCCTTTTATCTCTCTTTTGATTATATATATCTACAAATAAATATTCTTAAATTCTTTGATTCATTACACAATTTTTACATCCCTTTTCCCATTTTTTCACAACAAACGACGTGATATTTCATTAGTGATCATATATATTTTCATCATAGAGCCGAGTTTTCTATAACCAAGATTGTAACCGTGACATGATGCTTCGTGGAGTATAGCTATTTATTTACTAGAAGTTTTCATGCAATTAAGCAGACGTGGGCTATTCAGTTGTTGACGTATTGTGTTATTCTGCAGGGGACGATATCACAAAGAGTCACCGCAATGGGAACACTTTCAATTTCAATTTAATTCTGGCTTCATTAATTTACAAAATATTAAAAATATGAAACATTACTGTAGTCCGGCTAGTATTTTTCCCTAGTAGAACAGTCGTTGTGTACTACTAATGACACCATTGCCATACTTTCATAGAACCATCGAATCCAGCTTTTTTTTTTAACTGACTAAGTAATATATTTTCCTCCAATAACAGGGACTGGAGCTTTTTACCCATGTATTTACATTTTTGGAGCAAACTACAATTTGAGAAAAATACGTTCACAAGTATAGGTTACCCGAATTCACTGTTATTGTACTCCTCTATTTATGCTTACACTATAATATGACTGTCATTCTTCTTTTCATTTTTTTTAGAAAAAAGCATCACGTAGTACTCGAGATTAAATTTTGCTATTCCGTTTCTATCACACTTCAAACAATATGATAATGACTACGAATTACATCAAACTAAATTCTCTTGTTTTTTATGCACTAGTACTTGAAGTTATATTCAGAACCATGTACTTTCCATGTACTTTCTTTCCAGATAACTAGCATTCTTTTTCAGGCATCTACTCTGGTATGTATGTAGGCCTATATCAGAAATTCGGACTAGATCTTTCTATTTTTCACAACATATAATGGTATTGGGAGTGAATTTGCAAGATATACAGACCATGCAGACACGCTCACGATTTGGGGCGAAGAAAACCATCTTATTATTTAGTTTTCATACCAATATTTTTAGGACTTTACAAAACTCAATCTGATTAGAACGACATGTATAAAAATTCACTATTTTTTAAAGGACCATTAATATGGAATAGTATACCTTAGGAAATTTTAAGAATGCAAAATCTCTCAATCTTTTTAAATGAAATATAAACAATTTCTGTTAAATAAGTATAATAATCAGCTTTAATAACATGGGCAAGTTTAACACTTTTTTACTCAGATTGTACATGATAGTATGTTTTAGTATGTTTTTTGTTTTTTGTTCTGTTCTTTTGTTCTTGTTTCTTTTTTTCCTGTAGCCTATGTGTGTTTTTAGGGGTAGGCTTTCATATACATAATTCCTCCTTTCTGCCTATCCCAATTGCACTCATAAATTGCTATCGTTATTTGTTATCACTTTTTGTTTTTTTATCATTCCATTCTGTATTTGTATGTTTTAAATGTTTTTTATGAATAGTGTTGAATAAACTTTGAATTGAATTGATCTTGACATCAAGCAATATATATATTTGTCATGCTTTAGTAACTGGACACATTTTCTAGGTCCCTATCATGTTTCAGTTATGTTGATTTTATCTTATGGCCGACCAAATTTCTACTTCCTGTCAGCGTACTGGTGTCATTTCTGGCCTGTTGGTATATTCAGATTATTCGAGCAAGTGTGATAAATTAAGTGAACGAAAAAAAAAACTTACAGGGAGTAAACATTTGCCTGCCTAATCAGTGATGAATATCTTAATTTATCACCACCGTTTATATATGCATTTACGCAGTAAAACGATCCCTACGAATTCAAAGAGAATTTAGACGTGTTAAGAATATAAATGTTTTGGTCTGAGGTGAGATCTCTCCATGGGTAATTATAAGGAAATAATTCTGGATACTAGAAAAAAAAATACATCCTGCTTCATTGTTGCCATAAAAATGTATCATCCCGGTGTAACATAAGCACATATACAGTGAAGTAATTATTTACAAGTATTATTCAATTTTGTCTTAATCCTGTGTCTATATCTTATGTTTGTATACACAAATGTGTCCATGAAAATGTCATCTTTTAGTTTAAAGATAAGTGTAATTTGCCCATTTTTATTCTATGACAGTGAAATACATATGATTTACTCTGCATGGAACAATATAAGATTTCTTTTTAAATTTGTATTATTTGACCTAAATGGTAATTTTAGTCCCCTTACTAATTTAGTAACTACTCGTTTTAGTAGATATATAAGGTCAATTACGTATGGAGTCATTTTCAGGTATTTCTTCTGTTCTTATAACAAAGTTAATCAAATTTGGTTAGGACTGAGGGAAATTATACATATACAAGGTCAACATCGAAGTTCAGATGGATTTTGGCCTGTCTTTCCCATTTTTAAAGAAGTGTTTGCTTTTACAATAAATTGTACAGGTGATGTGAGATGCAATTTTGCAATCTTGCACTTTGGTAGGGGTAGAGTATTTTATGTAAATTACTAACTTGGTAGAAAGCGAAAATGTGAGGACAGTCTCCCGTCTATTACGTGTTATAAAAGCTCGCATGGGATTAACTGACTAACAATTGATACAATTGAAAATCTTCCTGCTATTGTATGTTCTAGTATTTAAGATGAAAATGTACCCCTTCAAAACAGGAGAACTAGGCAATTAATACTGGGATTTTTGTTTCCTTTAAATGTTGATTTTTTTTTTCTTCAAAAATTCATTGCCTCCCGTCTGTCATGATTCTTGTTCCGTCTATCACGCTCACCACTTTTTAAAGATTTTCCCCAAAGTCAGATGATATATCAAGAAGAAATCTGCAGGTAATAATACACATACTATTTCAATATTAGCCAATGAGAGGAGAATTTCATTAAAACAACTAAAAAGCTGGAAATGGATTGGTAAATGCGTGCCCCGTCTGCCCAGCTGAACCTGGTGGCCCGTCATTACTGAGGTGGGGCTCGGAAACTAATCCAAATTGTGTTGATGACGTATCGTACTTCACACTATACATCATAATTATTACATCATCACTATATGCATCGTAATCATTTACATGACATACAGAATATCGGTCAAAAACACAACAAGAGAGAGTTGGATTTCCCATTTGTTACGCTAGAATTACCACAATATATATATTTTTTTCATCTTCTGTTTAATGCACAGTTTACTACCTGCCTCATTTCGAAACATATTCTTGCCCCTTTTCTTAACATTAGCAACTATAGCATTAGAGCAGTTGCCTTGTCATGTTTTTATTCTCCTGTACTAATATGTTTAAGGTTTGTAAACAAAATCAATTCCGTTGATGCGGATGACAGATACACTGGAATATATATTATCGAAATGCTGAGGGTAGATTCGGATTTTTATTTTGGCATAACATATGACGAGGAATAACGGGAAAAATCAACCAGAATCAATAACGTACATTTTGATCAATAATAGATGGTTTGACATATGCAACTTATTTTTAAGTGCTAAAATGACTGCAAACTGCTCTCCACCTCGAATGAATCAAGACATTGGGATGATTGAAACGGTAAAGAAATGTGAGTACAAATGTATGTCGACAGAGAATTATATTTTGCAACCTGCGTATCTAAATTTAGTATAAGAGTTGATATACCTCTCTTGTATGGAATTGAGAATGTGCCATCACTTTACCACATGCATTTAAGATGAACATGTGTTCCTTTTATGGTGTTTTTATTTTTTCGTTTTGTTTACTGCAATTAAAGTTCTATCCTTCTATTGTTGTTTTTCTGCAGGAGCACTTTTCGTATTCATACGTGCAAAAGCCAAAAATCGGTTGTGTAGGGATTTTAGAACCTGTGGATTTTCCCCTCTCACTGTAAAAAAAGACAGACACATTTATATGTCTTAATATAGGTGTTATATCTTATTGAGTCATATATAGATTTGCTAGGAATTATGATGAGTTCGAATGGTTCAATACCTCGGTCAGAAAGTGAATTAGCTGCCAACATAATATATTCGACTTTTGAAACTGGGGAAATTGTTTACACTGGTGGCTTCTTTCGTCTTGTTGGATTTCTTCTAATATTATCTGTGAAGTAGTCTAATTAAATAGTATTGTTGTCCTTTCTAATAATTAATTATGTATTTATTCTTTTGTACAGTAATTTAATTATTCATTTATTATTCACTTTGTTATATTATTTTATTCAATTTCATAATTAATGTGCGCTTTCATTTAGTAATATTGTTGTATTCAGTTCTTGAAGTATTCACCTCTTCTTTAATGGGAATTGTATTTTTTGTTGTTGTGTTTGTTTTAGGCACTACAACTTGTAAATGAATTAATCTGAATCATTATTTACGCATTTTAAAAGCTACATATTCAAATTATATGACCCTTTTCTTCCAGCAAATTATTCAATTCGTATGCATACTTTATTTTGCTATGATGATTTTTGGATAAGGACAGCGTTGCGTTAATTTTGAATACGCTAAGTGGTATTAACTCATGCATATAGTCTTCCGCAAATAGCATTGAAATTAAATATATTCATAAACTAACAGTGAACGAAGGGCGAGGTGGACAAAACCTTTCTCATTACGATGTTAAGAACAGGTAAATTGTCCATTTAAATATTCATGGTTTGTGCGTCATGTAGTAGTTGTAATGGAGTAAATAATTCTCACTTATTTCTGAGATGAATAATTCATTTGATTTTAATCATTTTTATTCATTTGTTGGTGATTTGATGTGTTATTTAGGAGAGTCAAGGCTGTAAGTTATATTTTCAATCGCCCCGACCTAGCAACTTGGGCTCCATTAAAAAAGTCCTTTTTCTGTTTTTCATTGTTCAATTGCTTTTTAGTGGACGTAGCCTGTATAACTTTGACTTTTTTCCTTGTTATTTTTTCACTGTCATATAAATTGGTATCGCAGGAATGAGCACGTATTTTTGTATTTTTAGTTTATATGGAATATATCTGTTCAAAGAGTTGAAGGAAATGACCTGGACTTCCACCGTGAAGTTGAAGTAAAACATATCCTAACCGATGCATAACAACAATGGCGCCATCTCCGTCGGATTGAAGGAAATTGTAATGATTACATCCCACTGTTTATTTTGTCTCTATGCACTCCCGCGAGGGAAAGTTATAAACCCAACCATAAAACGAAAGAAGTCTAAAGAATCGGCAAATGCGTTACTTTGATCTTCGTGGAATTGGGGGAAATTATATTTATTTCTCTCTCTCTCTCTCTTTTGTAATTTTTTCTCATTTATTTATGCCCGTGGTATTTAATGAAAAGGCTCTTTGTAAATGTAATATCATTATTATATATTTACGATATCCTTGACTCAAGTACACTGCTGAATCCATAGACTGCTGAATCCGTAATAAACGGGGGTACAACCATGGACATGTAATTCTAAAAAGTGAATTTAAAGTGTGACAAGAGAGGCCACATTCGTAACAAGATCATCAACTCTGTATTGTACTATGCAAGTTTTAATTCTAGATCTGGTAAAACTTGAACAAGAATATAGTAATAGTAATAATAATACTGATACACAACTTCTTGATAGGTCGAACACAGTGCGTAAAGGCGGGTGGTCATCAGTCATCTACGGTGACTACACACAGAGGTGCCCCTCAGGGGTGTGTCCTATCCCCGGTTTTGTTTTCGCTGTATACAAGTGATTGTGTAAGCTCAACTACTTTATGTAGCATACTCAAATATGCTGATGACACCGTAATTGTTGCTCTTTTGTCTGATCAGTCGAATTATTTATTTCACACAGGTAGACGAATTCATTCGCTGGTGTGATGATCATTACTTAACATTAAACACAACCAAAACCAAAGAAATGGTAATCGACTTCCGTCGAAAACGTACAGACCAAGAAAATGTGACCATTCATAATGAGGCGATTGAAAAGGTTGAAAACTATAGATATCTTGGAACCGTCTTAAATGACAAATTATCATGGAGGGATAACACACAATCTGTGTATTAGAAAGCTAACAAGAGGTTGTTTTTTCCATATAGCTGCAACAGTCCTGACCAAGTTCTACAATTCAATAATAAAGAGTGTCCTGCTTTTCAATATTATATGTCCATTTGGCAATCTCTCAAAACAGGACATGAAGAAATTTGAAAGGCCACGTAACTAGCACAACACATTTTGGGGTAAAATAAGCTTTTGTCGAGTCTCATTGTACTGTGCAAATAGTTGATAAGGTCTGTGCAATCATGAAAGACAATACCCATCCACTTCATTTATTTCATTCATTTAATCGTTCTGGTATCCGACTTCGCCCCACCCCAACCCGCCTTTCACGATTCAGATATTCATGTGTACCCGACTCTGTTCGTAAATTCAACTCACACGTTAAACGTTAAACTTCTGCGTCGGAAATTAATTAATACTGAAACTATTATTTTAAATACCAATGACCAAGGCTAACTTTTGAAACTCATGATTTGAAGTACCAATGACCATTTTTGTCGCTTCATTATCTTTTGCATGTATTTGTCCCTTATTTCATCTATTTCATTCTATAAACGTGATGTATTTATGTCTTGTAATTATGTATTTTCTTGAATATTACTGTAACGCCAGTTGAAAACAAATTTCTATGTAACTTTTTTTGCAAAGACCAAATAAAATATCTTGTATCTTGTATCTTGCATCTTACACAGAATACTCACTATATAGGATGTATATCTTACATACGCAGCTCTTTTTTTTTCTTACTAAAACTTTGGATGTACATATAATTAGCCTATGCGAAGTCGTTTGGTTAAGACTAATTTCTAGTTTGACAATCGCTAGCTCTATCGCATGTCTTCTGCAGATGCTCCCCAAGTTAATAATGTTGTAAGCATCATAACTTCTGTGTTATGTTATTTCGCACCGTCTTTGATCTCTATTAATTATGGTTATATTTCATTTTCTTTACCTACATCTTTAATTGCCATTCGCTATTTCCTTTAAAGGGTCAACAAAAACGAGGGTGTGTTATTAAAAGAAAATCCCGTATTATTGGTCCAAAAACAATCTTTTTATTTTTATTTATGGAAATACATAGCAGCATTATTTAAGTAAAACTCCTCAAACTGTTTTTGGTTCTTGTTTCTGGATATTGTTCTCGTTATTTTTTCTTGTTTAAAGCAATTGGATATCCCTTTGTCCTTCCAATGAGATAATTGTCATTTATACTTTTTTAACTAGAACACTGGAACATGGCGATACAGAGTTAGAAGATAGTAACAAAAAATATTTAAAATATGTGACGGTTCTACAAAGTGGATTCCTATGATGATGATCACTTTCTTATATCCGAAGATTGTTAGGAGCCGAGTAATTGCACTATGACATTGGACAAGTTTACATGTAAACTAGGGTTCTCAAACGAGAGATCATACAATTTTGGACAAAGATACACATATTCAGAACACCTGAAGGCTTCCGTCACCTGCGCTTTTCATCCTTTATTACTTACTCTATCTATCTTTAAGCTTTCCTCCTGATTTGTTCTGTACTTTACAATGCCTTTACAGTCCGTCGATAGGATACCCGGTGCATTGTGCATTAGATGGTACTTGTGGAGCTTTCCTGGTGATTCCCAATCTCGTTCTCCCCACTATACAGCTCTACATAAACCATTTTTAGGCAGAAGCGTGTCTTTGAAAGATGTAAAAAGGCCTTCCCAGTATTGTGAGGACGCATAAATGCAATACTGGTGATAGTGCCCCAGGATTTCAGATTTGTATGTATTGTGGTCTTGCCAATTGATTGTTTAGAATATAACACCGTAGGGGTGGCTGATGCAGGCGGTCCAAGAGTTTCAGTTGAATCCGGTACCCCTGCTGATGATCTATAGATGAGAGGGATGCTCTTCTTCTTCCTCTTCCGTATAACCTTAACGTATTCTAGCTTAAGTGGCAATCAAGGTGGGAGAACCTCGCAAGGGCGTCATCTTACATAAGATTCAATTTTTTGATGACTCTAGTAATCTAGTCAGTATGTAGTTATTGATGACGCGGGCCAAGGTCTCGTCTGGGTGACCACATTTGGAGGTTGCAAGTTACACCTCTTAATCATTGTGCACAACTGTTATATTGAGACATGTCATGAATGTTTCATTGTCATGTTTCTGAAGGCGACCAAAGGAACTGTTAGACAGAGATAATTGCTTTTCAACACCTCTATCTGATGTAGCATGTGTGGATCAGCCACTCGCATGTTTATTTCAAAGCCACTTAGTATTCAGTGTCCATTTGTATCGATTCATAGTTCGCTGGCACCAGATTTGGTTAAATTACCAATTATTATGTGCACAGGTATTTCAGATCCCACCAGAAAATTATCCAGCTTCCCTTCATTTTCTCGGGGTGGTGGTAAATTGTATTATGATGAGAACTCCTTATGACGGTAGGTTCGGGACATAGTAACCTGCCGGTTGTAAAGGTGAAGTTCACTCTTGGTGATTGACGATAACTTTTATTTGGTAAACACCCGAATGTGTAAAATTCATTATGAGAACCCACTATTATGAGCCTTTCATTGACTGAATGAATTTATTGCGATTCAATCGCTGATGATGTGTGGCTGCCTTTATATGTCACATGAATGTTAGTACAAGACTTCATTTGTTTCATGTTTGTTAAGCTAATTCAGACGTCTCTGCTAATCTAGACATTAAAGCAATCGGCCATAACTATCCACAAAAGGCTGTTCTAGAATTTGTTCATTTAAGCATAATTATCTGCGGAGATAAAACACCACTTTCATTAAGTAAAAATCCCTTTGCTTAGCATCTCGCTGAAGAAGATAAGAAAGAGCGTTGGGACTTGGGACATTGCCTCATCCCGTTTTCAACCCGTTAAACCCGTTTTCAAGTATGCTGTTCTGCGTGTATAACTGTAAGAGAAGGAGAATATATAACTGTATAACTGTAATAGTAAGAGGCTGTGGATGGCTGTCGCGTTGTGAAAGGATCTTCCAAAGATCCCTGCGGACAGTGTCAACAGTTTAGTCAGCTCTTCTTTAAAGATTTCTATTTCCAAGGGAGGCAAAGGAAAGCGATTTACATGCTGTTTGAACAGCCAAAGTTTTAAAAAGAAGACAAATTATGGTTCTGCGCTTCATCTGCCCCCATACTACTGACGTTTAAGACACTTGCTGATCTACCTCCAGAATGCATTGCTTTCCTAGTTGAACAGCGCCCTCTTCGTCCTGACTTGCACCCATCTGTCCTCATTTTTCAGGTACCAACAACATGGACACCACGCCTTCTCATCCATTGCTCCTCGTTTGTCGAACCCACTTCTTCCTCTCTTTGTGAGATTGACAGTCTAGAACACTTCAAATCATGCCTCAAAAGTCACCGATTTTTGCGAATTTCTAAAATACTGACTACATTGGAAGAGCCTGCACCTTTGAATGTTTTAACATAAATATGGCGCAACACAATTCAGTGAATCATCATAATCTTGATAAATCCGTCAGTGCCTGATTCATTTATGCTTTGCTTCAGATATCTTGTGTTTCACTATTTCCAATCCATCGTAACGTATTATGTGAATTATCAAAACAAAGTTGTTGCCTAAAGGTTGTAAGATGATTTTTTTTTTCATTGAATATATATATACCCTGTTTTCAAGATCACCACGACATGTTGTACTACGATACCTTAGACATGTCACCATTGAAATGGAAATCTGTTTGAAATAATTTGAAATGTGATACAAAATATGAAATGATGCACGGTTTAATACAGAAATCCGGTTAGGAGATTAATTCTGAAAGTCAATGTGAAAATAACGCCCCCATGAATCCGATTCTAATTAACAAAGAAAATCTATGTGAAAAGGAAAAACTGAGAGAATAATAAAGAAAGGACGACCCCACAAATGGATCGCAAAACAAGACCCCCAAAAAATCGAATTATATATTTTACACAAAAATAAATGTTGTTTTGTTTTCTTTTGTTTTATTTCCACTTTTTCATATCAATACAAAGAAACATACAAATAAATATAATGAATAACATGTAAGTTTGACAAAATTTGTTTCTCAAAATAAAAGTTTCATACAAAAGGAAAAAGCAGGAGACCACATGTCGTAAGCGTAAATGCTTGAAGATGACCGTGGCCTCTGCCGAGTTAACAAAATAAAAGAACAACCCATGCAACTGCATTGTATTCAATGTTAAATAAGATATAAGTGAAGTGATTAAAAGTGAGCATGGCTGAATTATTTTTGAGTGAAAAATAACAAAACATATTTAGTGAAATATGTGTTGAGAAGTGCATTTGTGCAAGGTGCAAACATTTAGCTTGGCGGAACAAAAAGAGACTAATACCGTTATATTAATTGTGTGTTGGTTACAGTTACGGGTGATAATATTAAATTAAATATTAAATGTTGTTCCATCAATGTTGACATCCCTCTACATTTAAAGGGTTACGCATATAGATATCCTCGAATCTAACCGATATTCCTCAAAATCGATGACGTTTGCTCTATCTATACAGGAGAGGGGGAGGAGATGCATCTGCAAGAAGGCAATGAGGTACATTGTACGGAATGACTTTTCAGTTGTTAACCCTGGTTTTGAGAGTCTTCTTATAGAAGTTTTAAACAAGGTAAAATTGTTATTGTTTTGGATTTTTTATAAAAAATCACAGGCTAATGTCATTGATATGATAAGGAATATCTCGGCAAAGTGTACGGAGAGAAAAAGGAATGTATATTTCTTGGAGACTATAACTTCGATGTGAAGAAATTAGTGCGCAAAAACGGTGTCATGACTTGGTGGAAATTTTTGTATTCATTTTGATTATACTCCTCTAACTGAACTAAGCCAACGAGAATATCAAACTCCGTAGCCATCTTGATAGACAATGTATTTACAAATAGTGTATGTAATATTCTTCCTAGTATATTGGCCTATGAAGTATCTGATCATTTTCCTATTTTTGCAGTCTTTGATTTTAAAGGTATTCATGAAGAACAACCAGCTGTAAACAAACCTCAAATCAATTATGTGAGTATGAACGTTTTCTTAAAGATCTCTTTTTAACTGATTTTAACCTTTTGCTGTGTGTTTATATAAAGAAATAATTAACAATGCTCTATCTTTCAAAATGGTCAAGCTCTATTTTTTACTCTGACTTTGATTGTTCTGTATATATTAAAAAAGGTTATTCATGTCATAACTAAACAGTTGTGTAATGTTGTTAACTCATGTATTGAGCAAGGTTCTTTACCTGTAGACCTGAAAAGTGCAGAACAAAAATTATATTCATAAAAGAGACCAAAAGATATATTCTTAAATTACAGACCCATTTCAATACTTCCACTCTTCTCTCAAATTTTTGAAAAACGCATCAATACCAGGCTACACAATCTCCTCGATAAACATAATATACTTTCTAATAAGCAGTTTAAATTAAGGGCCAGGTAAGCTCTTTTCAACAAAAAAAATTCATGGAAATCCTACTGTCACCTTTTAATTATTTCGCAGTTTTCTAAATGATCGCAAACTATTCAATTGTTTTAATTTCAATTTTCAGAAATATTGAAGCTTACACCCAGATTCCTGTGGCATTCCGCAGGGATCAACCATAGGCCCCCCTTCTCGTTTTAATTTATATAAATGATTAACGACCAGTCTATCCCGTTTTGGATTAAATACTATTTGCAGACGATACAAATATATAGGCATAAAGATGTTGAATGCCTGACCCAAAATCTGAACAATGAACTCCTAACAGTTAGTAAGTGAATTAACGCAAACTGCAACTAACTATGAACAAAACCATGTTATGTTCTTTAAATTTCCAAAAACGTGTGCTAGCGAGGTAAAAATACATATGAATGGAAATGTGATTGCACATACAAATTCAACAAAGTTCTTAGGTATTAAAGGCAACGTTTAACAATATTAAAGTAGCTGAGCGAAGAAATATCACATAATCACTAAAAATGGGCAGATTATACATGTCTGGAAAGCTGAGACCAATCTGAACAAAAACCTTCTGCTCTAAGGTCTTGTAAATGAGATGCATGGCCCTACGTGTTATCAGTGTCTGTGATATGGTGTAATATTGAAGCCCTACAAAAACTGCGCTTTAAAATGATCATAAAGTGTCCAAAAAAGTAAAAAAAAATCTTTGAATTACTGGTTTTACCATACTCATTTCACCGAATAGACATCAATAGAATAGTGTTATAAAAATCGTAAGAAAACGAAAATGACATTTTGATTTACAATCATAAATATCTTGATTATCAGACAGGCGATCGGCTTGTTAAAGAAATAGTTGAGTTCTGTTTGCAGACCGAAAATGCCTTCAAAGTGCATGCTTGTGGCTTTTATTCTTATCCATGACATTTCTAGTACCCTTTTGGGATCTAAAAGGGTAATTTTAGACCACAAAATGTGTATAATTTAGCCAATACAATCATACCAATTCAGCTCCACTTTAATAAAAAAAAAAATACGGTGACCGTAAATTAATTAATTAATTAATAATAACGAAACATGGGCCGGCTGGTTGTGCGTAATATAACCAACATGACAAAGCCACAAAAAATCCACTATCGCCATTGGCTGAAATACAAAGGCCTATTTCGTTTTTTCAACGGCTTTTTCAAATTATCGAATATTTGTGGTGGTACACAAAATATTAGAAATTTGTTATATTTATGAATATTTCAGCCGTCTCTGATTCGATATTGATCAAACAAAGATGATTTGTCATTAAATTGTATGTTCTTTCAAATTTGACACTCAGTTTTTCATTATCTCACAAAAAAAATATTGTGTAGCGCCCTCTGCAACAGAACTCAACTCCTGACTGACCTAAATATTTATAATTATGATTGCAGTATGAGCTAAATCCAGGATTTTGTTTCAGAATCTGAGGCAATGTTAATACCGAGTCACTTTACTATTGATTAAGATCTAAAGCGAAACAATATTTCTATGAAGTTTTACGCAACGTGTCTAGAACAATAGGAACTATGAGTAAACTGAAAGACATCTCGCCCACCATAGTTTTATAATGTTATATTACTCACTAACAGGGGAGGCGATCCCGGGGAGACGGGGGGACACGTCCCCCCCCCCCCCCCCCTGGAAATTTGAAAAAGTGCAAAACGAATTGTATAGCATATACTGAATAATGACTGCAACACACTTTTAGGCTCTGGAAGGCCCAAGAGTGCAGCGTTTAGACTAATAAAATTGCTAAAAGAATCTCGCTCGGTCGCTACGCTCCCTCGCATAACATCCTCGTAAAAAAATTCGCATTTCGTCCCCCGGTCATTAACAGAAATCGCCGCCCCTGCTCACTAATATTGCCTGACCAATCCTACTGTAACATAATATAGTCAACCTGTTCGAAACGTCGAGCCACTCCCGGAACTCATTCTCTCCAAGTGCTATAGTTCTCCTTAGAACTATAAGCTAAGAAAGATAACCAACAGTCTTTTTCAAGACTATACCAACAGTTCTTTTCAGGACTAACAAACCCTCAAGAAAGATTACCGAGAGTCCTTTTCAGGACTCCTCAATCCTCCCTCTCTCTAACATGGTGCACCCGCAAGCCTGATGTATGTTTATTATAACCTGTTATCAGAATGCGTTGTCTATCAGAGCAGCAAAGATATTTTTAAATATAATACCAGGATATCAGCAGACAATCGAGTATTATATGGTCATTCTCCATCTTCAAATAATATCTTTTTATGCCAAGGTCCTACTATCTGGAACAAACTACCCCCAAAACCTATAAAGTGTGCATCTGTAAACAGTTTTGAGAATAATCTAAAAAATTCACGTGATGCAAAAGCTTTGAATTCGACAACCGTATTTTGTTATGTGTGTAATTACCATTGCATAATTTATTTGTCCGTTTTTGTGTATGTGTCTTAGTTTTTGCATTATGTGTAGGATCATATACCTATACCTTTCTGTAACTTTTTGATGATCCAACCACTTTGTAATTTTCTTTACTGTGTTTTCCATTTTACTGGCTTATCTATGTTTGTAAGAAATATTGTATTTTATATCCACTCGTCCACGACACCTCTACTATACGTATGAGCACTTCAACTTGGGTGTAACAGTAAGGGCATTACAATCCACACTCCACAGGACAGGTCTCGCAGACATTTATAAGCTACATGTAAAAAAGTTACCCGAGGATCTACGATAGATGCAGGCTCAATATGGTGCGGTAACTTTATCAGACGACGCCCTCAGCGCTAACTATTCAACTTGACGCATTAGGGTCGATTTCTATAGAAAGGCTGTGCAAACTTTGGGCCAATAAGAGTTTTCCTAAAAGTTATGACGATGTTGCATGAAATTGAGCCCTCGTATTAATTGGTTTGCTGTTGTTGGAGCAATAGATGTTGATGTTGTTGTTGTTATTGTTGCTACAGTTTGCTTTTCTTGGTCTGATCAGGCTTGTTTAGATAATTATGTTTTTTAACTATTATAAATGAAGGGGAACTGCGTGAAGGGACTGGCGCATATTCAGCTCTGTAGGGCCTATACTGTGTGGTAAGATGCATAAATGCGGGGTGTATTGCACTTCACGTCATCATCAAAAAAAAAAAATCGCCGAGGCTTTGCTGAATGCACCTTTTCCATGAATTTCACGTTTTTATTGACACTTAAAGTTGTAATGTGAGCCCCCCCCCCCCCCCCCTCCCCTCTATTGGTGTTTCACAAAACTCTGGTAAAGGGTTTTTTTTCACGCAACAAAGTCCGACCCGTAATACACAAAAATCCGGTCCGTGTTGACTTAACACACCTTTCCCCCTCTCATGACCTGAGCCAGTGGGGGATTCAGGGGGGCCAGACCGGGGGTACGGGCCTCTTACCCTTGCCCCCAAAGAAGTAAAATGCACCTTTAAGAAAATAACGGGCCCCGCTCAAAGGGGGGGGGGGGTTGTTTAAAAGGGGCTCACTCCCCTCCCCCCTCCCCCCCTGTTAAGCAAATCAAAATATTTATTCTCACTACCTCCCCCCCCCCCCTGCTTATTCACCGGCTAATTCGCCGCTAAATATTTTTTTACACGAATCCCCCCCCCCCATCCCTTTGGCCTCCGCTGGATCCGCCCCTGACCTGGGCACACCCCCCCCCCCCCAACCTTAAACCACCAACAGTACGCCACTTAGGTTTGCATTTCACAAACGTCATCTCAGGAAGAAGATAAAACATAAATTTTTGTCTTGAATGAGAGTATATTTTTCGACTTTTCAATGGATCAAAAATATATTTGGTTTGTTTGTTAAATGTTTGTCTGTTTGTTTGTTGGTCTATCTGTTTATTTATTTAATTATTAGATTTTATTTTATTTTTGATCATTTTGTTTAGGACTACTATTGATTCAAATCACTCCTTACAATTAATCTTTCTTTGGAACATATATCATCAACTAAATTGGTTATAAAGATCGAAATAAGTCGAGTCTATCTCCAAACTACTCTGACGTTTGTTAAATTGAATGATGTTTACTTGTGGTTTCCCCCCTTCCCTTCTAATATCCACCCCCGTAAAAATACTCCTGCATCCACTCTTCTGGAGTACGTCAGCATATATGGCATCCTCTTCCTCTCATGTTTCTGCTGTGCGGCGCTGCGCATGAAAAAGTTCCCCCACCACACCGCACCCGTGCACCGCATACCACTTATTCCAGCTTACTCCATCAACAGATATTCATCGAATTACTCTAACACTATTTCGAGATCTTTTGTCCAACATGGGGGCTAAGAAGTTGTTCCTTGGAACTTTCCTGCTTTTTGTGACAATATGGATAGTTTCCGGACAGGAGGAGGAATCTTGCGACCCTGTTATGGTTCCAAATATCCCCAAAAGAAACGGAGACAACGGGTACAGGATTCGAGTCGACAGGCTTCCCACTGACTATGTGCCCGGCCAGGAGTATCGGGGTAAGTTTCATTCAGTATCCGCTGACAAGTTCATGCAGCGTCCAGGCCTGGCGGGGATGAGATCAGCTCAGATTTTGAGATTTAGCATGTCTTTATGATTATCAGCCTCCTTCGTTCATGGGGGCTATTTTCAGTTTATTTTCGATAAACGTGGTACACATCATATTGACTGTTACAAGAAACATTTGGCATGTTTGTGAATGAGTATGAATAGAGCTGGTTTTGATTGGGGTGGACGTGTGTGCGGTTTTTTTATATGCGTGCGCGCGTGTGCGTATGTGTGTGTGTGTGTGAAGGGGAGTAATCATTGGTAATTGGTACTTGGTATCTCTTTGGTTGGGCATTCCTTTTTGCAGCTCACTCAGGAAGCTATACTGGGATAATAATATACATTGTAGTAAGATTGTCAATTTGAATACAAATAATACACAAATGATATTGTAAGGGATAGGAAATATTATCTACCCAACTGCTATTCAGTCAGAAACTGTAAGTCTAATCTTTGATAAGCAGCGATTTGAACAAATATAACAAAAAAGTTCACAAAAATAATCATTGTATTTAAACTTTTAAAGTCACCCATATATTCAATTCATTAAAATCATATCTTCTTATCACATTGTGGGTAGGTGAATATTTGCAAAATTCACTAGCTGGTGAAGCATTGATATTTGTGGCCCACCCTATCATTTGTTAAGCTTTTCAGGGAGATACTTTCTATTGTAATTCTAGATTTTAAGATTGTCAAAACCAAAGTCATATGTTTATCACACAAATTTGTAACTATCAAAGGAAAGTAAAGATTTTCTGTAGTTTCTTATTATTATTACCTTTATTACTATTGGTATAAGTAGAAGTAGTAGCAGTAGTAGTTGTAGTAGTAGTAGTAGTAGTAGTAGTAGTAGTAGTAGTAGTAGTAGTAGTAGTAATATTAGTAGCAATAGTAGTAGAAGTAGTAGTAGAAGTAGTAGTAGTAGTAGTAGTAGATGATGTAGTAGTATCATCATAATGATTAGTGGTAGTAGTATGTAGTACTAGTAATGTTCTTTACTATTGCATCCCTTAAACAAGGAGCAATGAACTAGTTGTTTATGTAAGGTCTACATGTACTAAAGATTAAGTTAGTAATTACTTTTGTTAAAACATGGTTTTCTCCATAGTACTTAATGCACACATTACATGCAGGTACATGTATGTTATTACAATAGCTGGAGCAAATAAAGGCTTATCTCTGTTTGGGGCCAAAAGGGCATTAGCTCCTCTACTGTTACACAGAGTTAACACCCCTCTGGTTCCAAAAGAACAAAGTAAAGAGCTTTCGGAAGTCACATAGACAACACATCCTGAGTAATTTTTACAGCCAAAGTCAGACATCGTTAAGAGCTTAAAGGTAAAGACCAGTTATGGTCATGCGATTTCATTGTGAAAGAAACGTTGTGGAATCGATCAGAAAAGGTTGATCAGCTAGCATAGAAGTATTTGTGTGTACTGCAAGGTTCTGGAATCATCAAAGTGATAAGGAATTTGGCCCAGTCTTGGTAAAGTTACAAGCACTGTACACAGAAAGATGAATATGGGACTACGCACACTTGCACGACACGTGCGTTATATCTATCAGGTCCAAATAGATATGATAATTTACCAAATATATCAATTAGTAGGCGGTTCCTCTGCAAAATTTGAATGATCACGTATTAGTCACAACATATTCTTTCACATGATTGGTAATGAAAGCTTCCATTTCATTTTTTGATAGGGGGGCGTTTCCAAAACTGGTCTTTACCTTTAAAGATAACATTAAATTATGGTCATGCTATTGAATTGTGAAAAGTAACGGTGTGGAAGTAGTTTGAAAAGGCTGATCTTGCAGCAGCAGATGAATATTGGTGTTTACTGTGAGCTATTTTTAATTATCAAAATGATAAGAAATTGGCCCAGTATGAGAGACACAGCCACTGTACTAAAACATGTGTCCATGTTATGGAACTTCACAGACATGAAGCGTGAAGTTTTGACTCAAAAACCTTTAGCTTGTTTCTAGTCATTTTTCATACGTGAGAACATTTGAAGAGCCACCCTTTTCAGGGGACATACTTTTTTTTATGATACTTGTATCTACGCTGACATATAAAGAATGAAAAAGCTCACAAAATATTCTTCAACTTTCCCAGAACTCATCTTCATCCTTCCCTTTAAAGCGTATCTGCCACAGTTTACAGGAGGGATTAGACTGCCCTGCAAGGTCACTGGACAGGTGGTTATCTCATCAACTCAGCTCTCAGTTAACATAAGAAAAAGAGGATGATGGGGGACCAATGGTCACCGATTATGCATTGTTTGTTATATAGAGGGCGCAAGTAGCTACAAGTAGTGCAGTGGGCCTTTAAGGAGGCATGGGAACTTTTCTCTTGGTATATTTTGGAATAGAGTTGATCAAAATCCAGGGGTGGTATTCTGAAACAATGTTATCTGTTATCTTATTAAAACAATGTTAACCGTCATAACAAATCAAAATTAGGACAACTCATTCTCCATGATACCCATTTGATAATTAGTAAAGTGGAGAGTGGCAAATGTAGATTAAAGTCTTGCAATAATAGTGCCGCGGTGAAACTCAACCATGAACCATGTGATCCACAGTTCGTTGGCGTAGCCACTAGACCGCGACAGCTCTATGGGTGCGATTAAGCTCAATTTTGAAGGCAGAATGAGCGATATGAAACGCTCATCGTAAACGTTCATCGTAATCGCAGTTCCATGGTGTACACGTTTTTGTGAGTTTACGATCGGCGATTTTCAGTGATTCTACAAAAGTGAGAAAGGACGCAACCGTGTTTTAAACGCGTAACAGATGCCTGATTCTGGCCAGAAAAAGTCAAGCATAAACACGCCCTTAGACACCTCTAGAATCAGGTCATCTGTGATAATCCAAGAGTTAATTTTCCTTGACATGAATCTTGATGCTATTTTCAAAGGGCAAGTTGTCCTTGTCGTAATGCTGTCTCTATCATTATTTATTGAAAACTCTATAGAATGGGTGATGTTAAACCGAACAAGAGTATGTACCTTAGCTCCTGTGGAAAACAAATGTTAGTTGATCAGCATTAAAAAAAAAAAAGAGTAAATTATGATAATCATGAGATAATTTTCCTCTTTCAAAGTCCATTGTTCTGCCATTTAAAGCAAGCAGCTGATTACTATGGTTTGTTACTTTTGTGTACTCTTTTAATTAGGCCCAGTAGCATATGTTTTATTGTTTCAACGTTTTAAAAAGTCACCAGTCTGAAAGTAAGATGATAATCATCATGATATGAATGCAATGATCATAATGACATTATCTTGAAACTACTACTTTAATTGTGATGATATATATGATGATTATGAAATAGAATTCTTAACATTTATCTTTTTAAAGAACCGCATTTCCCCTTACTAAATGATGATCTCTTATTATAAAACTGTAAGGGATGTTTTCAAATGAGATTCATAGCGAAGTTAGTAACAAAACTAAACTAAACACTTCAAGCAATGATATTTTTATTCAATTCAGTAAAAAAAAAATGGATTTCAGCTATATATATTTAACCTTCCAAACAAATTGGTAAGAAAGCAGAACATAAGTTAAGTTGTATTTTAGAATGATATCAATTATCAAATGTTTAAGTCCACCTCAAAAGGATTTAGCAGAACATTGAGCGTTACTTTTTGTGCTTTTATTTTACCATTTATGTGTTTTTTAAAGGGATAGTTGAGTTCTGTTTTCAGACCGCAAATGCCTTCAAAGTGCATGGTTATTGCTCTTATTCTTATCTATGACATTTATAGTGCCCTTTTAGAACCTAAAATTGCTATGAAGGTAATTTTAGACCCCAAAATGTGTGAAATGTAGCCAATACGATCATACCAATTCAGGTCCACTTTCCAAAACAACACGGTAACCATTAATTAATTATTTAATTAAAAATAACTATACATGAACCGGCTAATTGTGGGTAATATAAGCAACACAAAAATGCCAACAAAAAAGCCAACATCGGCATTGGCTGAAATACGACGTAAAAAGGCGTTATTTGGGTTTTTCAAAGGTTTTTTCAAATTTTTCAAAATATCTAATATTTGTGGTGGTACACAAGTATTAGAAATCGTTATATTTCATCCGTCTCTGAACCGATTTTGATCAAACAAAGATGATTTTGTCATTTAAATAGTATGTTCTTTCAAATTTGACATTTAGAATGATATCAAAATGTTAAAGTCCATCTCAAAAGGATTTAACAGAATTAAACATTGAGTGTTAGTTTTTGTGCTTTTTTAAAAACTATTTATGTTCTTCTTAACTATTTCAAACAACTAAACAACAGCAACACATATTTTTGAGATATGATATGACAGGCTCGCCTGAAATCTGAGCTTGTGAAACCGTGTCATAGGTAATATGGGACAAATATTCCAAGATTCGGTGACAGTGTTGGTGTATTTGTATGCAGAGGCACATACCCTAACGATACGTAGCCTGAGGCCTGACACTGACAGGTCAGAAACCAAACATGCCTCCCATACCAGAGAAAAGGTGAAGAAAAAATTAAAATCTAACGAAACTTGAAAGGTGCGTTCGTATATCTGAAGTGCGTGACTCCCCATGCTGTTAGGCTTGACAGGTTGAAGTATGTGTCTAGGGTTGGTGAAATGTTGTAATGCATGCAAGTTATCTCATATTCAACAACACTTCTGCAAAAGAGAAATTCAACCATCAATTTTGTTTTTCTTCTTCTTGATAGCAAACGCCCCTCTCTCCGAAGAAAATTCAAATATGACAAATATCCCTGCACCCTTCTCACAGTAGAGTGTAGGAATTTTTCAAAGGGTGTCAATCTTTGAAAGCCAGATGTGGTAAAGGAATTCAGAACAATCAGGGATATTGGTAAAAGTTTCAAGAAAATAAAATGAGCAATGCGAAAGTTTAAGGTTTTGAAAGCTGAGATCTAATATACAACATGTACGTCTATGTATGGGAATTTCCTCTTGGTAAATTGTAAAGTTACTGTGGTATATGATTTTCAAAATTCCCACAGTTGGTTGTGCTCATAAACTAACTGAAATATAATTCATTGAATGATTAATTTGCTGTGCAGGATGTCTTTAATTGGAGGATGTGTAACAACATCAACATGTTATCTCTAAGAAGAATGAATTTAGGACAATTTAGGCATTCCAGAGATCCTGAGAGCTATGGGTAGTTTAGTATGCAACTAATGTGATGCTGGCGCTAGATTTGTTACAATGGAGTAACAAATATTTGCTCATTTGGATTGTGGGGGTAGCACTCCTTGCACAGAGTATGACAGACAATAATAATAGTAACATTTAAATATAGCCCTTAATTACTATCATTAGTTTCATTGCATAGCGATAGTGATATCACAATTCAAGCATTGATATATATTTTTTTATAGTTTGTCCAATCTCTTCTCCAATATTTCCCCTGCCAAACACTGAACTGAACTTGACACAAACGCTGGATTGTCCTTTATTGTACGTTGACCTCTTGACCCCATGAAATAGATGAGATTTACACTACATATTATTCTCCTGCTAGATCACTCAGAAAATTTGCAGATAGAGTGGACAATTGCTACTGGTCTCCAGATTGTTAAACAGGATGTTCACACTACACATACTGTGTGTTTATTAAATCAGTGTGAACTCTGAGGTATCAATGAAATTCAAGAATGTATAATGATATGACTTGCAATTCATTTGCCTAATCAAGAGGGATGGCATTGTTAAGATTAACAGACCTAATCACCACATTATTTAAAGGTACTATGTCCCATTTGCAAGCCAAAAAATGAAAAGATTAAATTCCAATGGCATTTGAAAGGCAATACTAATTTAGGACTTCCATAAAAAAAAGGGGGGGCTTGAAAATGTCTTTAAGTGGGAAAATAACGACTATTAGTTGTCGAATCGACTTAGGAGCTGTAGAGCTAGTAAGTAATAGTCTGACTTTTCAGACCATAGTACTGAAAAGTTGTATGTTTTATGCTGCGCAAAGATTCAATCAGTTTAATTTTGGCCATTACAAGAAGTGGGTTATTGATGTAGACAAATGCTCATGTTGTACTGTACCCTTTACAGCTCCTTTTATGTACCAGTATGTTATTACCAAAGATGAAGAAAAAAAAGCGAGTCAGTCACTCAATAGTGTCTGACAGTGAAGTCTAGCAAGTAAACGGGTTTCCTTGCATAATTTGAATACTAGGACACTGCTAACGTTTAAATTTCACAGATAGGACATACATGATATGTTCATAATTCCTGCAAAGTTCTACAGAATTTGATGTTGGCTGCAAAAGGGACATGGTATCTTTAAGAACAGTACATATAAATTTGTAATGTTATTGAGCTAATGATATGTTTACATATTTTTGTAAAATCAGTTCAGAAATCTCCTGAGAATCAAGAAAAGTACTAGGCCTTCTCCTCAAATACCTCACTTCATTATATGAATATGAATATTTTGGTAGTTATGTTTGAAAAATAATGATAATAAAAGCCTGTTTTTCTATCATTAACATGTATCAAAAATTCACAAA